>NC_062297.1:0-372148 GCF_902655055.1 Lutra lutra
CAGAGACCCGTCTCCTCTCCATCTTTCCAGCCGTGCTGCTCTCTCCTAGGCTGTGTTCGAGGGCCGAGATGGCCCAGGGAGCACCCACTCACTCAGCCATTCAGCATTCCACTCTCCTTAAATTGCTGCTGTTCATATCGTTAAAAGCATTGGCTAAGTCCGCTCTGCCTCTTTTGAAGATAATCTTTGTGGCCTTTTAACTTTTGTGCGCCTCTCAGGTTGGTAGTGTAGCTAAGGTGCTTTCTTTCCATCTTGGCTCAGGAACCAGGCTGTGAAGTATCCCGCCTCCAGTTCCTGTTCTTCTACTGGGACTGAATGTGGCACTCTACCGATTCTATACTAAGTTGGCTTTCCTAACTAACATGAGTGGGTGAAGCCAAATGTGTTAAACCTCAGTGATCAACCCATGTTTGAAATATATGCACATCTCAGGACGCCTAAGTGGAACTGTCCCTTAAGCTTCCAACTCTTGATTTCTGCTCAGGGTGTGATCTCAGAGTCCTGAGATCCAGCCCCGCTCCTGGGCTCACACTCAGTGTGGAGTCTGCTTGAGATTCTCTCTCCTTCTGTCTCTGCTCCTCCTGCTGGTGCTGTCTCTCTCGAATAAATAAATAAATCTTAAACATATGTACATCTCATGCATAAACTGTGTTCCCTCCCTTGCAGAAGGTACAGCCTGTGAGAGGGCATGGCAGTGTCCTCCTAGGATGGTAACGAGACTAAGCATTGTGCAAAAGTAGACATTCTAGAATAATGGTAGACTGCAAACTTGCTTCACAGAGAAGGGCAAGGCTTGGGCAAGCAAGGTCATCAGGGATGACCCAGTAGGTGGCTGAGTCGATGCATTCCTTCTACACTTGCTACCCCCAAGGCCACCTTCAGTATCTTTCATTTTTAGAAACTCTGGAAAGGAGGCACCAAATGCAGGCAGCTACTTTGGTGTGGGGGGAAGGCAGCTTAATTGCAGCAGTTTTTTCCTTTGTTCTTTTTCCTTAGTTGGCATTTATTTTTATGTTAGGACTCTGAAATCATTGTGTGTGCTGAAGACCATCAGGGAGTGTCAGGCCCACTGATGCTGAGCTCCCTCACGAGATGCCTGCAAGGACTGGACAGCCACCTGGTTCTCCGTTCTACCTCCTCCCCCTTAAGATTCACAGGCTTGTAGATACCTGTACATAGGGCTATGGTGGTTCATCTTTGTCTGTGAGGTTACTCTAAATTACTTACTTTTTTTTTATGGGGTCGTAATGATTTATTTAATAGTAAGACTCACATAACCTAAAATTTACTATTTGAATGTATATCATTGAGTGACACTTAGTACATTCGTGTTAGGCAGCCATCACTACTAGGTAGTTCCAGAACATTTTGTCACCCCAAAAGAAAACCACCTACCCACTGAGCAGTCATTCTTGAACTAACTTTACTTTCCTTAACTTGAAAGACAACTTGAAGTGGTCCTCTCTGTGCAGCAAGAATATGTCTTACTCGAACACGGTCGCTATCAGTTGGATGGGAGATGGACGTTCAGCTATCAGAGCTCATTTCCCACAGATTCCGAGTACTAAGTGGTTGTCAAATTCTTGCAGCTAGTCTCCAGTCAGTTGAACTCATAAATTTGCTGATGGTCCTCACATCTGAATTAAAAAAGGAAAACAGTTCTGCAAGTCACCTGTTGCCCTTAAGCAATGTAAAGTGCATCCAAATATTTCTTTTTTTTTTTTTAAGGACTTTATTTATTTGACAGAGAGAGAGAGAGAGCACAAGCAGAGGGAGAGGCAGGCAGAGAGGGAGAAACAGACTCTCTGCTGAGCAGAGAGCCCGATGCGGGACTCGATCCCAGGACCCTGAGATCATGACCTGAGCCAAAGGCAGAGGCTTAACCCACTGAGCCACCCAGGTGCCCTGCATCCAAATATTTCTGAATCTTTGTTAAACCTCCACGTCCCCCAAGAATTCATAGAAGACAACACAGAGCCAGGAGCATGTTTTATGTCTATGCCCGCACCCCCATCCCTAGTAGCCCTCTTTCCTCCCACTCCCAGTACAGAAATCATCACCACCTCCACCAGGATTCAGAGGGGAAGATGAAAGAGGACACGGGCATGGATTGCGACAGTGGTAGCCTGAGAATTCTCTCTAGTTCAAGTTTTCTCAAACAGCATTTGCAGCATATTCTTGGGAATATGCATGTTGTCCTCGTGAATGTAATTTTCCATCTTTGTTTCCATATTAACCCTTAAGTTTATAACAGGATTATGATGGTTTGCATGACCACACCTGGTACTTGTGGCAGTGTCTCATTGCCAGCGCTAATAACATCACTGTACCCGGCTGAGAGGAAAGGATCTGTCCACACTCTCATGCAAACCAAGCTCTGTCTCTAGATGAGGGAAGAGACAGCCAGGTCCCAGCCCCTCGGAGCTCTGTGTCCTGTCTGTCAGAAGAAAAGGGATGGGTGAAATGAGTCCTTCTGTGGCATCTGGGAAACTGCAGTAGCTGAGATGGGGAACCACAGGAGAAACAGCTCATTCCCAGGAAAACCCCGTCACTTGTCACGTTAAATATTTGCTCTATGGTTTTGTTCTCATATAATTGTAAGTTTGTTTTATATTTCCTAGCCTAAGAGATGTGAAAATAAGGAAATAAAGTGTTTGTATTTAGACATATTTCATGATACGGTAAAAAATAAAGCCATACACTGCATGATTCATGATTCCATATGTAGGCAGAATCTACGGAGACAGAGAAAGTAGATTCGTTGGCCAGGAATTAAGGGTTGGGGGGAATGGGAATGCCTGCTAGAGTTAGGTACGGAGTTTCTTTGGGGGGTGATGAAAATATTCTGGAATTAGATAGTACTGATGGTTGCAAACTGGTGAATACACTAAAAATTACTGAATTTTGTATACTTTCATAGGGTAATTTTATGGTATGCAGTACCATAATGGTACCAGGTGTTTGTTTTTTTTTTTTTAAGATTTTTTTTTTTATTTGACAGAGATCACAAGTAGAGAGAGAGGAGAAAGCAGGCTCCCTGCCGAGCAGAGAGCCCAATGCGGGGCTCAATCCCAGGACCCTGGGACCATGAGAGCCGAAGGCAGAGGCTTAACCCACTGAGCCACCCAAGCGTCTCTCAAAGATTTTTATTTATTTGACAGACAGAGACATGTATCCCTGTCTTTGACATGGACTATTTGTGTGCTTGAAGAATTCCACAAATAAAAAGGGAACAGAACAAGATAAGCACCCTAGCACTTCCATTCTAGAAGATCTCTGCCCCCCAGCCTCTCAGGTAGTCTTGGTGAAACCTTAAGCCCTTCCCGAGTCACTTCACCTAATGTGGCATGCCAGACTTTATAGCCTGAGGGTGCCCTCCCTACCCACGCCACCACTGCAAAGCAGAACATCACAAAGGTGCTGTGGTCAGAACTCTCTACTCCCACGCTATGCAGGAGCCACGGCCACACCTAGTTGGGTGGACAGTGTAAACTCCCGAAGTCCGATTGCCACCCCGGAGACAAGTAAAATGAAGACAAGAGAAATGGATCTTATTTTGCAAGAGAATCATAAAAAGCCTCTCTGTGGGGTGCCTGGTGGCTGTCCCGTTGGGCTCTCTGCTCAGCAGGGAGCCTGCTTCCCTTCCTCTCTCTCTGCCTGCCTCTCAGCCTACTTGTGATCTCTGTCTGTCCAATAAATAAATAAAATCTTAAAAAGTTTCTCTGAAATGTCTAGACAGACTGCCATCCAGGTCCCACATTCCCATCCCTGAATGCCCACTCACGGACAGTCGTCCCTTGACCAAACCCACAGGCTGGCAAACTTGTCCAGTCGTCCTGGAGCCGAGCTACACAAACTCCCATATATTCACGGCTGCCGCCATGCTACAACACTTGAGTCATCATAACAAGAACAGTCTGTCCCCCGAAGTCAAGAATATGCACTGTCTGACCCTTTACAAACTTTGTAGATCTCCGAGGTACAGCCACATTGCTCAGACCTGACTAATGCGCAGACTCGTTTTAAATTAACTTTTTTCCTGTGGCATCCTAGAGTTGACAGATTTTTTAAAAACTGGTAGAGGGGGTGCCTGGGTGGCTCAGTGGGTTAAAGCCCCTGCCTTCAGCTCAGGTCATGATCCCAGAGTCCTGGGATCGAGCCCTGCATCGGGCTCTCTGCTCAGCGGGGAGCCTGCTTCACCCTTCTTTCTCTGCCTGCCTCTCCACCTACTTGTGATCTCTGTCTGTCAAATAAAAAAAATAAATATTATAAATACTTGTCAGTTATTTATTTATTTTATAATATTTATTTTTTATTAGACAGAGATCACAAGTAGGCAGGAGGCAAGCGGAAGCAGGCTCCCTGCCAAGCAGAGAGCCCAATGCGGGACTGGATCCCAGGACCCCAGGACCATGACCTGAGCCGAAGGCAGAGGCTTTAACCCACTGAGCCACCCAGGCGCCCCTATGACAAGTATTTCTTTTGTTTTTGTTTTTGTTTTTTTTGAAAATATTCTTTTTTTTTTTTTAAAGATTTTATTTATTTATTTACTTGACAGAGATCACAAGTAGGCAGAGAGGCAGGCAGAGAGAGAGAGAGAGGAGGAAGCAGGCTCCCCACTGAGCAGCGAACCCGATGTGGGGCTCAGTCCCAGGACCCTGGGATCATGACCTGATCCGAAGGCAGAGGCTTTAACCCACTGAGCCACCCAGGCACCACTAGGACAAGTATTTCTAACGTAAAGTCTCCAAAGCATTAAAATAGCGCAAGCAATGTAAAGACGTGAGTGTCTTAGATCCCTGATAACTATGCCTACTGTAGTAAACATGGGTATATGAAAACCCAAATTACAATCTGAGTGTTATAAAAGTGCTTTCTCTTTGGAAATAATACACTGAGGGCATTCTTTAAAAGTCCTCAAGCACAGGCAGCCCGAGGTGTGTTTCCCAGTTACCTTCTGTAATCAAAGCACCCAGTACTGCGTGCAGCGGATGGCTGGGTTTGGGCCTGGGTGGAGGATATACAGAATGAGCCTGGAACATCTTGTAATGCCAAAAAGTAAAGGAGAACTAAACCAAACGAGCCCAACAATAAGGATATGTCAAAGGGACTCAGAGCTTCCTGTGGCCAGAGTTGAAACAGGTGCAACAACGAAATAAGTAGTGTTAGATTGTAAGCCAGTGTATCAATTAAATGTTTGAGTCCATACTGATCTACATATATGATCGAATAATAAGTGGAGAGAGAAGAGACAAAAAAATTCCAGATAATCTCTGTAGATCCTCTGCCTCCATGGAGGTGTATGGGTAACCTTCCAAAGAGGGCAGAGTGGCAAGGTGGAGGGAGAGAAGGAGCTGATGATGGAGAAACTGACCGAGTCTAACCCCTGCCAGGTGACGCACGGAGAGTAGCTGCGTTGACAGCCTGACCCCTGAGATCCTATGAGAATGGCACTTTTTACCTTTGTGATTTTCCCCAAAATCTATAATCATATAGATACATGGTTATAAATCTATAATCTGACCAAATCTATAATCCTGACCAAAAACATCAGACAAATCCCAGTCGAGAGACATTCTACAGTGCCCGACAGTGCTCCTCAATTGTCCAGGGCATCAAGAACAAGGAAATTCTGGGAAGCTGTTCCTTAGGGGAAGCCAAGGAGACGTGACAACTAAATGTAATGTTCCCTTGACAGGGTCCTGGAACAGAAGAAGGACATTAAGTAAAAAAGACATCTGAATCAAGTGTGGACTTTAGTGAATATTAATATCCCCAAATTGTCTCATTAATTGTAACAAATATTACCACACTAATGTGTAAGATGGTAACTGTCGGGGAGACCAGGTGTTGGTGATAATCAGACCTCTCTTCTTGTTGTAATTTTTCTGTAAATCTGAAAACATTCTAAAATGAAGTATTTATTTAAAATTGTTATTTGAGGGGGCACCTGGGTGGCTCAGTGGGTTCAGCCTCTGCCTCCGCTCAGATCATGATCCCAGGGTGCTGGGATTGAGCCCCGCATCAGGCTTTCTTGCTTCCCCCCTTCTCTCTGCCTGCTGCTCTGCCTACTTGTGATCTCTCTCACTCTCTCTGTCAAATAAATAAATAAAATCTTTTAAAAATAATAGGGTGCCTGGGTGGCTCAGTGGGTTAAACCTCTGCCTTTGACTCACTCAGGTCATGATCTCAGGGTCCTGGGATCAAGTCTCACATCGGGCTATCTGCTCAGCAGGGAGCCTGCTTCTGCCTCTACTTGCCTCTCTGCCTACTTGTGATCTCTCTCTGTCTCTCTCTCTCTCTGTCAAATAAATAAATAAATTATTTTAAAAAATAATAAAATAAATAAAATTGTAATTTTTTGAGATTTTATTTTTAAATAATTTCTACACCCAGCGTGGGGCTTGAACTCAGAACCGTGAGATCAAGAGTCCCATCTCTACTGACTGAGCTTGCCAGGTGCCCCTAAAATCATATTCTTACGGGGCGCCTGGGTGGCTCAGTGGGTTAAGCCGCTGCCTTCGGCTCAGGTCATGATCCCAGGTCCTGGGTTCGAGCCCCACATCGGGCTTTCTGCTCAGCAGGGAGCCTGCTTCCTCCTCTCTCTCTGCCTGCCTCTCTGCCTACTTGTGATTTCTCTCTGTCAAATAAATAAATAAAATCTTTAAAAAAAAAATCATATTCTTACAATGCATGTTGAGTTATTCAGTCTGTAAATATTAGGAACATGCCTTTTGAGCAGTGAGTATAGTGATATACCTAATCAGCTATCAGATTCTTACTAGATGTGTTTGGTGGATGGCCATGCACCCTGCGCTAAGGGTTAAGGTCACGGAGATGGCCCGGGGCAGATGGTGCCTTCTCTTAGGAGGGGATTGTGTCCTTAGTGGAGTAATCATTGGAGATGAGAAGTCGTAGGAAGAATGTAAGCTTTGGGGTTGAAGACACAGGTTCAAATTCTCGTTCTACTTTTCATTGTGATTGCATCAGGCTACCTAAGTTAATAACTCATGTCCCCGGCTGACGAGATACCATAGCAACCTTCCTTGCAGACTGCTCTAAGTGCTGACTGGGTATAACACTCATGCATCGCCGCGGTGCTTAAGATCAAGCAGGTGTGGAAAAAAGGAAAAGTCGCTCTTATAATACAGCCGTAATCTAGGACATACTGCAGGGTAGCGTGTGTCACTTGATTAGAGGAGCAAGGCTCGGAAATCATGAATTCAGAAGAGGCTAACAGAAGAAGGTTGAAAAGAGAAAACCTGTTCTGAAGGGTAAGCACAAGATCAGGGAGGGCTCGGGGCTCTCAGTATGGGAAGGGGCTGTTAGGGACAGCGGTGGGGGGGTGCTTTCCGCTTGGGGTGGCACTGAGGTCTTGGGCTGCTTTAGGAAGGGTGGTGGAGGGCAGGGACTTTAAATACGGATCATTGTGAAGTGACAGGCTGGTAAGTCACAGTCAGCCTGTGACTTCTTTGTCTTCCTCACTGAATGCTTTGCACACAGTAAAACTTCCGGAAATACTTTGTTAGTTGTTTGCTGGATTACGTTCCCAGTGAGTGTGTAATAAACCCAAGAGGACAAATAGGATACAGATAGATATAAATTAGGCTATTCAGTGGGATTTTTTTTCTTTCATTGTTCCATCTGATTTTATAATGGTTGAATTGAACCGTGTATCACACATACTATGTGATTAGCATAGTTAAATAGTAAAGCTGCGTGAAATATGTTCCATGGGCTTTCCTGTATTTTCCCCCTTTTTAAATTGTAAGGAGGAAGACACCAAGGCTTTTGGGGTTTTTAAAAGGGCAAGTCTTTCGGGGTCTAAGCATAGAAGCTTGGGAATGTTCACCTGAGGTCAGGAGGAGTTGTTTGAGTCTCGGAGGTTAGAGTTGACGGAGCCTGCGTGAACTTGTCCATCACGAGGCGGCAGGCACAGACAGGCCAGCTGTTGTGAGCGTGGCTTTGAGACTCCTCTGTGCGCGGAGGCAGCCTAGACAGGGGCTGCGGCAGAGCGCGGTGGCCGGTCATGGAGGAGGCGTACCGCGGCGTTTCACGGCCCAGCAACCCAGACGGCAGTGAGCGGGGAGCCAGTGAGCAGTGAGCGGGGAGCCGGTAAGCGCCTCCCGCATTTGTTTGTAAGGCAGCTCACCCAGGATGGGGCTGTTGGCCAGCGTTGTTTGTAGTTAGAGCGTGTCTTTTGTCCTCCTGTCTTTAAAAGCAGGTTGTCAGCTCACAGTGCAGTGGGTAAGATCTGGGGAGATCTGCAGATATCCCTTGTTGATTCTGCTTGGAAATGAAAAAGAATGCAAATCGGGGTCCAGTTCCAGCTCGAGCCTGCATGCATGCACGTATGTGCGGGCATGTTGCGCGTGTGCCGCTTGTGTGCAGATAGATACATGCACGTTTGCAGTTTTGGTCTCTGCAGTTGGCTAGAAGTGCGCTGAAACTAGAAAGCAGTGTCTTTCAGTCCGGGCTGCAAGCCGTCGCGCAGGTGTGACCGGTAGCCGTGGCATGTGGGAGCATTGCTCCGCGTGAGAGCTGCAGACCTCTGCCCTCCCTGCAGAAGGCCAGCGTTGCGCGAGGATCGGTTCCTTGTCTGGCCTTTTTTTTTTTCCATGCCAGTAAGAAATTAGCAGTTTTATGACTGAGACCCTGACTGCAGATACTGAAAGGAAATGGTGAGTCAGCCACATGGAAAAGGGGCGGGGGGCGGGGTACAAAATCAGGTGTGCATGTTGAGTCATGAAAAAAATGCTCTGTGGGTAAATTCACACATAGCCTGATTGCTAATTGCAGTGAAAACATCTCACTGGAGAAAATGGAATCAGTGTGGGTCTGGGTGTTTTCCAGTTTTTGATTTTGCTCTCTGGTGTGATAGTGACAGCTGAGAAGCATGTCGTCTCTTTACAGGTTTCAGCAGACATGTGCTATGAGTCTTTTTTTTTTTTTTTTGACCTTTTGTATTGTAAAAGAAACATCTGTGACCGTATTTCTGATTGATGGAAATGCTTTGCCTTTACTGATGGAGGCTTTTGTGTGTGGAGGGAGGATGCCATTTTCTGAGAAATTGCTGCATGTGTGTGTGTGTCTGTGTGTGCATACACACGCACACACCTGCATCTGCTGATGGGTCTGCATTTACGGACTCACATGGGTAGCAGTTATTTTAAAATGCATGTGTTTAAAAAAATGCATGTGTTCGCAGTCATGCTGGTGAGAAGGAAAAAGGAAAAGGAGTTGGAAGAAGGCTTTTCAGAAATCTGCCTGACAGCATTTATAATTAAATAATTAGAGAGCCTTACACATTGAAGACTTACAGAATGAATGAATGAAACATGTCACATAAAATACTGGAAAATTTGGTACGGATTGGCTGGCTGGCTGGCCTTCTTCCTTGCAAAGCAGAATCTTTGAGGGGCTATTGTCTGAATATTGTTTATGATTACATTGCAGAAAGTATTCCACAGATGTTAGGGAGAGGTACATCTCTACACTGGCTTTTTGTCGTGCGTGTTGGGAAAACATTTTCTGTCTTTTTCTCTCATGTGTGCACACACACTCACACCCACACTAACACACACCCCTTAAAGAAAAAATGTGCAGGGTATTCTCATATGATGCGTGAACAGAATAGACTCAGCAATTTTTTTAGGTATACCAAATAACCACGAGTGTTGGTATGAACGGTCTGGGTTGGGTTCGGCGTCTCCTGCCCAGCCGGAGAGACGTGACCCTGGGAAGCGCGTGTTTGCTGCTCCTTGTTCTGCACGGACTGGTTCCTTCCCCAGAGTCCGCCTTTGAATTTCAGAGGTGTATTTGCAGCTAATATTTCATGTGGCCTTTAGAATGCATTTGTTTTACTTTTAATGCTTGTAATTCTTTGCCTCCTCGCCTGTGCCTTAAAATTTCAGATTAAGGTAGTGAAGTAGCAGAAACAAGGGCCACTGTTTTATGTCCACTGGGCCCATCTGTCTTTTCCTGGTTAGCGGCCACTAGTGCTTTCTAGCTGGCTTTTCCTAGATCGTCAGGTCCTTTCTGGGAGGCTTATACACATAGCTGGATGTCTGAAAAGATCTTAGAGTTACTGAGTTTTTCGCCTTAAAAAAAAAAAATTTGCAGAATCCCTTCTGTTAATTTTTAAAGTTCACAGAGCACCCCTACCCCACATATATCTTGGGTCTTACCACATCGCATAGGGTATTCATTCTATGTAAACAAAGTGGGCCTTACGTGACTGGGTTCACGGAGCCAGTTTGTGGAGAGCCCGTATCTGCACTTTGGCTGGTTTTTCACCTGGTAGGTTCCTGCTGATCGATACCCCCCACCTCTGATGTTGGAAAGGTCCTACAGGTGAGTACGGGCTGGGCGGAGATCGTGGTACACGTTGCCAAAGCCAGCCTCTTGCGAACGTTCGCGGCCCACGTCCAGCGTGATGAAGGTGCAGTGAGAAATCCAGTGTGGTCTCCCAAGGGGGTGTGTAGTACCAAAAACCCCTCACCAGACAGAGACTGGGGACGCATGTCCCAACCCCATGTGGGTGTAAATTTGCAGGTCACCCGGCCTTTCTGATCCTCCATTCCTTTGTCCATAACAGCAGGCATTTGGAGTCACTGATTTCTAAGGTCACGTTAAGCCATAACAGCGTTTCATTCTCAGGGAGAGAAGCCGGGGACTTGAATTCCCCTTAAGGTCACCCTCCAGGCCCATAGGTCATATGTCTGACTCCTTGCCGCCAACACTCACATGAAAGAAGACGTAGACATGAGGAGGAGACACACACGTGTGGAGTAGCTGTGTGATCCACTTAGAGGTAACAGGCGCTCCCATCAGCAGCCTGCACTTCGCACCGGCAGGCTTGCAGACACCGTGGCAGCGCCCCGGACAGCTAGACCTGCCTGGGAGCTGGGTGCCAGCACCCAACAAAGTCAGCGGCTGACAAGCGAGGTGCTGCGGGGTCACGTGCATACCGTGTGTTACTGAATGAACTGTTACAGAGTCTAGGCAGTAGGCCCTGAAATGTACTCAAAGGCCATAAAAGGCGGAGTATAATTAGAAATTCTAGGAAGGTGTTAACACGGATATACACGTGCATGTGTATGTATATATGTGCAACACACATGCACTCACGTATGAGACATTTCATAGAGGAATACAGTCTAGAAGGTCAACTTTTACATACAATAAATATATCAAAAGCCTATTGGGTAAATCACCCATTTCCAAATTGGTTCAGGATAGTAGCAATAAGTAGACGCTCTCCTCGGGTGTGAGATTGTAGAATTTCGGATCACATTTAGTGTCGTAGGAGGAAGACAACAACCAAAGCAAATGATTTCTTTTCAATTATGGGAGGAATATACTATTATAATTCTATTTTCATCTTTTTTTTTAAAGATTTTATTTATTTATTTGACAGACAGAGAGCACAACTACGCAGAGAGAGAGAGGAGGAAGCAGGCTCCCCGCAGAGCAGAGAGCCCCGATGTGGGGGGCTTGATCCCAGGATCATGACCTGAGCCGAAGGCAGAGGCTTTAACCCACTGAGCCACCGAGGCGCCCCCTATTTTCATCTTTTACCAAATAATTACCCCACATTCAGAATGGCTCCTAATTTCATGAGCTTGACGTATATTTTTGAGAGAATTTTACTAGCTTGGGACGCCTGGGTGGCTGTTTGTTAAGCGACTGCCTTCAGCTCAGGTCATAATCCCAGGGTCCTGGGATCGAGTTCCACATCAGGCTCCCTGCTCAGTGGGGATCCTGCTTCCCCCTCTCCCTCTGCCTGCCTCTCTGCTACTTGTACTCTTTCTCCCTCTGTCAATACTAAAATAAAATCTTAAAAAAAAAAAAAAAAGAATTTTACTAATTTGAAGATTATGGCTCCCTAGGTTATATATATATATTAAAATATTTTATTTATTTATTTGAGAGAGAGAGCGTGCACAGCAGTGGGAGTGGCAGGCAGAAGGAGAGGGAGAGCAGGCTCCCCGCAGAACAGAGAGCCTGATGCAGGACTGGATCCTGGGACCTTGGGATCATACCTGACCTGAAGGCAGACACTCAACCGACTGAGCCACCCAGGCACCCCTACAGTTTGGTGTTTTGTTTTTTTGTTTTTTTTTTTTTTAAGGACATATTTCAAATCTGCTTTGCTTATTAAAACATTCTTAGTAAAAATAGAAGGAAGTTCTATATATGAGCATGGCATTCTGAGATATGAGTGGCCAGTAGACATCCTGTGGACTCTTTGGGTTGTCTCTAGTCTTTCACACTATAAATAATACTGTAGCAAACTTCTTGTAAAATATTCAGGTCCAGCAAGCTGATTTCCTCAGAATAAAATTCTAGATCTGGATGCAAGGCAGGCTTTTGGAAATATGCCCAAGAAGCCTTCCATGACGTGTGTACTATTTACGCCCAGTCACCCAACAGCCTAGGACAGTCCTGCCCTTCCCAAAACCTTGTCCATATTGGATGTTTAAAAAATTCTGTGACTCGACTAGACAAAATGTTCATTTGTCCGTCTGTCCTTCTTGCCTTTCCAGTGGGCTTCCATGGCCCTGAGATCAAGAATGAGCTGAGATCAAGAGTCAGACGCTACCGACTGAGCCACCTGGGCACCTCCTAGTTATTTCATTTTTAACTTGCATTTTCTCAGGAACTAGCAAAGTTAAACTTTGTGTGTTGCCTAGCCATTTGTATTTTTTTTCTCATTGTTCATTACTGCTCACATCTTATGTTCATTTTCGTTCCTGTTCCTGTTGGGCATGTGGACTTTCCTTCTTGATTATTGTATTTAGGTTGCAGATAGATCTGTGTGCTTTTCAAACATTTACGGTTGGTTACAGTAGGTTTTTTCCTTTTTCATGTACTAGTGTTGATCATTGTCATTGCCCCTAGCTGGTGGCTGTGTGCAGTCCATTCCCATTCTGCCCGCTCCTGGCTCCTGGCAATTGTGTGCTGGCATTGCATTCCTGCTGTAGAAAGCATACCATGTGGGGCTCTGTGGGCATGAATTTCCTATGAGCTGTAGACCGCCACCTGCAATATTCTCCGGCAGCTTTGCAAAGAAGATAAAACTGCTCAGCAGAGAAGAACCCCGGTGTTTAGGAGAACGTCTAACGTGGTGTTGCAGAGAGAAAGCAGGAGTCAGATGAAGTCTCCACCCTAGCTCAGGTTAGGAAACAAGAGACTTAGGCTCTTGGAGCCTCACTGTCCTGGAAATGCTGAGCTGTGCCTGTCATGCTCGCTTTCTGCAAATGGAGGTTAGTAATAGGGTCATCCTCTGCTGAAGAATGGAGAGCGTGCTCGGCTTTCCAGTGCCCCCAGGTCCGCGGAGGCACAACCACCAGTCCTCCGGGTATTCTAGCATCTGCTCATTTGAGCATTTGTCCATGCTTGTGTGTTTCTCCCTTCTGTTTCCTCTCATTGTGATGCGTTTATGTTCATTTTCATATGTTCCAGTTGTGTGTTTCCTTTGATACTTACACCCTGAGTGGTCAAATGTTTTGGCGTGTGTATGTCAAAATAATTAGAAGCCATATAACTCTAGATATAAACACACTGGAAAAGAGCGAAAGGCCACTCAGTCGCGAGTTCATATTTTTTATTATGGTCCCCACTTTGTTGAAAAATCGAGTGACTTCCAAGCGGCCGTTTCACGGGCAAGTAAGCGTAACTGAAACCGTGAGCCCGCTTGTTTTCTGCCACATCACCGGCGGTGTGACGTGAAATTGGGAGAAGGCAGGAGCCCGCTACAGAGGAGAGCCGACGCACGCGCTCCTCCTCTCCTTTCAGACCAGGGGCCGCGGGAGATGCTGTCCCAGGTGTCACCGCTCCCGCACGCTGGCGTGCGTGCGTGCCCGTGCATGCGTGGGCGTGCGTGCCTGTGCGTGCGCATGCGTGGGCGCGTTTGCACCTATGTTTTCATTGCCACGAGGCACGAAGCCGCACAGTCTTCAGGGGACAAATGTGTTTCTGGTAATTGATCTGTATTTCTGTGTCAGGCACCAGAGAACCTATAAAATTGAATCAGGCTCAGAGAGATTCCCCCTCGAAAGCTCTTCTCCTCTCTTCATGGGAGAATAATCCGTAACAGACTACCGTGGGCCGACCGTGATTGCTCACGGTTCCAGAGGCTGAAGTCCAAGACGGGAGTGCAGCTGATTTGCTGCCTGCTGAGACCCGCCTCCTGGCTTGTAGACAGTTGTGTTCTCGCTCTGTCCACTCTGTCCTTAGGTGGGGGAGAGCGGAGAGCAAGGCAGCAGGTGTTCTCGTGTCTCCCGTAGAAGCACACTGTCCCATGGCTGAGGACTCCATCGTCCTGACATCATGACCTCCCAAAGGCCCCGCCTGCCACCTCACACCTTCCTGTTGGGGGTGGGTGTTAGCATGTAACACGTGGATTTCAGAGGGACCCAGAAATAAATGTAAATGCTGTGATGCAGGGTAGTCAGAAGGCGCAAGAAAATCCGCCTGCCAACCTTGTCTTCCTCTCCCCACTCCCTTCCTCCCTGCCTCCGTTTCTCCCTGTTACCCTCACTGAGTCTTTGCTGAAGGCTGCTTTGTGCCAGGGACAGAGGTGGGTGCTAGCAGTGTACCCAGGAGGATCGATAGTAAATGAAAATAACACAGATGAAATAAGAACAGTGTGGGGACAAACACATTAAGTCCTTATGGGTGTTCAGCAGGAGAAAGGGTTATCTTTGTCAACAGGTCTGGGAAACGCCCCATGGAAAAGGTTACACTTCATTTGGATCTTAAAGAAAACAGGAATGGTGTCTCTAGGGCATCTCCTGAAGAGTGTGGATCAAAGCGGATATCTGGAAACCACAAGGCATCTATGGCAGGGAATGGCCTCTGTCCAAAATGTATGTTGCAGGAGTCCCTGAGGACTCCTAGGTGGCTTGGGAAGGATGATGGGGGGAGCCTAGAAGATCAAGCCTGCAGTCTGGCCTTGATTTGGTGATGGTGAGAGGAGGCACTGGAAGTTTCCGGGGGAGAGGACCAAGCTATCTAGTTTCCATGCTAATTATGACTAAAATGTGTGTATGTTGGTAAAATGTGGTAAATGAAGGAAAGAAGAAGGTTGGAAATGCCCATCATGGGGGATCTGTCACATGGAATACTTTATTTAACAATCTGGAAAAGTTACTGCAAGATGGCTTTGCTTTCAGAAAATTTAATTTGTGAAAGTTGTGGTTAGGTTCCCCCTCTAATTTGTTGAAATGGGGTATTTCCCTGTCATTTTAGTTGGGGGGGGGGGGTGGTTTGTTGTTCTAAGGAATTGAAATCTACATTTGACTGAAGTAGGCTTTCCTGCCAGATAAGAACACTGAGCAACTCACAGTGGTTTCAAGCCAGGCCACGATGACTGCCTGAGAGCAAGCGGGAACTTTCTGGGACAGTGCAGTTCCATTTAGACTTGACTGTGGTGGTGAACACACAGCTCTGCACATTTACCCAGACCTCTGATGCCTTGAATTTTAGGGTATATAAACAATACCTTAATAAAATTGTGGTGTGTGGGGGGAAGAAAAGAGGTGAAAAATGTTTTGTACATGAAGAACTCCCAGATCCGTAGCGAGATTCTAGGAATTCAAACATGTGGTTTTAAAAATTTTAGTGGGTCAGAAGAAAAGCATGTGGATCTGGGGCAAGAATTAAGGTGAACTCAAATTCATTTATTGCTTGTTATCTGTGCCATAATGCTTGTAGTAGCATTAAGTTCTTACAACGGATCATACCTAATAAAAACTTAAGCACCGGAGATGTTCCCAAAACTACTATTGAGATGAATGGAATGTCTGCCATCATAAATATTGATCTGATCCGATTTTTCCTTCTAACTGCTTCTAATGATTTCAAGTGACAGTTTGTGACACATTCCACTCTGGTTCAATCAGGTTGGTCACAAGAGACCGTTGCTCCCACCAGTAGCTAAAAAATGCCCATAAAAGTTATAAAATCATAGCTTTAAAAGAACTCAGCAAACCCTGCTCTTGGTGTAAAGAGCTCTTCTCCCCTTTGGTATTCCATTCTCCTCATACGTTCTTCATAGTACTTTTCAAAATGAGCTTGACTTTTAAAGGAATTAATATCTACTTTGCCTTCTAGACCAGGGTTTGGTGAACTACAGCCCAAGAGCCAATCCCCTGGGCCCAGGGTTTGAGAACTCTTTCTGGGTGGAGGATTAAGGATCAAGGATTGGTTCTTCCACAGCTGGTAGCCAGGGGCACTTAACGTTGCTGTTTTTTCAGATGATGATAATCTAGTTTTAGAGCAAAATGCCAAGCCGAGGATTAAGCTCAGGAGTAATTTTTTATATTCATATCAAGTGGTTAGAAAAATGGGAGACATGGGGGTGCCTGGGTGACTCAGCCGTTAGGCGTCTGCCTTCAGCTCAGGTCATGATCCCAGGGTCCTAGGATCGAGCCCCACATCTGGCTCCCTGTTCTTCAGGAAGCCTGCTTCTCCCTCTCCCACTGCCCCTACTTGTGTTCCCTCTCTCGCTATCTCTCTCTGTGTCAAATAAATAAGTAAAATCTTTTTTAGAAAAGGGTGGGGATGGGAGATACAGAATTGGGGAAGGGAGGGTCCCATAGAGCCGAGATTCTCCACGCTGGCAGAAAATCAGATTGCTGGAAGGCTTTCGCTCAGATACAGATTTGCAGGCATGTTTGTCCTCATCAGCCCCTACATCTGCCAGGTCTGGCTTCTGGGGGGGTGAGGTTGAGGAGAGCTTAGATTTGTATGTCTGAAGTCACCCCCTACACTCCTTTAGAATGCTCTGGAGAATTGGAGGGCTGGGTTCAGGAAATAACATGAACCAGAAGTGCAAAGTGGTTGACCCTAGGGGGTAGACACTGGGAATGGATTGGATGTGCCCTCCAGTGTCTGGTGGAAATGGTCTTCCTTAAAAAAGCTTCAAAACCAAAATATCAGAAGAAAGCACTACCCTGCTCTCGTCCATCAGGACAGGGTTTATTCTGGGTGAGAGGGAGGTGAGGGGTTGGAGTAAGGACAGAGTCTCAGGAGACTGTGTGTACCTGCAGCATTACGCTCCTTTTTACAAACCCCAGAAATAAATATGGATAGAGTAGCATCACGCCTGGGAGGATCAAAAAGCCTGGAATATTGATGACCTTGTCCCCATTTTCTTTAGATCGGCTTCAAATTGGTAATAGTGTCCCATGCCTTGTGGAAAGAGCTATTCAGGGCATCAGAAGTCAGAGGGGACTTTTCTTTACCCTGTGTCTCTCATAGTTTGCATTTCATATCCTGCTTCCATTATGTTCTGGTCTGACATTGGTTGACCCATGCTGAGAGGGGAGTCCTGGGTGCTCCACGTGTGGCCTAACCAGAGCACCCGAACCCCCATCAGAAGAGATGACCGGTCTCCACTGGGCCATGGGGGTACTGGTGGCATTTCCCGAGGACACAGAAGACTAGTGGCGTCCTGCTGAGTCACCGGGTCAAACTTGCAGCGCAGGCTAAGTGCAGTCTATGGCCGGCCGCTGAGTGACGTCATTGACGAGCCCCACTCGCCCCTGCAATCCTGATTTCATCAGTTCGGCCACTTCTTAAAAAAAAAAATATCGCAGTTGGTATCAGGCTTGCCCACACTTTGAACTTTGCACAAAACATATTTTTAGGACAGCCAAAAACAGAATGCTAGGAGAAAACGCAGCTAACAAATCACATGCAAATGTCATTTTTATTCCATCTGTCTGAGCCTCTGATTCTAACTGGCCTGGAGCTTTGATTGGCAGAAGGAATTTGCATGATTTTTCCCAAGTGTCACATCTTGGAACCAGGAATGAGTCTCTAGCCATAAAAAAAAAACAAAAAAGAGGCCTGGAATAGATTCAGAACACGTGTTCTGAAAACGGAGCTAGATACTTGCTGGGCCGTCGCAGGTTATAATCTCTAAATGTAGGTGTTTTCTGTGATTGGACACCAGCCTTTCCTGAAGTCTGTGCTTGTATACTCGGTTTTGGATCATCTGTGAGTGGAATCTCTATAAATCCCTTCTCCACTCAACTACAGATGACGTATCAGTCTTCATTCTAAAGTGATTGCTTTCCCCGCATGGCGTTAGAATCACGAAGAGAGAACCTATTTGGGGTCAGTGCAGAGAGAAAAACTTTAGTGGAGACGTTACAATAAAGAAAGGACTGAATCGAAAACGATTTCAGGGCTCCTGTCCTCCCACAACATGATTCTCCAAGACACAGAGTTGGAACAGGATGTAGGGGAACTGCTGTCCCCATCATCACGGGTGTATCTGTCTGCTCGACTGGCAGATACTGTTTGCGTGGTTGGAAACTGGGATAGGACAACCAGACAGCCTCTGACCTACAGGGGTTCACCATGTGTGAAGTCCTGTGCTCATCTGGCATCTCCCAGGAAAGAGCAACTGGTGCCATCATTGCCGGGTGTTCATGCGGTGTGAGACGTTTCTAGAGTGTTTCTGTCTGGTCATTAGTGAATCAGTTGTTCGGGTTGATTACCTCTCCGGCGCTCCCAGTGTTCCCATGTCTTGCCCGTCATCTTTTCCCACATCGTTTGGCCTTTGTGGGGTGCTGTGTGGACAGAAGACCTTTCTGCCTGTGCTTCCCCAGGGTGATACTCGTCTGTTGGGATTTCCGTGGGGGACGGGAAGATCAGCAGGACGCCGGGGATTCCTTCGGGAGACTTGGACTTGTGCTGTGAGCATCCCGTGTGTGCCCAGCCCTGACTTGTCTGCTTCCCTGGTGGCATTGTTCTTCAGACAGCCTGGCTGGTTATGTTTCTGCACGGATACAGGGCAGACAAGCTGTGTTTTGTTTTGTTTTTTAACATTTTATTCATTTGTTTATTTGAGGGAGAGAGAAAGAGTGAGAGCACAAGCCCAGTGAGAGCAGAGACTGTGAACCGCGAGTCACTGGAGAGTGAGACCTGTCCCGTGGTGGGGGCGACCAGGAACCAAGGGCCTGTGTGATGGGGAGCAGAAAACTGGGACCCAGAGGGACAAATCCAGGGCTGCCACAGGGCTCGTCATGAGCAGGTGGAGTCTGGAAGTAAAGCAGCTACCTGTCCGATACGGAAACGGCATTTAGACGTGGGCCTGGCCCTCTCCATACCCAGATCAAAACAGCTGACGTGAGTTAGAGCAGTGGGGGTGGGATTTCCAGAGCATTTGCTGTGTGTGTGTCTGGATGCGTATATACATTATCTTTTTCCTTTTGGCCCTTTGGTCCTCTCTGCCCTGTCACAGGGCGTGTGGGCCACTGAGCGGCATTCACCATGGCCTTTCCTGGGGCATTTTCCTCCTCAGATTTGTTTCAGTCGCTGCTCTGTTGCAGACGTTTCAGGGCCACTTGCCTCCACAGCGGCCGGGCCCAGGAGAAAGGACAACGCGGGCAGGGCTCGGGGAGTCTCCGGTGCGTGGAGCCCGCTGGGCCTCCCCCATCCTGGACCCGCGGGAGCAGCGTTCCCATTCATAACGTGTCATTAGCATGTCCTATATGACAGTGAGCAAGCGACACTGCATGTTAATTCCTGGGACGCCAGAATGCAGCTGCCTTTTCAGTGTGCCTTTGTACGGCTTGACGCACTGCTCTGGGAATACCCGGGAGCAAAAGGCTTCGATGCTTTCGCTGACAGATCCTTCAGACATCCTTACTTTCTTTATCTGTGGCTCTTACTATCACCATTGACTTTATACTTGAAGTGAGAGCCCGGCAAAGGATGCCCCACCGGGGAGACAGGAGGGAGCCCGTGGGACCTTGTGCCTGACAGAAGCCCGGACGCAGCCCTTGGGCACACTCTGTGCAGCCGATCTTTCGCTCTGAGTCCTTGCTTCCACATCTGCGAGTTCTCTTGTGTTTCTGCGACCCCTATAGAGAACCCACGCTACAGATAACGTATATCGATAACATGTTAAATGTGAATCCACATGCCCGAAAGCACTTAGATTTAAGCAATACATTGTAGCTAAATTGTGTGTGTCTGTGAGCACCAGGTGCTTTCCTGCAGGTCTGTGGATGCTGTATTTCAAGCATGTTAGTAGGAGAGGAATAAAGATGCAAATGCGGCTCAGCTCTCTGAAACGAAATATTGGGGAGGCACTTGTGAATTGTCGTGAACTAAACGTTTTATGGTCTTCAGAGGCACAGTGGCTGAATGACAGGAAGACATAGGCATTCTGTGCCCGCAGCGGGTGAGACCCCCTCACGCACACCGGAGCCATGAGTTGTGCGTCTTCCACTGCGTTCTCAGTTCCACGGGGTTTAAAGTGTGATTCTGCAGCCAAATGGCTGCTCGGCTCTGTTCTGCAAACATCCGTTGCTGTGTTCAAGTTATTTTGAAAACTTCTAGTTTCTTTTAGTGTGTACCTGATCGTGTATTTCTTTTTTTTTTTTTTTTTTTTTCCCTGAAATCCCTAACTTCGGGAACTGGGTTAATATTTTCAGCTCTTGTGCTTGGCTGTTTGCCGCTGTGTGTCTTCTGAGCTGAGGCGGTGTGTTAGCGTCTTGCCCACACACATCAGTGCTGACCTGCCTCTCTCTGGGCCCTGCTGGGACTTGAGTTCCTATGCCCTCTTCCAGATGCGGAGAGCCTCTAGCTTCTAGGTGGGGCAGGGTCTGGCTGTGTCTCCCGCAGCACGGGGCTGGGGGGCTGGCCCCAGCTGGCGGACCGTGGGAAACGGGAGGGAATTGGACATGGTGTGGGTTTCCCCTTCTCCCGAGGACATGGTCAGAGGGACATGCGCAGGACACTGGACTTACAGGACGGCAGCCGGGGGTGGGGATGGTTGGGACGTCTGTAACACGGAGGCCAGGCATCCTGTCCCAGGGGACCGGCTCACTCCTGGGTCCCAAGGTGGGCACTGGAATGAGGCTCCTACCCAGCATGTCGGGGGAAAGCCCTATCTGACTGTTACCTAGGAGGTTTCGTCTCTCCTGGGCGCTGGTGCTCTGTCTCCTGGTTCTCCCGTTGCAGCCCTTCTTAAGAGTTTCCTTTAACAGCACAGTTGTCTCCTCAGTGCAAAACTGCTCTTCCCTGAACTGGAGGTCCCATCAGAGGTTCACTTTGTGACTCTAGTAGAAAGAAACCATGTGTTGGCAAAGGTGCGCCCCTGCTTTGTTTCAGGCTTGGTCGTTGTTAGCCCATGAGAGTGGGCTACAGCACAGATGCGCGCCAGGGAAGCCTGCGGTGGGAGTATTGGGGGGGGTCTCTCCATGCGGGGGGGTGTGTGTGCACATACTAAACACACACATATGTGCCCAGAAAGTAAAGATAGAACTGGAAACAGGTCACAGGATGCAAACATCAGTGAGCTGCTTGCAGTGCCCAAAAGTCTGTGTTTTTCTCCTTTTTAGTAACACACGACTGATTTTAAAGGGGTTCTTTTTAAAGGTTATTATTAATAAATGGATTTGTGGCTCATGTTTGAAAGTTCTAGCCCTTTGTATGTGGCAATTTCCCAGAGTAAGCCACATAAAAATACTGTTGTGGCACAAAATAAGGATTTCTGAATATAGCCGTAGGAGAATTTTTGTCAACGTAGTTTTTTAAAATGTTTGTGTAAATTTTTTTGCCCCAGAATACAACTTGTGTGTGCACATGTGTGGGAAAACATACACGGATTTAATTCCTTCAGACAGTTTAAGATTATGCAGATCTGGGTTTTAGTCCCATTTGGAGAGAAGATGTTACTTATAATCATTTGCTCATTTTTATACTTTCTCCCTCTAGACAGGCAGATGCTCAGTGTCCAGAGGTTGGTCCGGCAGCACAGCAGGACCCTCCAGAGCTGTCCCAGGAGGCCCGCTGCCGAGCGGGGACCCTACCTCGAGATTACAGATACCCAGAGGAAACACTCGGCCCAGGACCACACGTGCCGGACACCCCTTCGGCCCTGCACACTTGGGGGCAGGACCCAAGGCTCGTGAACACTGCAGCGCTCCCCAAGAAGCCAGCCCCACAGAGGCCGCCGCCACCCAAACGTGAACCCAGGCAACTCAAGGGCCTGGCCGGTGGCCCGCCTGGGGCCACTCACCTAGGTGCCCCCAGCCGGCCCCTCGCCCCGCCGTCCCCGGAGGCCCTGGAGGCGTGTGTGGACCGTCTGTCCCTGTCCCACAGCCCCTGTTCCTTGGTGGAGAAGCTGAGCAGTGTGCAGCCGGAAGACGGCGTGAGGGCGGCCGGCGAGCACGGCGGGCAGAATGTAGACGAGCACGCAGCCTGTCCGAAGCGCGAGGCCCCGCTCCCTTCCAGGTTCCGGCCCCTGCCGACGTCCGCCATGGAGACTTCTCGCTCCCCTTCTCCTCAGTTCGCGCCCCAGAAGCTGACCGACAAACCGCCCCTGCTGATCCAGGACGAGAATTGCGCAAGGTACTGTTCTGGGACGGTGGGCCTGTGCTCTTCCCTTTCCTAGGCTCCCGCAGGAGGCTGCCGGTGCATCTCCCCCGGGTGCTGGATGCCGGGGGCCCTGCTTTGGCTCTGCATGGGGGATTTTCAGTTGCTCCTGGGGACTGATGCCATGGGGAGAAGGCACAGCTGCACTGGTCAGTTGAATCTTGAACTTGGTGGGGGGGACTGTCCTGTTCTGCAGGAGCGAGGAGGATGTAGCGGAGGTGGGGCACTGTCCCCTGCCCCTTTCACCCAAGGCGGGTGTGCATGTGCGCATCAGGCCTGTGTTTTCCCTAGGCACCTGTTTGTAATCCGAATCCAGTTTAAACTAAGCAGGAGACCTTCAGGAGAAATTGGTGTTTTTCATAATGTCCAGTGTTTCCATGCTGTTTTTCCTTTTTCTTTTAAGATTCTCTTTATTTGGAGAGAGCAGGCACAGGGTAGGGAGGGGCAAAGAGAGAGGCAGGGAGAGAGAGGCTAGAGCAGAGTCTGTGCTGATTGTGGAGCCCGACGTGGGGCTTGATCCCAAAACCCTGACATAGTGACCCGAGCCACAACCTCAGAGTCAGCTGCTTAACTGAATGCACCACAGAGGCGCCCCTCCACACTGATTTTTCCTGTATCTTACGTGAAGAGCCCACCTGCTGTACACCTGTTGTTACAGCAGAGGAAGTGTTTGTCACGGTGCATGGAGCTGTGGTGAGAATTTCAGACGTGGGGTTGTCCGCCGTGCCCACTGAGACGTCAGCGGATGTCAGGCCGGGGACTCACAAGTCCAGAGCACGGACTGTTTCCTTTCTCCCTCCTCTCTGAGGGCCTGTGAAGAACTGAGAACTGGCAGAAGTGGAGAATTTTCCTCTTGTTCTCTAGAGCAGTGGCCCTCAACCTGGGGGAAGGCCAGTTTGTCCCCAGGACAAACAGCTCGACACATCGAGCTGTGTCGGGAGAGGTTTTGGGTGTCACTGCTGAAGAGGGAGTGTTGCTCCTGGCATCTCATGGGCAGATGTGGGGGTGCTTCTCCACGTCCCCAGGTCCGCCCCACAGCCAGGAGCGCTCGCAGTGTCCCCAACCGTCTCGCACTGTCGCCAGCAGTCACCTGTGGCCATGCGCATGTCCGTTAGTGAGAAATAAATTCCACATGTCAGTTGGAGGCCTGTACCACTGGTGGCACAGAATGCATTTGTTTCCACCATTCCCAGAAAGGTCTGGGGGACCTTCCTGCTCTGAAGTCTCAAGCTCGCTCTTTCTTTTTCTTTCTTCCCTTTTTTCTATAACTTCAAAACCTCTCTGCAGAGAGCACATTCCTGGTATCATCCTGTGTCTCCAAGTGTGGCAGTGTTCCCACAGCTGCCTCTGGGGGCCACAGCTGTGCTGTGCGTCCTTCACAAGGTGGATATCACAGAAGTAGCCTTGCAGCGGCAGGTGACACTGTATGTTGTGAAAGGAAGGAAAGGCAGTGCGGTGCTCTGTGGTGGGGCAAGTGTGTGCTGCTGCTATAAGCCGGCCTGCCTCGGCCCCCATCGGCCCCCCTCTCTGCAGGGCTAGTGGGAGCAGCACAGGCTTCTCCCACAGACACAGCCGCAGCTCCATGGTGCTCCTGACCTGTGTTCGCTCTGGAAGGAGGCAGTAGCTTTCATTTTTTTCTTCCCTGAATCAAGTGTTAATTTTCTCATTGCATTTTCCCTGTGAGCTTAAGAAGAATTTCAATAAGCGGTGACGGTATCATTGAAGATCCTGGTCAAGGGGAAAAGGGGTCTTTGGGGACCCACATTACTGAGTTTTCCATCTACTGTCTCATTGGGGCCAGAAAAGGTTGTCTTGGGCCCACATCTCTTGTTGTACCAGTGCTCAGAGCTGAACTCTGGTCGCCGTCAGGACCCATACACCCAAATACGTCCTCTCTGTCTCGGGAAGCGCGGTGAAGCAGGGGTGCCCGTGTGGCTTCTAGAAGTTGCTATCAAGGGAGTAGCTCATAGGATCCTGAATTACGTTCCCCACAGTTTGTGTTGCAGGTCAGTCCTGGTATGAACATGTGCAATCCCAGGGACCAAGGAGACAAAGGAGAAGCCAGAGCCCAGGGTCGGTGTCCACAGTCCGCTACTGGCGGCGGGTCCGCAAGGAAAGCATGCCGCAGCGGGGCTACCCAGGCTGCCTGTTGCCGGAGCTCGGCCCAGGGCCGCTGTCCTTACCCGGCCCTCCGTAAACTCAGGGTTCCAGAGCTTGGGCCGCTCCCCTCCGCTCCCTCTGTGTCTGGTGTCTCCCTTCTTCCAGTATTTCCCGGTCCCGCGTGTGCGTGTGTGTGCCGGCCGCTCGCAGGGGCGCAGGGCAGGGTGCAGCATCGCTGCCCCGGGGGTTTCAGAACGGGCGCTCGTGCTCCCCCCGAAAATGCATCAACTCCTGTCCTCAAGCTAGGTAGCTGACTTTCAAATCTTTAGAAGTTCTCGGCAGGTTTTTTGTTTTTAACTACAAAGTGGAGATGCTGGCCAGCAGCCTCTTGGGTCGCGGCCAGTAACAGACACGTGGTCCCTCCTAGAAGCATTCTCAGGGGAGTTTCCAGAGAGCCTGTTTCCATTTGGGCGCGTACGACCATGGAGTGCCCGGAGGCCTCCTTCGTGGCCGCGCGCACAGCATCAGTGCACCCTGAGCCTCTGTGTGAGGGTCTCCCGAGTGGGTCCTGTAGCTCATCCCAGCCAGAGCAGCGTGCAGCTGACGGGCTCCCGTGGGCCGCAGGCGTGAGCAGAGCCGCGTGGGGCACTTGCTGTGGGGCCGGGCTCCCGTGGGCAGCCGGCACTTTGAGAGGGGCCCCGGGACAAAGAGCTGGAGAGCAGCTCAACGTATCACACCTCCTCCATCTCTCTGCTCTTGCCTTTTGATTAGGAATTGATGAGATCTGGTTGTGTTAAGGTCTCATCTGCTGTGTTTTGTCCTGACTTTGGAGTAAGAGTTCATCAGGCTTGTTAAATGTGGAGGGCTGGACAGTTTTCATGAGGAGAGACCACGTATGGCTAGAAAACACCAGGAAGAGATGCTTTGCTGGGAAGTAATAGGTCAACGTGCAAAGGACCTGTTCTCATTGTGTTCTTTTTTCCTGTCTTCCTGCCCTGGAAATCCAGTTTCTCTACAAGTCGGGGAGATATTAATAGAGGCCAACTTAGCAGTCAGTAGGAGGGCAGCGCCTGGCTGGTTAAGTCGGGAGAGCATGGGACTCTTGATCTCAGGGTCATGAGTTCAAGCCCCACCTGGGGTGTTGAACTGACTTTAAAAAAAAACTTTTTTTTCAGTAATAGGTGGTGTAGGTTTCTAAGTATGGAATGAAAGGAATGAATAGGGGAGGAGGGGTTCTTGTCTCTCTGTCTTTGCTTGGATAAGATGCCAGAAGCTTCCTTCTGCAGTTCAGCACATTTAAATGGTATTTTCCAGAGCCAGTCTTTTAAAATTTATTCACAAAGAGGGCATTGGGGATGACCGTACATGAATACCTAGGTAAAACATCTAAGAATTTCTACTTAGAGAAGAGAAGAGAATACAAAATTATTTTAGCTCATACACTGCAGTAAACAGGGAAAAAAAAAATACTACGTTCCCAGCCACTATTCAGAAGGTGAAAAAAAGGACTGACTTTAGAGCACTGGAATGATCCTTGCGCTACACAAAATTCAGTCCATCAGGGTCACATTGTAGAAGTGATCTTGGCCCACTAAGTTAGATACGAGTGTGGAACTTTGGGTTTGTGATTTTGACTTGTGTTTTCCTTCCATTGTGGGAACCAGCAGGTGGCTCTCTTTCTCCAATACGTCCTTTAAAAACAGTTGAAACATGGGACGCCTGGGTGGCTCAGTTGGTTGGACGACTGCCTTCGGCTCGGGTCATGATCCTGGAGTCCCGGGATCGAGTCCCGCATCGGGCTCCCAGCTCCGCGGGGAGTCTGCTTCTCTCTCTGACCTTCTCCTAGCTCATGCTCTCTCTCACTGTCTCTCTCTCAAATAAATAAATAAAATCTTAAAAAAAAAAAAAAAAAAAAAAAAACAGTTGAAACAGGTTTGTCCCTGTGGCCCTGGTCCACAGGGTCCCTGGGTGTGGTCCGGTGAGGTGTAGCTGAGGGTACCATGTGGCATTCGGGGAGCCCTGCGTGAAGGCCCGTCGCACTGACCCATTCCATGTTCTCTGCCTTCAGCGTGGGGGCCCCCACAGCTCCTTTTGCTGCAAAACCTTTTTTATTAATCTTTTTCTTTTTTTTTCTTTTTAGGGATTTTTATTTATTCATTTGACATACAGAGATCACAAGTAGGCGGAGAGGCAGGCAGAGAGAGAAAGTAGAGGAAACAGGCTCCCTGCAGAGCAGAGAGCCCGATGCGGGGCTCGATCCTAGGACCCTGAGATCATGACCTGAGCCGAAGGCAGAGGCTTTAACCTACTGAGCCACCCAGGCGTCCCATTTTTTTTTTAATAGAGCATGTACGGGCAGAGGAGGGAGAGGGAGAGAAAAATCTTAAGCAGGCCCCACACCCAGTGCAGAACTCCGTGCAGGGCTCGGTCTCGCAACCCTGACATCCTGCCCTGAGCCGAATCAAAAGTCAGACACTTAACCAACTGAGCCACCCAGGTGCCCCCTCCCCTTTTTGTTTTATTTTTTTTTTTAATTTTTTTGACCCCCCCCCCTTTTTAAAGTAAGCTGCACACCCGATACGGAGCCCAGTGTGGGACTTGAACTCACAACCCTGAGATCAAGACCTGCACGGAGACCAAGGGTCAGATGCTCAACTGAGTCCCCCAGGCGCCACCTCCTGCTCTTTTTTTTTTCCTCAAGGAAAAGTGTGTCCCCAGTGAGTCACTTAAAATAATGCCAAAGCCATGTGCCCTGCGTTTGCAGCCAGGAGCTCGTGTGTCTGTTTGAGAAGCCGTGTGAGGGGTGGCTTGCAGCGCTGAGCAGTGGGAGGCCGGTGGGGGGCGGCGGCGGCGGCGGGCGCTCAGTGTCCGCTCCACATGTAGCCGCCCCGTCGGGAAGTCTGCCCGCGGGCCTCGCTTGGAGGCTGCCAGGGAGGGCTGTTTGTCTCGGGTTTCCCCACCCATGGAAGATGCACCTGCGCGGGGCTAGTGGATGGCGATGACCAGCCGCGAAAAGAGGTCTGCCCCCCGCCTCAGTGAGTCCGCCCCAGGCTCCAGCACCAGGCGTCTGGAGGTGTGTGCGTGATTGGAAAGTGGAAGGTGCCCAGATGATTGGGGTCAGGAAACGGGACCTCCGCAGCCTCCACTCCCAGTCCTGGGTCGAGGGATCACAGAGGCTCCCGTCCCCGCGGTGGCTGCACGTCCCCCAGCCGTCCGGGCAGGCGAGGGGCCCGCCGGTGTCGGGCCCGCGTAGCCGTCCGTGCGGGGGCTCACCTGGTGTCATCCGCTCGCTGATCTTCTCTTTCCAGGATCGAGCGGGTGGCGGACGGCAGCGGCACGGTGAAGAGGGTGCCCGTCAAGATCGTGCACTCGGAGAGCCGGCCCGAGAAGGAGAGCCGCCAGGGCCTGGCCCATGCCACCGAGCTGCCCGCGCTGCCCAGCGGGCTGGAGAAGGACCAGATCAAGACACTCCGCACGTCCGAGCAGTCCTACTCGCGCTTCTGCCTCTACAGCCGGGAAGACGCCGAGCCCGAGCCCCCGCGCCCCAGCGCCCCCACGCCCGGCGCCAAGGACGGCGGGGCCTCCCCCTCCGGCCTCAGCTACATGAGGGCCAAAGAGAGGACAGCCGAGGACCTGAAGTCGGAGGAGCTGGCCCGGGAGATCGTGGGGAAGGACCGGTCCCTGGCCGAGATCCTGGACCCCGGTGTGAAGATGAGGACCACCATGGACCTCATGGAGGGCATCTTCCCCAAAGATGAGCACCTGCTGGAGGAAGCCCAGCAGCGCCGCAAGCTGCTGCCCAAAGTCCCGTCTCCGAGAGGCGCGGACGAGAAGTGAGTGTGGCTGCGGCGGGCCTCTTACCTCCCAGCTTCCGCCGTCTTCGCAGCTCCAGGCTGCAGAGGCCGGGGCTGCCCCATGCATCTGTTCTCGCGGTGGCCTTCCAGGGGCACATTTTCAGAAGCACCGCCCCGTGCTGCAGCCCACGTTGGCTGTTGGGTGACCCTCCCCGAAGAGCCCCGGAGGCCCGTCCCTGGGGATGCCAGCTGGGGGGCCGGCAAAGCTGTGGCACTACCACAGCTCCCGTGCATTCCTGGCTTCAGGCCTGCGGGTTTCGGGGTGTTGTCCACAGGCTCCTCTCTGTGAGGACAGCGCCTCTCAGCTGGGACGCTGTCTTCCTCCAGGGGACAGTTGGCAATGTCCACAACGTGTTTAGTTGTCACACCTGGGGAGGTCCTGTCGGCATCCTGTGGGTGGAGACCGGGGAGGCTGTCCCCACCCTGCCCTGCCCAGGGCTCCCCCATAGCAGAGAAGGCTCCACAAGTCCGTCCTGAAGGCTCCAGACGTCCGCGGTGACGGAAGAGGCTTTGTGCTCCTGGTTACAGAGCGCGGCAAGCGGGTGCGTTGCCATGGCATTGGGACACTGTCCTTTGCAGCCGGCCTCATTTGCAGGCCGCCTGCATGGGCGTGTGCGGTCGCACCTGTCCTGCTAGTGTCCGCTGTCTCCATAAGCACCCTGCCTGGACAGTAGCTGGGCGCTCCAGGGAAACGCAGGACAGAAGGACAGAGCGGATGAGGTGGGCCCGAGCCGGCGGCTGGGACATGGCGGCAGGCGGAGAGGCGCAGGTTGCGCTGGGGACCTCGGGGCCTTGGTTACAGTTAGCTGCACGCATGTGCTCCCTGTAGAGCTCAGGCCCCCAGCCGGAACTGTCCCGCTGCTCCCTTCCCCCTGCGTGGAGATTTTTAGCCATCCCTGCTTCTTGGACTTTCCCCCTTTTTAAAAAAAACGGCGTTGTGTAGGCTTGGAGCAGCCCTCTGGCGATGTATCGTTTAGTTCTAACGTGCTCGCCTACTGCCGGCCCCCTCCAGCGGTCTCGTTCCCCTGGCCGTGGTCCTCGTGTTGGCAGCCCACTTGCTTGTCACAGAGCAGACCGTGGGCTGGCCGGGGGCGTCTGGTGTGGAGTCACAGCCGACTGAAGTTCTGACCTTGTTCCCCAGGAGAGAGGAGCCGGGTGCGCCTGCGGCCATGTCCCTGGCCACCAACTCCACCTACTACAGCACGTCGGCCCCCAAGGCAGAGCTGCTGATAAAGATGAAGGACCTGCAGCAGCAGGAGGAGCCGGAAGACGACGCAGGGAGTGACGTGGACCACGACCTGGCCGTGAAGAAGGTAGGAGAGCCCTGCGCCGCGTGTGCACGGCCGTGTGTGGTCCGTTTCTGTGCGGGACGGTGACATCTGGGGCAATAGTAGGAAGCCCTTCCTGGCTAGGTTGGTCTTGTCTAAAATTCCTCACAGTTTCTTTACCATTTTTTTTTTAAGGTTTTATTTATTTAGAGCAGGAGACAAGAGAGGTAGAGGGAGAAGCAGACTCCCCAATACGCAGGGAGCCGGATGCAGGATTTGGTCCTGGGACTCTGGGATCATGACCTGAACCAAAGGCAAACGTATAACTCGCTGAGCCACCCAGGCTCCCTCTTCACCATCTTGTGTAGTAAGATGCAAAGTCATATTAAGTGGGTACCACTCTCCGTGAAAGTTAAGTGGATGTGGCTCTTCTCTCCCATTTAAAATCTAAAGACTTGGAGCTCCTGGGGAGCTCATTCGGTTCAGCATCCACATGTGACTCAGGTCATGATCCCAGACTCCTGGGATCGAGTCCCTCGTCAGGCACATTAGTCAGTTGGGGGGTCTGCCTCTCTCTCTGCTGCTCTCCCTCCTTGTGCATTCTGTCTCTTTCTCAAATAAATGAAATCTTTAAAAAATAATAAGTAAAAATAATATCTAGGGACTTCACTGTGTGAGTTGCAGTAAGGCGCACGTACTGTTGGAATATCAAATTCTAGCGCCCTCGCCGGCAGATCATAATCCCAGCAGTAGGTGTCAAGTGCTTTGTCAAGCCAAAAAGCATCGCTTGTTAACTCAGAGAACCCCTCAGGCACTTGGGGATACAACCGTAGACGAAACAGAACGGAGTCCCGCCTTGCCTGGTGGGGAGCTTACGATCAGCACAAAAACACGCGTGCGGTCCGGGCTCAGCACACTCTCGGCCGCGGACCGCACACGGCCCGCCTCCTGCTTCATTAACCCGTTTCACGGAAACACGGCCACACCGATCTGTCAGGCTCTGCGCTCCGCTGGCCTCCACACCACCCGGAGCCGTAGACGTGAGTGGTTGCCCCGACAGCGCGGCCTGTAGGGTCGGAGGTCTTCGCTGTTGGGCCCGTTACGGAAGGACTCTGCCGAGCCGTCGCGTAGTACGTTGGACAGTGAGAGAGTTCAGCAGGCTGGAGGGACGGAGCCAACAAAGGAATGCGCTTCCACAGGGGGCCCGAGGAGGTGAGGACTGGACCGTGACCCGGGTGGTCTGTGAGGGAAAGCCGTGTGGACTTCTGCGTGCCCCGGGGAGGGGCGAGGGGCCTGCCAGTGCAGAGACCTGAGTGGGAGCCTCATGTTGGAGAAGAAACAGGGGCCAGCAGCGGGCGCTGTGTGGACGGAGAATGGAGGATTGGAGATGACGTCGGGGTGAGGTCGGGGACGAGTGAGTGCCCATGAGGTCATGCTAGGGACAGAATTACTGCCATCAGGGTCACTGTCAGCAGCACTGTATTAGCCTTAAATCTTCATGATGTGTCGGCATGCCAGACCGGTGCCGTCCAGGGGATGACCTGGGTTTTTGCTAGGAAGGCCTCCGCATTAAGGGGGGGAGGGAAGTGCCAAAGGTCTGCCTCGGAGGAGACCATGTACTGTTTATTCCTACTTTTCCCAGTAGGAAAAGAGAAGGCAGGGACCAGCATTCTGTGAATGTTTTCTCTACGCTTACCTTTTTGGAAAAGAGCTTTCATTAAAAAATCCCCCCCCCCTTTTTTTTTAACAAAAGTCTTTGCAAAAGATTTTGCTGGAAGTCTGCTTGTATTGTTAGTGGTTTAAAAATACCATTGGTCAATATAATAGATATGTCGATATATCTATATCAATATAATATAGATATATCGATATATCTATATCGATATAATAGATATATAATTTCAGATATAATAGAAGAAATATCGTGGTCCATGCACAAAAGGAAATTACTTTCAGTTGGGAAACGGTCACTTTTTGGTTCATCGAGTTGAGGGAAATGAAAGATAAGCATTCTGGTCCTGTGCCTTTTAGAGGCCCCGTATCAGGCTTAGGGTTGCATTTTCTATTGTTGTTTTTAAATTAAGAATCAAAAATGTTTTTCGTGCTCATAAAGCTAGAGAAAAATATACACTTTTTCCGATTCTGATTCAGTCCTGGCGCTGGATGTGGAGGACAGTGTGGTCCACGACATGCCCTGGGGTGCTGCATGGCATGCTGTGTCCTGCTCCCCTCGTCTCTGTGGTGCTTTCTCGTTTTCCTCTTGGGAGGCGCGAGACACTAAGGCACCGCCTTCCCACGGGTGGCTGCTTTGGGATTGAGGTACATCCCTGTGGGGCTCCTGGGTGACTCAGTCAGTTGAGCATCTGCCTTCGGCTCGGGTCATGATCCCAGGGTCCTGAGATGGAGCCCCGCATCAGGCTCCCTCCTAGCAGAGAGGCTGCTTCTCCCTCTGCCCCTCTGTCCTACTCGTGCTCTCGCTGGCTGTCTCTCTCAAAAGAATAAATAAAAAATAATTTTAAAAGAGAGAGAGAGAGGAATCCCTGTGAACTTGCCTCCTGACAGCCTGCCCCGCCCCACGCAGCCCACCCCGCCCCGCCGTGATTGAACTCTGAAGCGGGTCGATCTGTTGGGTTCCGTGTGCACCTGTCAGGCAGTTCCACCCTGAACGACCGGTGCTAGAAATCACAGTTCTGTGCAGCATTGCGGCTCAGGAATCCTGCTTTTCGGCTTGAGTCGAGAAGGCCAGCTGCTGCCCTGTCTTTGCAGCCTCCTCCCAGCATCCACACATACACTGTGTCCCCTGGTTTGGCGGCGTGGTTCTGCCCAGGGGAGAGGAGGAGGGGAGAGGTGTGCGCGCGTGCCTGATGGGCCATGACGGTAGAACAGCAAGACTCCGAGTCCCCCGTGTGCCAGACATCGCCGGAGGGACCTCGGCTGCCGTGATCACGGCATCACTGTGTGCTCCCAGAACCGAGTGCCAGAGCGGGGCACCCCGTGTTTAGGGGAAGACTGAGGACACAAGCAGAGAGAGCGGAAGGCCCCACGCAGGCGGGCAGGGGAGAATTCCGGTGTCCGGCTGGAAGCATTATCCCAGCAAGGCTAATAAATACAGTTTTGTACCTGGGGCGGCTGAGACTGACTGCTCCAATGGTGCCCTGGTTGACTCGCGGGGTTCTTCAGGAGAACCACAAAAACCACGGGTCAACGTCGAGACTCTCTGAGGGTTTTTCCCTGGACCCAAGAGGCGGGTGCAATGCCCAGAGAGAAAAGGCCTCGTTTTTCCACGGAGTGGGACCAAAGTTAGGTGCCTGGGGCCATCCGTACAGAAGTAAGAGGCAGCGTTGCCCCTGCTATGCGCCCTGGCCTCTGCCATGTCGCTCTCCTCCCAGGCTCCCTGAGTGCCGAGGGCTGCAAACGTGAGCCGAGGGGCTGGTGTGAGGCCTGCCGCACCCGGGCTGGTGCTGACTGAGTGGTTCCCGGGCTACCTGCGCCAGGCCTCGTCCAAGGTCTTTGAAAGTCGGTGTCTGTGCTTTTAGTGGCCCTTTAAGGAGGAAGGGGAGGGTGTTTCTAATAAAACCTTATGCAAGACATACAAAGGAATCAAAGGAATTTGGGCTCCTTCCAGAATGCCCAGTTTCACGTTAGCTCAGCTGGTACTGCAGGTTTGAAGGCACGTTCTCGTGCGTCGGCATGAAATCTGCGGTACGATAATCGCTGAAGAATAGTGACAGACACGCACGGCCCTCTGCATTTCCGGAGGCGTCCGTTCCGGTTCGCACTGGCTTCAGGCAAGAATTGGGAAAGTTTCCTTCCCCATAATCCCCGTAATTTATTCTGTGCTTTGCCCTCAAGTCATGGATATCTGCCAAAAAGCCATCTTAGTTGTGGGATTCCAGGTCCACGTAAAGCACGTCCCCAGAGAGCGAGGTGCGGAGACACACGCCGGGGCACGCTCAGACGCCCACACTCGGAGCATCGATCACGTGTAGACACGTACGGTTTTAACTGCCCAAGGGACGAAAATGCCTTAGCATCGTGGGCAGCTCTGACAAAAGGCCGTGGCTTTCGGATCCGGGCGCTTATTTTTATCCATGTGTGGACTTTTCCCACCGAAACAGTCATCGAGACAGGCGCTTTGGGCCTGCCGGTTGTGTGTTCAGCCAGGCGGCTTCTCACCGCGCACCCCGGGTGTCGCTGACACCTGCTGAATGTGGGACACCCCTGGGGGCTGCCGATGGCTGCGTCACAGGCAGGGAATTCACTCGGCCTTCACGTCGGCCCTCCAGGCCGGGGCGCCTGTTCCCGTGGAGCCGTGGACGTGGGGCTGGAGAGACTTATCTCCCACGTTCTGGATGCTCCTTCGGGGGTTGCAGTTGGCCCCAGGATGAGGGGCGGCCGCTCAGGTGACTTCCACAGGTCTGCTTTATACACATAGTGTCACTCGTGACAGCAGAGTGAGCTAAAAATCCTAAGTGGACTTGACTGTTCAGATGATACTGTCTTCACTTGGTTCATGCCCTTGACCGCTGCGTTGGTTCTCGGACTCTCGGGGTCAGCTGGCGGCACAGTGGCTCTCGGAACTCACCAGGTTCGGCTCTTGGTGGACCTGGTGGCAGAGAGATGCCCATGACCATCACAAAGTGGTTTTTCCCAGTCAGGGCTCCTGGAGACCCATCCCTGGGATTCTCCCCAGGTAGGGCAGGAGGCGGATCACCTTTGCCGCTCACGGCAGACCAGAGGGTGCATCACCTTGAGAGGGCAGCCCATGTAGATGTTTTTTTATGTTTGTCGTTTACAAAATAATCATGTAAAGGGAGGTGGGAGAACAGCATGGGGTGTTGGTATTGAAAGGTCCGAGCTTCAGTTGGGCCACACGAAAAAGTTGTGATGGCAATGGCTGCCCAAGCACATGGATGTACTTCGGGCCACAGAGCGGCACGCTTCAAAATGGGTAAAACGGCCAATTGTGTTACATGGATTTTGCCATATGAAAAAAAATGAGTAATTTGCACTTTGGTCATATTCAACTCAGGTGTCTCTAAAGGACTTTGAATTTTATTGACAGCCCCTTATTTGTTTTAACTTTAAATTGCTCATTCTAAAAAAATAAAAAATAAAAAATAAAAATAAATAAATAAATTGCTCATTCTATGTAGAACATATTTTTTATTTTTTTAAAAGAATCTTTTTTTTTTTAAGATTTTTTATTTATTTCACACACACACAGAGATCACAAGCAGGCAGAGAGGCAGGCAGAGAGAGGGGGAAGTAGGCTTCCTGCTGAGCAGAGAGCCCGATGAGGGGCTCAATCCCAGGACCCTGAGATCATGACCTGAGCCAAAGGCAGAGGCTTTAATCCACTGAGCCACCCAGGCACCCCTAGAACATACTTTTTAATCATGCAGTTTGGTACTGGACGTGAGACTCAGTAGCTTCTTCTGTACATGCGAGTCTTTAAATTGGAAAATTCCGGGGACGCCTGGGTGGGTCTGTCGGTGAAGCGTCTGCCTTCAGCTCAGGTCATGATCCCAGGGTCCTGGGATCGAGCCCTGCATCAGGCTCCCTGCTCCGTGAGGAATCTGCTTCTCTCCCTCTCTCTCTCTCTCTCTCTCTCAAATAAAGAAAAGAAGTCTTTAAAAATAAATGAATTGGGAAGTTCCAAAGTATGAAGCGCCGAGTGTCACGTGGGCCCCGAGATTGCTGGCAGAGGTAAAGGGTGAAACGAGGGCACTGTGAGGAGCCCCGGGGGGCCGCCTGCAGTGTCTCCAAGGACACCCACAGGATGAGAGCAGGTAGTTCGTTTCAGTTCTCGGTGAAATGCCAGGGATGTCACCAGGAGCTGTCACCTTTCTCCTGGCCTCATAAATCCTCTCTCATTTGATGCAAAATGAACTCTTACCGAGTTCAGCTGAATTCCACGCAGGCCGCTTAGGTGGGACCACGGACTGCTGCCATGGCTGGAGGGGCTGGGTCGGGACCACCCTGGTGAGCGCTTGCATGCCACCCCTGTCCCCACAGCAGGAGCTCATCGAGAGCATCAGTCGCAAGCTGCAGGTGCTGCGGGAGGCCCGGGAGAGCCTGCTGGAGGACATCCAGGCCAACAATGCACTTGGGGATGAGGTGGAGGCCATTGCCAAAGATGTCTGCAAACCCAACGAGTTCGACAAGTTCCGGATGTTCATCGGGGACCTGGACAAAGTAGTGAACCTTCTGCTGTCGCTGTCCGGCCGCCTGGCCCGTGTGGAAAATGCCCTCAATAATTTGGACGACAGCACTTCTCCTGGTGACCGGGTAGGTGCAGCGTGTCTGAGCTGGACATTGGGGGGCCCGTGGGCAGGTCGTGTGTGGGGTGCCAGGAGTTCCCATCGGGAAGCCTCGCGCAGTTCCTAGGCAGCGCGCCTGGGACTCTCCATCTCTTTCCGCAGAAATGCCCCTGACAGGCGCTGCCAGGACGCACGGGGCCTTGGGCACCGCTCTCGCTGGACGGCAGGGCTGCCGTGCTGTTGGGGAACAACTGTGGCTTCTTTGTGACACCTTTCTATTCACTCCCAGGGATCTTTCCTGATCACGGTCTTTCCCTTGGACATTATCTTTTCCGCTTGACCACGCGGAAGTGGAGCTCAGCAGCTCTGACAAATTACAAGCACTCGGTGGTCACGGAATTCACTTTCGTTGCTGCTTTTAACGGGAGTGCACACGGCAGTCTGGAGAGAACCAGTGGCCTTGTCTGCCTTTCCTCCCTTTCTCGAGGTGTGCAGCTTGGAGCATGTCTATTAGCGGGTTTCTGTGTCCGTTTCTGACATGCAAGACACAGGAAGTCATGTTTGCTTTGCTGCCTTTCCTTCCTGGGTCAAATACCAGTAAAACATTGAGTTTGATTCTTTGGTAGGTCCTCAGATGGTCATCTTGAATATTGATAAGACACCTTAACTTCTGTGAAAGGGAGGCAGAAGAGGCAGCCCTCTCCCTTACTCCCCGTGAGAGGGTGTCGGCCACGTAAATCTTCTGGAGTGTGGCTTTCAGACTGTTGTAGTTCTGGGCCTCGCTGAGTCATTAGTAACCACCATTTGAACGTGCTATAGGAGCATTTAAACAACTGAGACCCTTGGGTGGTGTTCAGATTCCATGTTTCTGTCTTGCCCATCTTCTCCAGGTCTATCTAGAAACAGGAAAATAACATAAATAGGAAACAGATTTGTTTATATGTAATTTCAGTGTTCTCAGGTATTAATTTGAGGGAAAAGGTAGTGTGGTCTTTGCAGCTCAGCCCATTTTAATCCATCTTTCCCTCTCTGTGTGTGCAACGGACAGAGACTTCATTTAGAATTCAGGGATGATAGAGGTGCCTGGGGGTTTCAGTGGGTTAAGCTTCTGCCTTTGGTTCAGGTCATGATCCCGGGGTCCTGGGATCAAGCCACGAGTCGGGCTCCCTGCTCAGTGGGGGAGTCTGCTTCCCCCTCTGCCTCTGCCTCTGCTTCTGCTGTCTCAAATGAATAAAAAAAAGTCTTCTTTAAAAAAGTTGAGCAGATGCTATAAAGAGTCACAGCACTAAGGACCATGGCCATGGTCCTCTCAGATACCAGGCTCTGTAGGGAGCGTGCATCAGCAGCCCTCACTGCATCGCGGGGGTCTTCTAAACGCAGGGTCTCGTTGCCCTGGCCAGGTGCGGTGCAGTGCTCCAGTGTCCAGCAACACCGCCAGCAGAGGAGAGCCTGTCAGGCAGCTGCAGCTTGGGGAAGCCAAGGTTTTCAGAGACGGACATGGTAACCATTTAGAAGACACGGAGGGAGGTTTTACAAGTCTCCCTCCATCTTTGCAGTTAGAAATTGAGTACGTGGGTCAGTGCGAACACGTCGGGTCCTCCCCCGAAATCTGTGCAGCTTCCTGTCACCGTTCAGCCCAGATGGCGTTAACAGCCCAAGCGTCCCAGCGCTGTCCCTGTGCCTGGGCATTTTGCAAAGCGTTGCCATGTCCCAGACGCTCGTGCGCAGCTGTCGGGAACGGTCCGTGGCCAAGACGCAAAGTGGCGGAAAACCGAAGGGGCTGTCCTGGTGGCCAGGGAGTTGAATCCCCACCTCCCTCGGCGGACACTGGGAGATACTGCGGAATGTGCCCAGCGCTTCCCTTCTTAGTTTTCATTAATCTCGAAGGGGGTTGGGTTGGTTCGTGTGTGTTTCATAAACAGAGAGTGACTATGAGGGCCACGTTTTGGGAATGGGGTTGTCTGTGCCCCCCAGGGAGTGTCCCCCGTCGCCCTGTCTCTTCTGCCCGTCCTCGCTCCCTCACCGCATCCTTCGGCAAGTTTGCACAGAGGCTCCTCCTGCCAGAAGCGTGTAGGATCCTGCTCTGGGAGTTCTTAGGCATCTCTTCCTTTTGCCGACTTCCCCATAGTCTTGTCACAGACAGGCCTGTGGCTCACCTGGCATCCCTAAGTCCGTCACACCTCTCGAGCTTCTCGGAATTCTGTAGTTGTCTATGTCTGGACAGCCCTTGTCATCCCGGCTGTTTCTCTGAGCCATTCAAGGCCACGGCCCGTGGGAAGAAGTGGAAGCGGGACAGGCCTGAGGGTGCTTACGGGCGGGCCAGGCCTGGGGCCGGCCGTGGCCTCCCAGTGCGTTCGCCCCTGTCCCACGGATCCCGATCTCCAGCCCCCAACCTGTGTGTCCCAGCCCCCGTGCGATCTCGGATCGCTGTCTTGGCTGTCCCAGCTCCAGCCTCACCGGCACTGTCGGGCTGTCGGCCGGAGCCCTGCTCCAGCCCTGCTCCTCAGCGGGTTCATTTCTCTCTCTCCGCAGCAGTCACTGCTCGAGAAGCAGCGGATGCTCATCCAGCAGCACGAGGACGCCAAGGAGCTGAAGGAGAACCTGGACCGCCGGGAGCGCGTCGTGCTCGACATCCTGGCCAGCTACCTGAGCGAGGAGAGCCTGGCTGACTACGAGCACTTCGTGAAGATGAAGTCGGCTCTCATCATCGAGCAGCGGGAACTGGAGGACAAGATACACCTGGGGGAGGAGCAGCTGAAGTGCCTGTTCGACAGCCTCCAGCCTGACAGAGCCAAATAAGGGGAGCCCTCCCTGGCGGAGGACGGAAGCTGGCGCCGGGCGCTCCGTTCCTGAGGAGGCGAGTAGGAACCCCAGCCTCTCTCTGGCTCCTGGAGCACAAATCCTCCGGTAGCAAAACGGCTGTTAGGAAAGCAATAACTGTGTGTGTGTTTGCGATGGTCTATTTAATTCTTTGGTTCCCCTTTTGAATGTGCCGCAGAATGTCTCCCCGTTAGCCATCTTTCCTTTGCAAGTCACACTCGTGGCGGCGGGCTCCAACGGATGGCGTCTTGGTGCAGTCCAGACTGTGGGCTCCTGCCGCGTGGCACATGCAAGGGGTCGTTTCCACGGGTGGGTCTGCCCTTCCTCCCATCTTCCTATCCTGAAGCAGCCGCTCGGGAAGCTGAGCGGGTCCGTAAGGTGCATGAGGGGAGACCCTGGCGCACGTCTTGTCCTGTGATTCATCCAAAGCATGGGCTGCCACGTGTCCTCCCTGTTCGTCAGGTGGTGTGGACCATTCATTGTCCTCCTTCCTTGTCCCCCAGCAAGAACTGTGATGATCTGTGATGGTCATGCATTAACATTTTGGAAAGGTGAATCATTTCCAAGTGGTTAAAAACCAACCGTGGAACAAGTCACCAACATGTTGGATTCACTCATTCTGAAATCGCCACTTAGAGAAATAGCGTGCATGCTGTAAAACACAGGCACAGAGCAGATAGTTTCAGTCCTGGTATCCCGGTTCCAGGGCTGTTTCCTTGCAAAGAGAAATTACTCGGTTTATAGTATGTCCCGTAGTGTGATGTGCTTGCTAGACGTCTGTTTCCTGAGACCAGCAGCAGATTTCTAAAGCTCCTTTTTCCCCAGAATGCTTACTTTGTGTGCACTGGGTCATTAACCATCATTGGCTTCTTGTCCCCTTTTGCCTCTTCAAATCCACTACCATGCCGTGGAAGGGTTCCGTTCCATTTACGTGTAAAAACCTTTTCTCTGGCCTTTCAGAGGCCGTATGGACTCTACGAGCCCTAAACCTGACCTTTGGCCACAGATTCTATAGGTTCTGTGGCCTTTTCATTGGTTGAAATGACAAGATTCTAACGAGAGTCTGTTCACTCACAAAACACTGTCATGCTGCCCATTTCCGGTGGAGAAGTCACAGACTGGGAGAAAAGATTTGCCGGTCACGTCTGTGACGGAGGATCTGTATCTGGACCGTGCAGAGAACTTTCAGAGCTCCACAGCAAGAGAGCACACAGCCCCGTTAGCACGTGGGCAAGAGACATAACTTGGCGCTCCACTGAACAGGGCACAGGTGTGCATGGCAAACTGGCACGTGGGACAATGTCTGCCCGCCAACGGCTTGGTTGTCATCGGTGTTTTATCTGTGTCGCTGCAGACCCGCTGTGCTGCTTCCCAGACACTCCTCTGATTTGGTGCCTGGAAAATGGCAGGGGAACCCCACGATGACTTCCTGTCGGGGTGATATGCAGATACTTGTTTGATAAAGCGATCATCTGGATCCTCGTTTCCCCGTATTGCTGTGGAAGTTTTCCAACAGGTGGGGGGACATCCTTTTGTCAGCAGAGTGTTCCCTTCCCGAAACACACGTGCACACGAGTGTCTTAACTGACCGATGTCTGTACTTCCTGCACCGGGGAGTGAGCTGGACTCCTGAGCCACGGCACGGATGTCTGTGCGCCCCTGCCCAGAGGGGTCCAAACTGGCAGGCTTCAGTCATGCAGGCAATAAACACTCTTCCTGGCAACCCAGCCATGCCAAAGAGACAAATGCCTTTTCACAAGTTGTCATTCCTATCAAATTAAGCTACTTCCGACTTGAAGAATGCCCATTCTGCCAATGAAGTGTCCTCCTTGCCTCCTCATGTAGTCCCTTGCTGTGAAAACTGGTCACTTCAGAAAAGGTGAGGCCGGCTGTCCCCGGACCTCTGTCACTCTCCCCCACGGGGACAACCGCAGTAATTTGACTGTATTTTGCTTTTAATTTACACAAAGCTTTTATCTGTGATCCTTTCCCCTCAAACACAGTATTGTGAACCATTTTGATGATAAATATGTAAAATGTGAATAATGGAATTTATGTGTCTGTGTCCAGCCTTTTGAGGTCTCTGGAGGACGTTCTCTTCTACGTAGCAATATGGAACGCTCCACTGCGCTTTCAGCAAAGCACATGTCACCTTTACGGTCCTGTGCCCCTCCCGTTGGCCTCTTAGACGTCTGGTTAGCGGGGGCCCAAAGAGTCCAGTGAGTCGGTGGACGTAACTTTGTAAATACCATGTTATTGCATACAAGAACAGCCTGGTGCTAACGTTCTGCCCTTGGCGTTCGTAGGTGGTGGCTGACTCCTCCCCCCGCCATAACTCGGCTCTGCGATGCCCTGTACTTCGGGATTTCAGTCAGGGCCGCTGCCCGTGGCTTTTATCCTGCTTCCACTGTGGAAAATGTGTACGTACTTCATGCTCGACACTCACCACCTCTCAACACATCGTCCTGCTTGACTTTAACAAAATAAATGGTGTCTTGGAGTGAATGGAGCATGTCTCCGATTTACCTGTGTTACGTCTTTTGTAAGTAACCAGACCGTCCTCACCATAGGTCAGATTTTGATAAACTGGGGGGCTGGGGATTGGTCTGTGTGTCACCCTGTGCCAGTCTACCCCAGGCTCATCCGTTTGCAGTCAGGACAAAGCCGGGGACCCAGGCTGGATCAGTTAGCTGTTGCCGCCATGGTGCTGTGTAACAGGCAGCTATGAAAATTCATTGTGCGCAGACGCCTCTCTGGAGCTCATGAATTCGTAGATCCTGATGCCCTCTGCTCCGCGTGTCTGGCATCGTGCTCCTGGGACCGGCAGTCTGGCCTGGGGACAGGGCAGGTGCGTGAGAGAACCATCGTGGTCGCAAAGCTGTTTTCCCACGTACCTGGTTCTGTCACACCTGCGTACCTTCCGCTGTCAAAGGGAGTCCCCCAGCTGAACACAGAGTGGTGGGGGGGGGTCTGTCCCCTTGCTTGGGTGGGAGGAACCGTGAAGTCATGTGCCAGAGGGTGGGTACAGGGTGTGATGAAGCAGCGCTGGCCTCCATCTCCCACAGCAGCATCCTGGACCCAGAAGTCAGGTTCCCCGAGCAAGGCCCCCTCTGCCGCTTCCTAGCCTGGTGGCTATGGGCAAAGCACTTGGTCTCTCCGAGCCTCCGAGGGTCGCCCTCTGGAACTGGGGAAAGGCTGCGGAGCTCAGCCGAGCTCACCCATGCTCACGTGCTGAGACGTCGGGCCGGGTTCAGGAGAGCGCTGTGACAGTGCCGCTCTGGGGTGTCCCGGGTCCCATCTGCACCCAGGGGGGAGCGCCTTCCCGGAGCGGACCTGCCAGAGCGGAGCACTTCCTCTGCTTGGGAGGATCAGAAAGGTTCTGTTCTGGAGAAGGTTTGTGGGACCTGCAGGCTAGACAGGAAGGGGAGGGTCTGTTGAATAGAGTTGGAGTGCGTATTTACTGAGAATGGGAAAAAATGCACAAGTTCGGCTTTTATAAAAGTGGATGAATACCGCCCATTTGTTTTCACTTCTGGCCTCTGCCCAGGCTACTTGAGGTCGTGGCGTCTGAGTTCTGAATTGGTCAGGAGAGGAGTAACGGAACAATTCAGATGTGGCCGTGGGTTGCTGCGAGGCTGCGAGGCTGCGATCCTGCCGCCATGTCCTGTGACCCACGGGTGACGTAGTGTGTGTTTCTGTCCCCGAGCCCTTGCGTGCTCAGGCTGGTGAACCACGCTGGCGACCGTGTGGTCTTTGCTGCAGGCCTGTCAGACTTCTTGAGGGTGAGCGCCCTGGAGTACCCCGACACACGGTCTGGGATGTGGGGACCCCAGATGTTCACTCCATTTTCAGACCTGTCTGCTGTTCTGTCGCACGTCTGTGCCTTACAAGACAGGCATTCTGGAAGCATGTTTTCTGCATCTCCCGTTAAAGAGAAGAAAGACAATGCGCGACGCTCGGTGGGTTCATTCTTGTACGTGGTGCGTCTTGAGTCAACGTGATCCAGTGAGCATCCCACGAAGCCCAAACTGTGTAGTCCTAGCCTCCTGCCTCTCCACCAGATGCCCCAAACGCTCCTGGCCCTGCCAGTGCCACCTGAGACAGGCAGGCGGAGAGGACAGAGGTGGTAGTACAGCGCAGGGACAGGGTCTTTCGCAGATTCAACCAAAGCGTAGAGCTCCGCTGGCTTCCATCTGGTCATCAGATTCAAAGTCGAGGCCTGCCTGATAGCGTTCTCCAACCTGGCGAAGACCACGTCAAGGGGTGTTCACGCAGCTGATGGCACCAGGAGGGGGACACAGCTGCCGTCCCTGGAGGGCTTTAAAAGAAGGATGCAGTTTACATCCCAAAGTGAGGGAAGTTCTTTAAAAACAAGGCCAAGCCTTATCAGTTGGGCTCCACATGGGGCCCAGTCAAAAGAGAATAAGATGACACACAAAAAAGTAAAACCAACCCTTGGTTGTTAGGTCCCAACACCAGGACACATCGTTTTTTCATTGATCAGCACCTCTTTGCTTTCTTTCCTTCGTCATGTAGGAAGGGGGGCCAAGATGATGAAAGATAGAGGGGCTACTCAAAACAGGCAACCCGGCAAACATGCTTGACCCTAGGACGCATCCCGGGCAGCAAAAGGACATGCGCCGGCCTCGCGGTGACGTCGGAGCAAGTCCCGAGATCGTAGTGTTGTGTGCACAGTGATTTCTGGCTTCTGGTAGTCGCACCGTGGCTACGTAAGCGATTTGCATTTGGCAAGTTTGGGTGGAGGCTGGAGAGGTCCGTGCCGCTCGCAACGTTTTCGTGGGTCTGAAGCTGTTTCAGGATGGAAAAGTTAGATTTTTTTTTTTTTTTTTCAGTTTTCAAGGTTTTCCTTTTGCTCCTCCAAACGCCCTGCCTCGTATCTCTCTAGTCCTCTCATGTCCTCTGGGGAGAGGAGCTCCCGTCTGTGCAGTTCCAGTATGTTGTCCTGAGCAGGATCCAGCGGAACGAGTCTCGGGGCTCGTGCTTGCGTGTGCTTCTGACCCCAGCGCCTGTTCTGCTTTGTGCAGTTTGAGTTTCTCTAGCGTGCTTGCCCACGAGGCCATCAGCCCTCAGAGCTCAAGGTGGGGAGCTGTGTATATCCATGCTTGTCTGCTGGGTGCCTGGTACGAGTGAGCGCTCACTGTACCCACAAGTATTGAACAAGCAAGTGAACAAAGCAGGGCATACAGTGTGCGTCACGGAGCGGCGTGAGGTCGCCTCTGCTTTTCCCTGGGACCCCTGTGGGTCGATCAGGCCCTTCGCATGCTCTATTCCCTCTCGCGCCAAGAATGGTTATCGTCCTTCCGGCGCAGATAAAGATGCTCAAGCTGTCAGACCTATTGCCAAGGGTCGTAACACATTCACGTATCTCCTTCCCTCCTCTCTCTCCTTTCCTTTTTTCCCCCCCAAAGAAGCAGGAGTATACCAATCACATTTTTGAAATTTTTCTATTTAACAAGGTTGGTGGAGGGGCGCTTGGGCGGCTCAGTTGGGTTAAGCATCTGCCCTTGGCTCAGGTCATGATGCAGGGGTACTGGATCGAATCCCACATCGGGCTCCCTGCTCAGCAGGAAGTCTGCTTCTCCCTGTGCCTGTCCTCCTGGTCATGCTGTCTCTCTCTCTCTCATATAAATAAATAAAATCTTTAAAAGAAAAGTGTCGGGAACTTTTCCCTTAACTATTCAACATAGTGTTGAATTGCTGGGTAATAATGCACTCGAAGGATATACATGGTTCACCGAGTGTATTCTCGGAATGGAGTTTTTTCTTGTTCTTCCCCAGTTGTAACCTTGGTTATAAAGGTCACTGGGTGTGTGTTTCGCTTACATCTTTGTACATATCTCTATTCATTTTCTTGGGATAAATACCTTATCGTGGAAACACTAAGCAATTCTGGAGAAATTTGGGTTTCTATATAGAACTAGTCCTAGGTGCTGGTCAGCTGACGTGATAGGACTTTCCAGGAACTTCATGTCTACAGAAGCCCCATTGGAAGCTATTCCCAATCGTAGGTCAGTTTCTCACAGATGAGGAATTATTACGCATAGCCCGGACGGTCTCCCCCGTGTATGTGTTGTGTCAACAAGGCTGTAGTCCCGGCTCAGAGAAAAGGAGGCGCTCCCACATGAAGTAAGGGCATCGTCTCTAGTGTTAGCTGCCCTCAGTCTTTCACAGCGCGGCATGGCCTGGTGGGTGCCATTTCTGCCGACACCTGCCTACACACATTGCCACAGCCTATTAAAAAAAAAAAACAGTCCATCCTTCCTGAAGATGTGGGTTACATGCCGTGCCAGGGACAAGAGAAGCAGCAAGGAGACAGGTCTGACTGAGATATATCTTAAAAGCGGGCTCTGGGCACCTGGGTGGCTCAGTGGATTAAAGCCTCTGCCTTTGGCTCAGGTCATGATCTCAGGGTCCTGGAATCGGGCCCCGCATAGGGCTCCCTGCTTAGCGGGGAGCCTGCTTCCCCCTCTCTCTCTGCCTGCCTCTCTGCCTATTTGTGATCTCTATGTCAAATAAATAAAAATCTTAAAAAAAAAAAAAAAAGCGGTCTCTGATGGTCCACTGGTAAGCCTTACCTACCCCTCAAAGAAAACCTGATGGAGAGGATACGTGACGAAGAAAAGAAAGCAAAGGGGTGTGCTGATCAGTGAAAGAACAGTGCATCTTGGCGTTGGGGACTGAACAACCAAGGGTTTGTTTTATTTTTTTGTTTTTATTTTTGTGTTCTCTTACTCTCTTTTGAGTGGGCCCCACATGGAACCCAACAGGGGCCCCGACTCACGACCCTAAGACTAAGGCCCAAGCTGCCATCAAGAGGCTGCCGTCTTGTTAACTGCCTGAGCCCCGCCCTGGGCGTCCCCCATACCTAGCAACCGAGAACTTGGGAAGCCAGGACAATGGGGGGTAGAATGTGGGGACCGCGGAAGGCGGGGGGGACGGCCTTAAAAGCGGGCGGCTGGCCGGTGCGGCAGCAGAGATCTCCTGTGGGCCCTGCGGAAGGGCCGCCACGGAGAAGCACTGAAGGTGGCCTTAGAGGAGCGGCGTGGGCTTCTCCACGCCCAGCCGGGTAGCAGACTGTCCTCTTCCCCAGACACTCGCTCCCCGGGAGACCACGTCCCTGCTGGGCGGAGGTACGGCCCTTCTCGCTGTGTGTGTGACGGTGGGGAGGAGAACACAGACGGGTCGCTTGACCACACTAAGTGTGCGGTTTGGGGGCACGTGTATGATGGCCCCCACCATCCCCATCCGGGACCCCTTCCTCTTCCCAAACGGAAGCCCTGTCCCCGTGGAGCACCACCTGCCACATTCCTCTGTCCCCAGCCTCTGGCCACCGTGTCCTGCTTCCCATGTCTAGGACTCCGGCTGCTCAAGGTGCTGCCTGGAAGCGAGTCCCGAGCTTTGTCCCAGGGACTTTTCCCTGCGGTGTCTGCAAGGCTCATCCAAGTCGGAGCCGGTGTGAGACTCCCTTCCTCTTTCAGGCTAGTAGGGACTCGGGGGGGTGTAGAGACCCCGTTTTGTCTCTCCAGCCATCCGTGCTGGACACTCGGGTTTCTGCCTCTTGGCTGTGAATGTCGGGGCGGGGGGTGGGGGGCGCGGGTGTCTTTCTCTCCCGTTGGGTCTGCTCCAGGAGCTGGGATTGCTGGATCACGCGGTAATTTCACGTTTAATTTTTCGAGTTTTTATCGTGTTTCCTGTCCTCCATTGTGTTTTGACTCCTTGATCATCCTACAAGTGTTCGTCTCAGTCGCTCTCAAAGATGAACTTGCTGTTCCTTGCTCTCCCATCCGGATGCCCCTTCCTGGTCTCCTGGCGTGGATTCGAGTGGCAGCACATCAGCGTCCCCCACCAGGGCAGACCGAGGGCGGTGGACGGGGTTGACCAGCGCAGGGCGCGGTGCCCTTCCCCTCGGCGCCACCTAACCCCACTTCTCTCTCCCTTCCGTAGCCTTTGTGCTGTGACGCCACAGGCACGTCGTCGTGAGACAGCCTCACGGGGTTTTTGTAGGTCACCACCGCTTATTTTGTTGGTATTTCATTGCCCGGTTTCAGGTCCATCTTTCATCCTCCACAAGGCCCATCTCTGCTGAAACTGCTTCTCTGCACGTGTCCTCACCCTCTGCTTCTCCCTTTTCTCTTTCATATTCTCCCATTACCCGATATATGGAGCCCTCCAGTTGGGTCTCCTTGGCTAGTGAAACAAACAAACAAAAAATCTGACCGTCTCTGGGACAGGCCGTCATTCCCCCTTAGACCTAGAGCTTTCCAGTCTGAACCAAAGACGCATCAGAAGTCAGGCAAAGCGTGAGGTATACGTTACAAATGTTAGTGAAGACTAGCACCTACTAGAACACTCCACTGAAAGGTTTCCCATCTTGGAGAAAGCATTTCAGAGTTCACAAAGCTCTGTTAAATTCGAAGGCTGGAAACTACGTTCAGGTTATGAGCCAGAGTCTGGTAAGATTATCTGTGTTTTAAACTTCCTGAGGCCAGAAAATAACCAGAAAACTACAATGAGGCTCAGTCTTAAAGTGCCTCTTGTTCCTAAGGGTCCTTTACACGGAGCGCCCATGGTGGTTCCATATACACAGTCGTCAAACCCAGATAGGCGAGCCACAGCAAGCCTTACGAGGAGGCAGGGAAAGTAGAGTCCTCCTACCTTGCTGGTGGGATTAGCAAATGGTGCGGCCATGTAGGGGAACAATTTGGTGGTCCCCCAAAATGTAGACATAGAGTTAGCCTGTGACCCAGCAGTTCCGCTCCTAGGTGCATACCCAAGAGAAATGAAACCATATCCATACACACACTTAGACATTACCGTTCACAGCAGCATCCTCATAACAGCCCAAAAAGGAAAACCACACGAGTGCCCACCTTCTGCTAAGTAAATGGTAGTGTAGCTGTACAGTGGAATATTACTGGGCCATGAAAAGGAACAGAGTCCCCACACATCTATAGATGAGCCCCCAAAACGTGATGTTCAGAAGAAGCCAGACACACAGGCCGCGTATGGTAGGACTCTGTTTATGGGAGCTACCCAGAACAGGCAGATCTATAAGAACCAGGGGTGGGGGTGGGATGGAGCAGGAAGTAAGGAGGAACTCCTAAGGAGTACGGCATTGCCTTTATGATTCTCTTAGAGAGTCCTCCTTCCTTTTAGCAAACGGTAGACGAACCCTAAAATGGCTGTCCTTTCCACTCAGCTCCCATGTCACAATGGCCCCATTATTCCAGAATTCTCTCCCAAGGTTTTAGAATGTTGGATAAGTGCTGATGTAGGTTTGTCAGTGGTTCATAAGTGGGGCCAGAGGACTTTGAGGAGATGAGATCCAAACTGTTGTGACAACATCCTTCAAAGTCCCAGTGGTCTCATCCGATGGTGGGTTGGAAGTGGCCTGTTAGGAGAGAAGGCATCGGCTGCCTGATGGCACAGGGGATAGCAAGCATCCGCAGAAGGTAAGTAACCCCAGACTGATGGCGAGAAGCAGATCTCCCCCGGAGCCAAAGACAAACGGGTCAGTGTGTCCACTTTTCCCATTAGGTCATGGAGCTTTGTAACATTTACATGAGAGCAAGAATGTGATCATGTTCCTCTTGGCCTCCTGGCAGGGTTACAGAGAGCCTAGGGGTTCTGTTAGGAGTTTCTGACTCAACAGGCCATCAGCACTGGGCTGGGTCTCCATCCTACAGATGAGCTCAGGTTTGAGCTGGAGTTTTCTGGAGGAGGCCTCCGGGGACCCATCTGGCGCACTCAACCAAGTCTCCACCCGCCTGGGTCCCGGCCTCCTGCTAAGTGAATTATTAGTAACTGAGACACTGTTTTCTGCCCAGCTGGAGGGCGTGTGCCACTGAGTACTTACGACAAGCACCACAAATGCTATCATAACCGTTTGTGCAAGGTGGGTAACCCCACAATTCCTTTGTCCCTCCTACAGTAGGTGGTGGTTTCGGTTGTCCCCATCTCTATCCTGAGCTGCGCTTCTGCTGATGTATGCCTCTTTCCCTCCGTCTATAGGATTTAGTGTATCATTTACACACAACTTGTAGATTGCTGTAAGCGATATCCTCTAAGTTCTGTTTGTTTGGAAAATATAGTCAGTTTTCATAAAAATCCTTGTTAATATGTAATATTTATTACATAAATTAATAAGCAATCTTATATTTCTCCATTTTAATTCCTAATACAGTAAGTATGGGTGAATGCAAACTGTGGGAACAAAAACTCTTTGGGGTCAATACCTTTTTTTTGTTTGTTTCTTATCGCAGGAAAATATATATCACATTATTGATCATTTTAACCATTTTTAAGGGTACAGGTCTCCAGAACGTTTGACCCAGTAACTGCCTGCCTCTCCTGCTTCCAAGTGCAAAGTGCAGAGACCTTTTTGGTCCTGAGACCAAGAAGTTTAGGAACTGCCGACGTGGCACAGAGCCTGGGGCTCGGAAGTGCTTCGGGAGGCCAGGCTGCTCCCCACGAAGTCCTCCCATGCCCTCCTCTCCCTCTCCCTCCTCCCCCAAGGTCCAGCTCAGCCCGGGGCCCAGCAACACTCACCTCCCTCCGCGGTGTTGCGACCTGCCTCTGTCCTGCTTCTCGGTTAACTACCTAATCATTTACCTTTTAAGAGCATTACGTGTTTCTGGCAGAAAATTGAGACCGTGGCAGAGAGGATCCTGGGCACCAAGGGAAGGCTGTACCTCCAGGGCCCTTACCCAGTGCTCCTTCCCAGAGGTCACAACTCTTAAACATTTCCCGCACCCAGGAATTCTCTCTTCATATGCAAGCATGTTTCCTATTTGTATATATTGTGTTTATACATATTTAAATGTGTTAGATGTTCGCCCTAGTTTTCACTGACATGGAGCCATTGATTTAGAGAGAGTGAGCACGGGAGGGTGGGGCGGAGAGGGGAGAGCAGGGGCAGAGGGAGAGAGAGAGAGAGATTCCAAGCAGACTCTGCGCTGAGCACAGAGTCTGACGCGGGGCTGGATCTCACGACCCTGAGATCACGACCCCAGGCAAAACCAAGAGTCGGACATAACCATCCACATCCCCCAGGCACCCCAACCGAGCCATTTCTATATACTTGCTTCTGCAACATGCATTTTCACTGAGCAAGATATTTCTAATGGCTTTCCTCGCAGATACACACCTCTTGCTCACACGCAAACCACGCGTGAATGGTAAATAAATACATGCCAGTGTGGGAGGCCCCCACGGGAGGTCCAGAGCCCTCCATGCTCTCCATGCACGGCCCTCCACTCCCGCTCATACTCATCACTATGCTTGCGTCCCGGCCTGTGCCCCTGTTTTTCCCCATTTGGGAAAGTAATAGACTCTTACCCTGAAACACGAAACAATGGGCCGCCTGGGTGGCTCAGTTAAGCGACTGCCTTCCTGCCTTCGGCTCCAGTCGTGATCGCAGGGTCTTGGAATCGAGTCCTGCGTTGGGTTCCCTGCTCAGTGGGGAGCCTGCTTCTCCCTGTCCCTCTGCTGCTCCCCCTGCTTGTACTATCAAATTAATAAATCTTTTTTAAAAATGAAAAAAAAATCACTAGTAATCCCAATAGAGGCATGTTGTTTTGCTTATTTAGGGTGGGCAAAAATAAGATCACACTACAAACTTGGGAGGTTTATTATCTGTTTTAAATTCACCTACCACGGGTGTTTTCCCGCATTGCGACGAAATACTCTCCTACTGTTAAATCTGCTGAGTCTTATGGCAAATGAATAAACAATAACCTCCTACAGTGTAGTTATGATAGAATTCATCCTCAGTTGCTTCATAATGTCAATGAAGCCTTAGTTATTGTTTCTATTTTTAAAAAATCATGCTCATGGCAGAAGTGCCTTAAAAGGCTTGAACAGCCAGGGGCACCTGGGTGGCTCAGTGGGTCAATGCCTCTGCCTTTGGCTCAGGTCATGATCCCGGATCCTGGTATAGAGCCCCGCATCGGACTCTCTGTTCAGCAGGGAGCCTGCTTCATTCTCTCTCTTTGTCTTTCTGCCTACTTGTGATCTCTGTCAAATAAAATCACCAAGTAGCAGGTTTTGCTCTCGCCACTGTAGGATGGATTCTCACCACTATGTCCATGGGCCTCGTGGACTGGACCATGTAGTACATGGACAACACCTCCCTCTTGCTCTCTGGCCTGGTGTGCCTGGGAATGTGGAAAGTCTGCGTTTACCACCACGTCAGCAACCATAACAAAGCCACCCTGTGTCACCGTTACAGCTACCGTGACGCTTATCTCCCCCTTGATATTTATGTTTCCCAAAACCTGCTGATTGCCTGCATACTAGGCCTCCTGGGGCAAGCCTCCATCATTTTTGCGCTCAGGAATGCCTTCCTGGGAATTCTGCGGGAGAACGCCACCTTCAATCCATTCATTGCTTCGGGAATTCTGAACCTGGCCTCCAGTGTTATCACTCAGTGATAAGTGAGCAGGATATTACCTTCTCCCCCACCCCCCAGCCCCTATCACCCCCTCCCCTCATCTGTCTCTATACCCTTCAAGCTGAACACTCAGGAAATCGGCATGTCTGGCTGCCATGTCTTGTGGCATGTCTGGCTGCCTTCATGATGTTTCTGAGTGGGTTGATTTTTCCTTTTTTTTTTTTTGAGTGGGTTGATTTACCTGTCCCACAAATACAGGATGTTCTTTCAAATATTCCAAAGATTCCAGACCATGGCAGAGGCAATCTGGTCAGAAAGTGATTGTTTCTTTCTGTTATCTTCTGTGCCTTTAGTTCATTGATTCAATGTTTCATTGCTTGAATTAAGGAAATTTCATTAAAAAAAATTTCCTCACCTGCCAGTTGGTCTTATTGGATCTGAATTTTAATTATTGTTGAATAAGTAATTAATACTATAAACCTAGTGTACAGTTTTGGAAGGTGAAAAAGTTTTGGAGATGGATGATTGCAATTATGTACAATAATGTGAATATCTTTAATGCTGCTGAACTGTACACTTCAAAATGGTTAAAAAGCCAATTTTATGTGATGTATTTTATTACAGTAAAGTAGAAAAAATGACAGATGGCCATGATTGTAATTGACCTAGAATTTGTCTACTTTTTATTCTCTTTAAAGATGTGAATAAATGCCATCTGCTATTAGAGAGCCAAGAAGCAGTGTCAAAGTCTGTCTTTGCCCTTTATATCTATGTGACCTTGTGTAAGTTACTTTACTTCCCTGTGCTCAGTCTCCTCATCTAGAAAATGGGATCAAAGCTGTGCATCTATCATTGGGCTGTTACAAGGATTAAATGTTTTGTTTTGTTTTTTTTCAGAATTCCTTGGAAACTTTATTTAGCCTCATTATATTGACAGTAAATCTACATTGCCTCTATTGTGTATACCCTTTTGATTGAGTAAAATTTTTGGAGAAATAACAATATTGACATCATTTGCTTTATTGATCCACAAACTTTTCCCCATGGGAATATCGAATAACAAAAATACCATGTAACAGAAGTTAATATCTAAGATTTCATGTCATAATCCAGAATGGTATTAATACCCATTGAGTACCAGAAATTTTAGCTTAGTCCTAGAAGTAGTAAATAATTTTAAAGTGTAGGATTGAATGTTTTAATATTCAAAAACTATTTGGAATGGGTCATGACCTATACAAAACATAAGGTATGTGTAATAAATATTTGGTAAAAAGCACGATATGTTGGGCTTTGTTCAGAGCCCCAAACTCTACCTAACCATACTTCTTTTACTACAGGTGGATCATCTGTCTTCATGGATCTTTTAATGTTGACTGGAACATTTCCCCTTCCTGATTGAAATTTCCTACTGCTATGAAGACTATTTGCCTTTCTCTACTCTTCTAAATGCTTGACTACTTCTACATGGCCCTTGGGTAAAATCTTTTTTTTTTTTTTTTAAAGATCTTATTTATTTATTTATTTGGCAGAGATCACAAGCAGGCAGAGAGAGGAGGAGGGAGGCAGGCTCCCCGCTGAGAAAAGTGCCCGATGCGGGGCTCGATGCGGGGCTTGATCCCAGGACCCTAAGATTATGACCTGAGCTGAAGGCAGAGGCTTTAACCCACTGAGCCACCCAGGGACCCTTGGGTAAAATCTTAAAAAAAGATATAGGGAGTCTTTCACATTTGTTCTTCAGGAAAAACATATTCCCACCCCTCTGGTTTCAGATACAGAAGTAGCAAAACTTCTGTGAACTGGCATATTTTCCTGTATTTGTGATGATCTCTTTCCTAATTCCTTTATGCTGTCAAAACTCACGGGTCCTGTGGTCTGTTCATTTTAGACCTACATTGGTAAAGAAATACTATTCCTGGACAGTGAGGCAATCAGCCTCGCAGGCGACCCCAAACTCATTTGTCCAATGTCACCAAAATACCTGCTTTCGTGCCATTAGAAAGCACATTCCCCAGGAGATTGTGCAACAGCAGATACGATGTTGGGAATATCAGTCTTCATAGCAAGGAGGTGTATTTCTGCACAGGAAATCGTTGATGTTATTAATACACCAACCCCCTCTGAGCCTTGCCTAATTCCCTTCTGCTAATCAGCAGAGAGAGAAGCTCCAAGAAAAGCATGTTCTGGTTATCCCTGTCATGAGCTCCAAGGATGCAAATGGAAAAAGAAGTAATTTGGCCACAATCTAGATTTTGCATCATGCAAAATACATCAACTTATTGGGACACCTGGGGGGCTCAGTTCGTTGAGTATCTGGCTCTTGATATTAGCTCAGTCTTGATCTCCAGGTTGTGGGTTTGGGGCCTGTGTTGAGCTCTGCACTGAATGTGGAGCCTACTTAAGTTTAAAACAAAAAATTAAACTGTTTTTAAGTAGTAATCAAAAGAATCCAAGTCTAAAGATAGAGTTTTAAACAAGCGGTGGGCAAAAAAATTAAATAGGCAGGATGTTTTGTTCGCAACACATTATAGATTGTCAAGGTCATGTTTATTCTGTTTTTCATTTAAAAATATGTACTTTGGGGCGCCTGGGTGGCTCAGTGGGATAAAGCCTCTGCCTTCGGCTCGGGTCATGATCCCAGGGTCCTGGGATTGAGCCCCACATCGGGCTGTCTGCTCAGCAGGGAGCCTGCTTCCTCCTCTCTCTCTGTCTGCCTCTCTGCCTACTTGTGATCTCTGTCAAATAAGTAAAATCTTTTTAAAAAAATAATAAAAGTACGTACTTTATTAAAAACCATATAAATTTTAGGAAAATATGGATGAGTCTCTGCCCCTACTCTTTTTGTGTGCATCCTTCTAAAAAAATTTTTAATGGCCCATTTTTTAAAAAGATTTTTTATTTATTTACTTGAGAGCGAGCACAAGCAGGAGAAGCCACAAGGAGAGGGAGAGGGAGGGAGAGAAGCAGGCTTCCTGCAGAGCACGGAGCCCAATGCGGGTCTTGATACCAGGACCCTGAGATCATGACCTGAGCCAAAGGCAGATGCTTAACTGACTGAGCCACCCAGGCATCCCGCATACTTCTAAATTTTCTGAAAGTATATGTACATATCTATATGTGGAACTGTAAAGAAATTATGTGTGTTTTCTATTAACACAAATGATCATACGATATATATTTGTTTTGCTTTTTCTTTTTTGTGTACTATAGAAATTTGTTCAGACAATTCACAGGATTAAGTCATTGGTAGTAATGACCTTAAAATGTAATCTTGGGTGTACAATAATGTAGTTAATCATTCCTCTATTGCTAGACATTTATTATTATTCTAGTTTTTCTCTGTGATAGATGGTGCTAAAACTAAGATCTTCCTTTACATATTTTTGCATACTGTTATGAATACCTTGTTATAATTCCCAGAATTGGAATTGTTGAGTAAGAGGGTGAGCATTTCAACTCTTGGGAGATATGTCACATTGCATTCCAAAAATGTTTTGCAAATAAATACTGTTACCATGGTCATTCTATCATTGCGTAAAATATTTAGAACACTAATTGAAAGCCAATATATATGTAGGACACTTACATGTAACTTTTAGACAAGATGGACAAGACAGCAATATTTAGCATTTTTTAAATTGTGGCTCACTCCGTGTTTATTTTTTTCTCTTTGGCGTTCCTGGCTTGACTTCATGATGCCTCCAACTTGTCTTCAGTCAATCTGAATTGAAACACTCTTTTCTCAAAGTGTTGGGCCTCTTCTTTAGTTATTTGGCCTGGGCTTTGGGCATTAGCCTAGCCAGCAGCAGATCCTGGCGGGTATGGGAGTTTAACAGCAACGTTGTTCCCATTGTGTTCATTGGACTTTGGGAAGTTTTCTATTTTCAAAGATTTAACATCTCTGGCTCCATTGTTGAGTTGCCCATGCGTAACAGGATGAATGATAGCTGGGTCATTTCAGATGAAATCTGGTATGGGCAGGACCTGATACTATTAGCGAATTTTATGAAGTCAGTAGTCCTGATTTTTGGCTCAATGGCACTTTTAGTGTGCTGGATCCATGTCCCACACCCAGATTTCCTTCGATCGTGTTACAACATCTCTGCCTTCTTCCTTGTCTTCAGCAGTAGTTGTACTATGATTACAGTGAGCTGGAATTTTGCTGTGGATTTTTATGGCCAAAGCACCCTTGAATTCCCACTTAGCTTTCCCATTGGAAAAGCAATGCTAATAAGGAAACACTTCTCCTATGTGTTCCCACTAGGAGTTACAACTGCCACCCTATCGCTATTAAGTGCTGCCATGTTCTTCTGTGAAACATTTTCCATGAAACAGTGGAGTCAAGTGAAACCCATGGCTGTGAGCAAATGTCCAAAATGAATGATCTGAATGAAGGGCCTACTCTTGTAATGGCTGTCAGCGTTTTTTTTAAAAGAAATATCCTACCTACATATATTGTTCTAATCATCTACTCATTTAAAATAAAACATGTTTGGCTTTTCAGAGTGTGCCTGCAGCTTTTATTGTCCTATTCTCTGTTCTGCAAACATCTTCCTTTCTTTGAAGCTGTAGGCAAACATACTGTTATGGAACCTGGATGGGATCATCCGAGTGAAGCAGCGGCGCTGGGGGAACTTGGAGGATATGAGATTTACTTAATGGAGGCAGGCTCAGAGGAGAGTGATCTCCAAAGGTCTGAGCCCCGAGTACAAAGTGGGTAGTTACATGCTTTTGCTTCTCTATATGTGGCACTTTTGTGCCTATGGCAGGCAGAGCAGGAGTGAAAACCCAGAATGGCCCGGGGGCCAAGACTGGGATTCCCCTGATAGATTGGTCGGCCACCTTAGAACACAGATTTCCCTTATTAACACTATTATTATTAACACTATCTGCATACTGTGTCAAAAATCAGGGTATCTGGGGGCGCCTGGGTGGCTCAGTGGGTTAAGCCGCTGCCTTTGGCTCAGGTCATGATCTCAGGGTCCTGGGATCGAGTCCCGCATCGGGCTCTCTGCTCAGCAGGGAGCCTGCTTCCCTTCCTCTCTCTCTGCCTGCCTCTCTGCCTACTTGTGATCTCTGTCTGTCAAATAAATAAATAAAATCTTTAAAAAAAAAATCAGGCTATCTGGGTGGCTCACTTGATTAGATGCCTAGTTTTGGCTACTGTTATGATCTCTATGTCCTGGGATAGAGTCCCATATTGGGCTCCTCACTAAGTGGGGTCTGCTTCTCCCTCTACCCTAACCCGAACTTGTACTTTCTCTTCCTCACTCTTTCTTGAATATATAAATAAAATCTCTAAAAAAGAAATCAGGGTGCCTCCATGACTTAGTTGGTTAGGTGACTGCCTTCAGCTCAGGTCATGGTCCCAGGATCTTGGGATCAAGTCCCGTATCAGGGTCCTTGCTCAGTGGGAGCCTGCTTCTCTCTCTGCCTCCTGCTTCCCCTGCTTGTGCTTGCTCTCTCTCTGTCAGATAAATGACTACAATCTTAAAAAAAAAAAAAAAAAAAAAAAAGAATGCATGAAAGAAAGGAAGGAAGACAGGAAGGAAGGAAAGAAAACGAAGTCAAAGGCAGGAAAAAAGTACTCCTGTAATGCAAGCACATGGGTGCAAGCATCAATATACACAATCAATTCAGAACTATGTTGTACTCTGTAGGATGTTTATCAGCATATATTGTCTCTACACACTACATGACAAGGGCACTTTCTCTCCTCACACTGTTGAGACCAAAAAAATGTCTCCAGACATTTCCCAGTGTCCTCTAGGGAGCAAAATTAGTCCCCATTGAAAACCTCTGTTACAGATAACCAACAAACCTAGCTAATGAATGTGATGGCATGTTGAGGATTTAAAAGAAAACTATTTTTCAAATAATACAGGCACAGCTTGGGTTGCCTAGATGGCTCAGATGTTAAGCATCTGCCTTTGGTTTGGACCATGATCCCAAAGTCCTAGAATCAGGTCCCACATCAAGCTACTGCTGGGAGGTGATCCTGCCTCCCTCTCTACCACTCCCCCTGCTTGTATTCCCTCTCTCTCTTTATCTCTCTGTCAAATAAATACATAAAATCTTAAAAAACAAAAAAGAAGAAGGTAAAATTACTTAAAGAATAGGAATGTCTTTGGGGCGCCTGGGTGGCTCAGTGGTTAGGGCCTCTGCCTTGGGCTCAGGTCATGATCCCGGGGTCCTGGGATCGAGCCTCACATCGGGCACTCTGCTCAGCAGGGAGCCTGCCTCCTCCTCCTCTCGCTCTCTGCCTGCCTCTCTGCCTGCTTGTGATCTGTCAAATAAAAATCTTAAAAAAAAAAAAAAAGAATAGGAATGTTTTTAACATACCCTACTCATCTGTTTATTTAGGGGTTTTTTTGGTTTTGTTTTTGTTTTAAGTTTGTTTTGTTTTTTTTTTTTTTTTTTGACTAATTTTATTTTTAGACCACAAGTAGGCAGAGAGGCAGGCAGAGAGAGAGAGGAGGAAGCAGGCTCCCGCTGAGCAGGGAGCCTGACGCGGGGCTCGATCCCAGGACCCTGGGATCATGACCCGAACCGAAAGCAGAGGCTTTAACCCACTGAGCCACCCAGGTGCCCCTCATCTGTTTATTTAGGTTTAAGATGTAGATCTAAAATCACATGTGAGGGGCACCTGGGAGCCTGCTTCCTCCCCTCTCTCTCTGCCTGCCTCTCTGCCTACTTGTGATGTATCAAATAAATAAATAAAATATTTTAAAAAATAAAATAAAATAAAATAAAATCACATGTGAATTGCTAGGAAGCATCAGAAACTCATTAATAATACATCTAATTAATGTAGCATTGTTGAATATCACTTATAGTTCAGAATTGGGTTTTAGAATATGCAGTCATTTTGGTGAGTATAAATACCAAAATATTGTAAAGTTAATCAGTTCTAGAGAATTTTTTTCTGAAATTATAACTTAGGAATATACCATATGCATCCTGTGAACACATACATACACACACTTAAAGGTATCGCTATATTCTAAATTAAGCAGTATTTTGTCATTCCTGGAAAATTAAGCTGTACTTAATGTAATGAAAACAAAGGCACAATTACTCACAGTTTTTCATCACAAATCATAATTTTACATTTTACTTACAGCTTGCAAAGCAATTTGATATGTGGAAAACCCAGAAAATATATCCACTCCTCTCATAATGTAAGCATAGTTATAATAGTTAAACTGATGAAACACTTCCTTTACAATAATTGCAGCAAAATAAAATAATTGTTGAAATAAATAGCCTTAAAGCATTTTTGGACACCAGTTTTCTTTTTTTTTTTTAATATTTTTTTTATTTATTTATTTGAGAGAGGGCAGTAAGAGAGCACGAGTGAGGAGAAGGTCAGAGGGAGAAGCAGACTCCCCGTGGAGCTGGGAGCCCTATGCGGGACTCAAACCCAGGACTCCAGGATCATGACCGGAGCTGAAGACAGTCACTTAACCAACTGAGCCACCCAGGGGCCCCAGATAGCAGTATTCTTTAAAGGCCCTGTAATACTGGTGTCTGACAACTCTGTATCATAAGTAACCCTCCTAGTTTTCTGAAATATGCCAATGTCTTTGGCTTTCTGTAGTTTCTCTTGTTTATTGCTTGTCAATCCCAGTAAGAAAAATATAAAGAAATACATATACATATATAAATAACAAAGTATACTCCAGCTGAAGGTTTAACAGTATTCATACTGATACTCTAAAGAGCAGCAGTAAATTTGGCAATTCATAATTGAATCTAAGCATAATTGAATCTGAGCCACCCAGGTGCCCCTAGATAAAATATTTTTAAAAAATGTAGTACCTCGGCAGCTCAGTGGATTAAGCCTCTGCCTTCAGCTCAGGTCATGATCTCAGGGTCCTGGGATCAAGCCCCGCATCAGGCGCTCTGCTCAGTGGGGAGCGTGCTTCTTCCCCTCTCTCTGCCTGCCTCTCTGCCTACTTGTGTGCTCTCTCTCTCTCTCAAACAAATAAATGATATCTAAAAAAACTTCTTAAAAATTTAATTAAAACTGGGGCGCCTGGGTGGCTCAGTGGGTTAAGCCGCTGCCTTCGGCTCAGGTCATGATCCCAGGTCCTGGGTTCGAGCCCCACATCGGGCTTTCTGCTCAGCAGGGAGCCTGCTTCCTCCTCTCTCTCTGCTGCCTCTCTGCCTACTTGTGATTTCTCTCTGTCAAATAAATAAAAAATCTTTTAAAAAATTAATTAAAACTACTACATGGAAATACATCAGGATTAATAAAGTCTTATACAATAGAAGTATTGTTTCTGTGGTTTAGTACTGTATCTAGGGGCACCTGGGTGGCTCTATCAGTTAAGTGTTTGCCTTCGGCTAAGGCCATGATCCCAGGGTCCTGGGATCAAGCCCTGCATTGGGATCCCTGCTCAGCAAAGGTTACCTTCTCCCTCTCCCCCTGTTTGTGTTCCCTCTCTTGCTGTCTCTGTCAAATAAAATATTAAAAAATATATATTTTATTTAGTCATTGTTTTCACCTGGCAGTCACTTGTTAACTATAGAAAGTAGGATGAGGGGCACCTGGGTGGCTCAGTGGTTTAAGCCTCTGCCTTCGGCTCAGGTCGTGATCTCAGGATTCTGGGATCGAGTCCCATATCGGGCTCTCTGCTTGGCGGGGGGCCTGCTTCTCTCTGCCTGCCTCTCTGCCTACTTGTGATCTCTCTCTGTCAAAGAAAGTAGGATGAAACATCAGAGATTAATTGTACAGAAGTTTCATACATGTCAGTTTCTGATTTTGTACAAATTTTATACACCAACATAGGTTGAATTCAGTCTTTAAAATTATGCCTTATAGTATTATACTGAAAATTTGGTGTCTTTAACTGTAGTTCACATATAAACTACTCCTTGTCCTTGAACAATTTAATTCACCTTGAAGGCTTTCAAAAGTATATCCAGTCAGAATTGGTGTGTAGAGGCAATGCGCATAAAATTGATAGCATGATGTCTCGTACTACCCCATTGATTCACTTCTAATAAAAGTTTTACGTAAAATACAATTAGTTCGAAATATCTGATAACAGGGCTCCTAGGTGGACCAGTTGGGCAAGTGTATGGATTTCCACTGAGATCATAATCTCAGGTTCCTGGGATTGAGTCTCCTGTCAGTCTCCACACTTAGCAGGGAGTCTGCTTGTCTCTCTCCATCTACCCTCACTCCCATGTTCTCTCTCTTTTGCCCTCCCTCTCCCCCAACTCAAATAAATAAAATCTTAAAAAGAAAAAATGTATCATAATGTATTAAACTGACTATACAATTTTACAGTATAGCACAGCTTTATAAATTGGCTTTTTAGAAAATATATTTGTCATTCTGTTAAAATAACATTGTCCTTTAAAGTATGGAGTTCTTGAAAGTTTATAAAAATAAGAAAGGAACAAGAAACTTTCTACAATATTTCTTTCTAAATGTGTCTCAGTGTTCTTATAATAAAACATTATAAAATGTTTTTAATTGATATTTACCTGAAGTAGGAGATAGTAGAGGCAGGAAGTTTTACAGAAATAAATGGAAGACTTTGGGAAAATGTGGTATTAAACAGGTTACTGGTAATACCAAAAATGTTGCTAATTTGTTTGTATGAAAGAAGTGGGAATGTAATATGCAATTTAATCACTTTTAAGGAACTCAATATTAGTACCTTTTTTTTTTTTTTTTTTCAGATTTCATTTATTTGAGAGAGAGCGTGAACATAAGCACGGAGAGCTGCAGAGGAAGAGGGAGGAGCAGGCTCCCCAACAAGCTGTTTACTCTTATTTTTGAATGTGTGTGTGTGTGTCTAAGTTTTTCTTTCTTTAAAATTTTGGGAGGTAATGTCTTCTAAGAGACCAAAATACACCCCAAATCAAGTGGGTGGCTCTATTCTATTAACCAGTCTAATATATATGTATGTATGTATATATATATATATATATATATATATATATATATATATATATATATTTTTTTTTTTATTATTAAAAAAAAAACACTTTTTTTTTTAAACTTCTTTTTACCCCCCTTCTCCTCACATTTTGGGGTCTCTTCTGATTTGGTTAATACATATTTCTCTGAGATCTTTGCCATCCTTTTAGTATTTTATTTTCTTGTTCATATATTCTTTTTTTTTTTTTAAGATTTTATTTCTTTATTGACAGACATAGATCACAAGTAGGCAGAGAGGCAGACAGAGAGGGGGGGGAGGCAGGTTCCCTGCCGGGCAGAGAGCCCAATGTGGGGATCAATGCCAGGATCCTGGGATCATGACCAGCGGAGGCTTAAGCCACTGAGCCACCCAGGCGCCCCTCTTTCATATATTCTTATCTGGATAAAATGACAAGGTGGAAAAACCACACACACACAAAAAAGAACAAGACATAGTACCAAGGGCTAGTTACCTAATCAATACGGATATTCGTAATATGTCAGATCTAGAGTTCAGAATGATAATTCTCAAGGTGCTAGCAGGGCTTGAAAAAGGCATGGAAGATACTAGAGGAAACCCTGTCTGGAAAAATAAAAGTCCTTTCTGGTGAAATAAAAGAACTAAAATCTAACTAAGCTGGAATCAAAAAAGCTATTAATGAGGTCCAATAAAAAATGGAGGCTCTTTCTGCTAAGATAAATGAGGCAGAAGACAGAATTAGTGATATGGAAGACCAAATGACAGAGAATAAAGAGGCTGAGCAAAAGAGAGACAAACAAGTACTGGACCATGAGGGGAGAATTCAAGAGATAAGTGCTATCATAAGATGAAACAATATTAGAATAACTGGGATCCCAGAAGAAGAAAGAGAGAGAGGGGCAGAAGGTATCTTGGAGAGAATTATTGTAGAGAATTTCCCTAATATGGCAAAGGGAACAAATATCAAAATCCAGGAGGCAAGGAGAACACCCCTCAAAATCAGTAAGAATAGACCCACATCCTGTCATCTAATAGTAAAACTTACATGTCTTAGTGACAAAGAGAAAATCCTGAAAGCAGTCTGGGATAAAAAGTCTGTAACATACAATGGTAAAAATATTGGACTGGAAGCAGACTTATCCACAGAGACCTGGCAGGCCAGAAAGAACTGGCATGATCTATTCAGAGCATTCAATAGAAAAACATGCAGCCAAGAATACTATATCCAGCTACACTAACACTGAAAATACAAGGAAAGATAAAAAGATTCCAGGACAAACAAAACTAAAAGAATTTGTAAACAACAAACCAGCTCTACAGGAAATATTGGAAGGGGTCCTCTAAGCAAAAAGAGAGCCTAAAAGTAGTAGACCAGAAAGGAACAGAGACAATATATAGTAACAGTCACCTTACAGGCAATACAATGGCACTAAATTCATATCTTTCAATAGTTTACTCTGAATGTGAATGGGCTTAATGCCCCAATCAAAAGACAGAGGGTATCAGAATGGATTTAAAAAAAAAAAAGCCATCAATATGCTGTCTACAAGAAACTCATTTTAGACCCAAAGACACCTCCAGATTTGAAGTGAGGGGGTGGAAAACAATTTACCATGCTAATGGACATCAAAAGAAAGCTGGGGTGGCAATCCTTATATCAGATAAATTAGACTTTAAGCCAAAGACTACAATAAGACATGAGGAAGGATACTATATCATACTCAAAGGGTCTGCCCAACAAGAAGATCTAATAATTTTAAATATCTATGCCCCTAACACGGGAGCAGCCAACTATATAAGCCATTTAATAACAAAATCAAAGAAACACATCAACAATAATACAATAGTAGTAGGATACTTTAACGCCCCCCTCACTGATATGGACAGATCATCCAAGCAAAAGATCAACAAGGAAACAAAGTTTAAATGACTCATTGGACCAGATGAGCATCACAGATATACTTAGAACATTCCATCCCAAAACAACAGAATACACATTCTTCTTTGGTGCACATGGAACATTCTCGAGAATAGATCACATCCTGGGTCACAAATCAGGTCTCAGCTGGTACCAAAAGATTGGGATCACTCCCTGCATATTTTCAGACCACAGTGCTCTGAAGCTAGATCTTAATCACAAGGGGAAATTTGGAAAGAACTCAAATACATGGAGGCTAAAGAGCATCCTACTAAAGAATGAATGGGTCAACCAGGAAATTAAAGAATTGAAAAAAATCATGGAAGCAAATGAGAATGAAAACACAACTATTCAGAATCTTTGGGATATAGCAAAGGTGGTCTTGAGAGGAAAGTATATAGCCACACAAGCCTTTCTCAAGAAACAAGAAAGACTCAAGTACACAACCTAACCCTACACCTAAAGGAGCTGGAGAAAGAACAGCAAAGAAAGCCTAATCCAGCAGGAGAAGAGAAATAAAGATCAGAGCACAAATCAATGAAATAGAAACCAACCAACCAAACAAACAAATAGAACAACTCAACGAAACTAGGAGATGGTTCTTTGAGAGAATTAATAAGATTGATAACCCTGTGGCCAGACTTATCAAAAATAAAAGAGAAAGGAGCCAAATTAATAAAATCATGAATTAAAAAGGAGAGATCCCAACCAACACCAAAGAAATACAAACAATTATAAGAACATATTATGAGCAACAATATGCCAGCAAACTTGACAATCTGGAAGAAAGTGATACATTCCTGGAGACAGATAAACTACCACAACTGAACCAGGAAGAAATAGAAAACCTGAACAGACCCATAACCAGTAAGGAGATATGAGCAATCGTCAAAAATCTCCCAACAAGCTAGAGTCCAGGGCCAGACGGATTCCAAGGGGATTCTACCAAATATTTAAAAATTAATTCCTATTCTCCTGAAACTGTTCCAAAGAATAGAAATGGAAGGAAAAATTCCAACCTCATTTTATGAGGCCAGCATCACCTTGATTCGAAAACCAAAGACCCCCCTTTATTTTTTAAATTTTTTTTATAAACATATATTTTTATCCCCAGGAGTACAGGTCTGTGAATCGCCCAGTTTACACACTTCATAGCACTCACCATAGCACATACCCTCCCCAGTGTCCATAACCCCATCCCCCCTCCCAAACTCCCTCCCCCCATCAACCCTCAGTTTGTTTTGTGAGATTAAGAGTCACTTATGGTTTGCAAAGACCCCATTTAAAAGGGAATTACAGACCAATATCCTTGATGAACACAGATGCGCTCACGCTGTGTCAAATAAATAAAATCTTAAAAAACAAAACAAAAACCTTGCAAATTTGGTATTTTTTACTTCCAAATTAAAAATTCTTCTCATTAGCAGCAGTTGCTACTGAAATTTTTAGCCAAATGTTTGTATGTTCTTCAACTATTATAAATGAGCAAATAAAGCTTAAGCAGAAAGACACAAGAGCTTTTAGTTTCAGTCTGATTCCACAAGAAATGTGATTAATTTGTAACATAAAAGGTATGTGAAATAAAGTCCTATAGCTAATTTAAGTTCAAAGAGAAATTTAAAGACTGCAATTATTGCAATGTGTCTTCAGTATTCAGGATAGAATCTTCTAAGTTCCCTGCATTCTAAACTGACAGATGAAAATCAACATAACAAATATACACACTACCCATCGTTTTCCTTGTTGCCATTTGAGGAGATAATAGGGAGAATATGAAGTACAGTATGAGTAAAAATTGGGGTCTTCTGGGTAAAATGCTAAACTATAGAAATCTAAAAACACACTAAATGGTAATTCAGACAAATGTCTTTATAGAATAAAATGTATGGATACTAAACTTGAAGAAACTACATAGAAAAATCAAGCATGTTATAGACTACTTTAAGAAAGAATAGAGAGGCACCTGGGTGGCTCAGTCGGTTAAATGCCTGCCTTTGGCTCAGGTCTTGATCTCAGGGACCTAGGACAGGCTCCCTGCTCAGAGGGCAGTCTGCCTCTCCCTCTGCCCTTCCCCCTACTCGTGTTCTCTCAAGCTATCTCTATCAAATAAATGAAATTAAATCTTTAAAAAAAGCAAGTTCAGACTTAAAACAGTAAGAAATTAAGTAGCTGGTAGGTAGAAATACCATCTGCCATTATTATATCACCAGTCCAAATATAAATTAAATGGAGAATAAATATAATATAATTAACTTATACAAAATTTATATGAAATTGTCCTAAATTCTATAAAGCTTGTATGGTATTGAAATGACATTATTTATGGTTATTATTAGCCCACTGAGTGTCTATATTTATGTTTAAGAGAATGCTGCCCCAGACTGCTAGTAGGGGAGAATATAATTCTATATATATTTAAAAACAAACACAAATCTGAATTTCAAAATGTATCTAGACCAAAAAGTTTGGAGTAAGGGACTATATAACCTAAACTATTTCTTCTGTGAAGTATTTCTTGAATCTTCTCTTAAAAGAGACTTCCTTTCTGCTTCCCCACTGTTCCTTATTAGTATTTCCATTAAAGGAAAAGTCACATATTTTAATGGTTTGTTTCCAATTAAGTGTTAAGTGATATGATCTGTAAGAATGGATCATATCTTGTAAGCACCTTGCCAAAGTGCCCAATCATCAAGCTGGTTCACAGTAAACATGAAGTAAAGAAAAAAAAAATCTCTAAACATAATCAGTACAGAAAGTGGAGTGCATAAGTCGCAAGGCAAATTTTGATTTTCTTTTTGACTGATGTACTATAGTTAAGTACACTGTATTTAACTATGAGCCAACTATGAAGATCTATCTAAAAAGCAGTACACCACCACCCCTACTCTGGATTCAGAATAGTTAGGAACAAGGAGAGTGCCAATTAAACACCAGTTTAATTGTTTAAACTCACAGTTTGTAAGCATCTTTCTATATATTTTCCATTGTACTTATCACTAGTTGCTTTTGTGTCCTCTAAAAACTGGGAACAGCTTTATGTTTCAATATAAATTGAAATGAGGTTTAAAATGGTGAATATACAGCAATAAAAATAATGGAAAAACTCAAGCACACATCTAAATTCAACAGTGGGAGAAATGGTTATCAATAATAACTGTGTCACCCTATGTTTAAAATAGTTATTCACTGGTTATCTCTACAAGAGTAACTTCAGGATGTATCAAAGTGAAAAGCCACACTGCTGTGGATAAATTAAAAAAATACCTAGAAGTCATGTGTGACATAACTCAAAGCAAGGAGAAAGTAATGCAAGACTGTTTATTAGGAATCACGATATACAGACACAGAACACACACACACGTGGAAACCCTAATACAGGTCACAAACCAGGTTAAATAACCTATTTGACAGGGTCAAATTGGACAGGTCAAATAGGGTCCTATTTGACAGGGTCCAAGATTTAATGTGTATATATTGTGGTATGTGATCTTCAGCAATGATGCATACAGTATTATACAGTAAAACTGAACTTACAGGAAAAGAGTACATTGTCCTCTTTATTTCTCTAACGATATATTCCCATTGCTCACTTCTCTGTTTATTCCCTGTTTTTTTCTGTTGTTTTCCTCTCCAGGCAATCACAAACTACTAGATAGAATATTTATTCCTTTGACTGCTCTCTTAAGCTCTGTATTTCCATCAGCTTTTTCCAAAATCTGCATCCAGCTGATCAATCTTGCTAATTCCCCCCAAATGAAGTGATGTATCAGTTACAAACAAATTCTTTCATATTGTGTGTAAAATGCTAACTCTGCCTCCAACTACACATGTAACCTGGGAATATTGTAGTAACTAATCTCTGTTAAGCACTTCAATAGAACTAAGCTTAGAATACAGCCTACCAAACTTACCTAGTACAGGACGTCTAGAACCCATGACATGAAAATCCAAAGGGATATTTCACGCTTTCTTTTCCTACATCAACTTCTACACTCATTTTTACACTTTATCCTTCACACAAGCTACCTTCCCTCCGAAAACAATTTATCTCCCTGAAACCTGTCAAGATTCTGTAGCATCTAAAAGATGTATTGTTATGTTTTTATTGAAGATACCTAGATCTATCTATCTTTCTTTTAATCAAGTAACTCTAATATTAAGCATGGGATTCCAACTCACGACCCCATGATCAACAAGTGCATACCCAATGACTGAGCCAACCAGGCACCCCTTTACTGGATATTATTTTTATTGAGGGATAGCTGACATAATTGTAATATGTTTTAATCTACATCTTTCAATCCATGCACTAGTAGATTTATATACAACAATCTTTTACCTTCCTGCCTCCCTTATCTCTACCTAACTCCCTACTGGAAAACGACACAAAGAACGGAATTTATACAGTGTTTATAAACCACCAGGGCTTACCCCAGGTCTTCCATTCAGTTAGTATTTGAATATTGATTAAATGAAAGCTATACATGTATGCATCTTTGGCTGACAGAGGTACATTTTCAGGGGTGGCTAAAAGACTCTGGTTAATACTTTCAATCAGAGTGCCAATTAAACATCAGACAAAATTGTATGTAGAATTCTGAAATTATAATAAATGATCAACCTTCAAAATTATTCCACAGTCTGGGGCACCTGGGTGGCTCAGTGGGTTAAGCCTCTGCCTTCAGCTCAGGTCATGATCTCAAAGTCCTGGGATCAAGCCCCACATCGGGCTCTCTGCCCAGCAGGGAGCCTGCTTCCCCCTCGCTCTCTGCCTGCCTCTCTGCCTACTTGTGATCTCTCTCTCTCTGTCAAATAAATAAATAAAATCTTAAAAAAAAAATTATTCCACAGTCTGGGCACCTGGGTGGCTCAGTGGGCTAAGCCTCTGCCTTCAGATCAGGTCATGATCTCAGGGTACTGGGATCGAGCCCCTCATTGGGCTGTCTGCTCAGCAGGGAGCCTGCTTTCCACCCCCCTACCCCCGCTTCTCTGCCTACATGTGATCTCTCTCTCTCTCTCTCTGTCAAATAAATATATAAATAAAAATCTTAAAAAAAAAAAAATTCCACAGTTTATAAGCACGTACTTTAAGAAAGACCCAACCATCCAGAACTTCCAGCAGAAATGGAGCACAGGTAAATAAGGAGATTCGCTTAAGTTTAAAAAAAAAATGTGTATGAAAATATGGATGAAAATGGTCTTCAGTAATTTAAGTGGAAGACAACCTAAATTTATATATTCAAATTCAATATTAAGACTTCTGCCACAACTCAGACCATGCAATTTAAACTGCCACCACCGGGGCGTCTGGGTGGCTCAGTTGGTTAAGCCTCTGCCTTCAGCTCAGGTCAGGGTCCCAGGGTTCTGGGGATCAAGTCCCACATTGGGTTCTCTGCTCACAGGGGAGCCTGCTTCCCCTTCTCTGCCTACTTGTGATCTCTCTATCAAATAAATAAATAAAATCTTTTAAACAAACAAACAAACAAACAAACAAACAAACAAACTTCCACCACAGAAAATGGGAACATCTACTATCATGAAGTCTTGCTATCCCTCATTTGAAATACTGAGACAAGGTGGAACAGGTCTAGAAAGTTATTGAGGGTAGTAAGAGATTTTTTTTTTTTTTAAGATTTTATTTATTTATTTGACAGACAGAGATCACAGGCAGGCAGAGAGGCAGGCAGAGAGAGGAAGGGAAGCAGGCTCCCCGCTGAGCAGAGAGCCCAATGTGGGGCTCGATCCCAGGACCCTGAGATCATGACCCGAGCCGAAGGCAGAGGCTTTAACCCGCTGAGCCACCCAGGCGCCCCAGTAAGAGATATTTTAAGTTGATGAAGAATAGTTAAGAACAACAAAGATGATAATCTTTTCATGATTCCTTTTTTCTTCTTATCCCACAAGCCAATCTGTGTGTAATCCCTTCAGTTCTAGTTTCACAACTTTTTGTAGAGTGATCCCTCTCCACTTCCACTGCTACAAATCAGTCTATAATTTAGTATCTGATCATTTATGTGAACTCACTACCACACCTATTCCCTTCCTAATTCTGCCACAGTTCTACTGGCTTTTCTATCTGAAAGTATACCAAAGTTGTTCTGATGTAAGCCTTTCATATCTTTTGTAGGCCTGATATATTCTACTCTACTCCCAGGTCTTCTCATGGTTATCTCCTTTTCATTATTCAGGTCCAGGTGTAGAAATCACACCCTTAGAAGTCACTTAAGCAAAAGCAGCATTATCTACCCTATAAACAAAAAACTACTGCCCTCTTTTATTTTACTTATATTATTTAATGGTACTTTATTTACGTGATTCAAAATTTGCCTGTCTGTCTCCACTAAAATTTAAACCACATCAACTCAAATATTCTGTCTTACATACTGTCTATCCTCATTGCCAACAACAGTGTCTGGCATAAACTCTGTGGTTCTCAAAGACAAATGATTCATTGTGCGTAAACCCTAAAAACAAAAAAATTTTAAGGCACTGGGAAAAAATAGTTCATTTTGGACCAGCCAGTGGATATTTTCAAGACACAGACTTGAAGTAATGACCTTGATAGAGAAATTGAAAAATGACCACTGTGTGTAGATTTTTAATAGCAATTACTACATGAGTTTTGACTAAATGCTCTTTCAATGTTTCTAAATTAAATTTCAAATATATATCAAAATTGAATGGCCTCTGAATATGCCAGTGAATAGGCATATTACCATGGCCTCAGCTTTGTTTGAATAGACTTATTAGAACAAAATTTTCAATATAGAATTGAAATTGTTCATAATAAACCAGCACTGATTTTATTTTATTTTTAAGATTTTATTTATTTATTTGACATACAGAGATCAGAGGTAGGCAGAGAGAGAGGAAGGGAAGCAGGCTCCCTGCCAAGCAGAGAGCCCAATGTGGGGCTCAATCCCAGGACCCTGGGATCACGACCTGAGGTGAAAGCAGAGGCTTTAACCCACTGAGCCACCCAGGCGCCCTGTAAACCAGCACTGATTTTAAAGACACTGGCCAACAGATTTGAAAGACATGCTAAATTTTCCTCTCCTGTTTGTTTGTTTGCTTATATACAAATAACGTTTTACATATTTGCATATATAAATGCTATATATATAATTTACATATGTGTGTATATGCATACACACACATATACATATGTATACACATATACATATATATGCCCTGGAAACAATAATAAATAACAATGAAAAAAACAGCAGCGTAATTATTATAATCGATAATATTTCATATTTCTCTGAATAGAATGATTTTTCATTGGTGATAGTGATGCAGAGAAGGAAAGAAAAGCATATACACTACAATTTGGAGAAATACAGTAAGTGGCAGGGTCTAAAAATATGTTACTGCAAATAAACGTGTAAAACAAATGGAATGGAAACCAGGTCAATAAATGAGAAATTACTACAATACATGTATTCAAATTGGTAATCTATTAATTTTGTAAGCTAATTTATTAGCTTGTTTTAAGTTTAAGAAGCTAAAAAGGAGATGGTTTAGATAGAGAAGCCAGAAAATTCAACCATTTTCGTTAAATCACTATTATAAATGTTAATTTATTTATTGGACTTTTATTTCAAAATCACATTCTCACTCTCTCTTGCTACAGGGAGACTTTCAATATTAAAAGTAAAGTTGTCTTGGAAATCATTCTGGTGAGAGAGCAAGAGAAAGAACAGATTCTAACTTTAAAGGTATAGAATCATGTATATATGCCTTTATTCCTCTCTGTATCATAATAATTATAGCCTGTAAATGAAGAAAATACTTTTTAACATGTGGATTCTCTTTTGTGAAGACTTGTAGACCATCTTATCACTTGATGTTAACTGACATAATAATTTGGGGGGGAAATATTGATTAGTTAACATTTCCACCAATTTCCCCACACCCCATAAAAACAGGGACTATAGTGATTTGTAAACACTTACTTAATCATTTCAAAAAGCTTGGGATCTGAGACTTTGATATTTCGTGCCATATTCCAAGAAAGATGCACCATGGGTACTACTGACTTCACACTTTGCAATCTGTTCCATTCATACCGTTCCACTGCCAATTTATACTGACAGGCTAGGAGAAAACAAAGTTTTTTTAAGTTATAAAGCTACCCCAACTAACAAAAGGTATGAAGATAATTATTACCACCTAACACCAATTCTAAAAAAGAATAGTTTAATAGTTTAAAAATATTTATCATGTAGAGGCACTTAGCTCGCTCAGTCAGAAGAGCATGAGACTCTTGATCTCAGGGTTGGGAGTTCAAGCCCCCCCAAATTAAAAAGTTTTGAAAATATTTATCATGCAAACAGCATTTAATAGTACTGTGAGGCTCATTTTACATCTTGTTTCATCCTTTCAAATCTTTACTGATTTGAATTCTCATTTTCTAAGTAAGGAAATTAAGCCCTGAGGGGTTAAAATATTTGCCCTAAGTCGAAAAATTAACAAAGCTAATCAAGTCTTTCTTACTCCAAATCTGAGTTCTTTACCTTACATATATTAAGCAAGGTTTAATAACTGAGAAGGTTGACTATTCCTATAATATACCAGATCTTCCATAAAAGCCACACAAAACACTGTGATATATCCAAAGTATATACACCAAGTCTACAAAAGCATACATGTGTTAGCTGTCCAAATATTTGTTGTTAGATATTCACTTATTAACTTGAATGCACTATCCATACAAATAAGACTTTCCCAAGGAGACACAATTTTCCAATACCTAGTGAATTATTTTCTAACAGAATACCACCAATTAGAAATAATTCTTTAAAATGTAAAATCTATTTACAGATTATTAAAATACCTGTAAGTGGACCAACATTCCAAGCAATGTTGTTGCACCAGCCAACAGCCTGAACCCAATGGACAGTGCCTGCATTTATCCAGACCAAATCTCCAGGTCTCTGAATAAATCTATATACGGGGACATTCGCTTCATACAGATCTTCAAGGTTGGGCCACCAAGAACTCATCAGGAAATTCAAATTATTTCTGGGGGGAGATAGGTGGGAAGGAACAAATAACAATGAACTAACTTTTTTTTTAATGTCTCATAAAAGATGGGGCGACAATTTCCAAATGTTAAAAGATACTTTATGTATTTCATTAAAAGTTACTAGCACTGTAAAAAGAACTGCATGTTTCAAAAGTTGAGATTTGTAAATATTAAGGGGTAATCCTGAAAAAAATACTAATAGCACATGATTATGTAGCACATGATTATGTAGGATAATTCAAAGATCTATCTATACTATATGCTTAAATTCTTTTCAGAAGTCCAAAAGTCAAAGATTCAAACTACACTTAGACTAATTTTTAATTCTCTTTCTGATTTATCCTTTCTTTCTGAATAACCTTTTAATATCAAGGAATCTCTAAAAAGAAAATTGAGGGGCGCCTGACTGGCTCAGTGGGTTAAACCGCTGCCTTCGGCTCGGGTCATGATCCCAGGGTCCTGGGATCGAGCCCCGCGTCGGGCTCTCTGCTCAGCGGGGAGCCTGCTTCCTTCTCTCTCTCTCTGCCTGCCTCTCTTCCTGCCTGTGATCTCTCTCTGTCAAATAAATAAATAAAATCTTTTAAATAAATAAATAGGAAATTGAGAGTAGGGATTACAAGAACCCACTTAACTTCTGAGCCAGAAGCACTGTGGCAGGTATAAGAACAAAAACTTTCCCCTCAATTCCCATCAATATAAAGTCCTTTTTCTTCACATGAATCACCACCAACAGCAGCAATGCAAAGAGACCAAACTCAAATTTTTATTAAAAATTGTGACTTTTTATTATTCTTCTTCATCACAATATGAAATATTTTAAAGTAACTACAATACCAATTCTTTTCTGTAAGAATTTTGTTATAGGTACTTCAATTATTTAATGTTCTCAAGAGAAAACTCAAATCATAGAATTGTTCCTTTATGAAGGTCAAAGAAAAGCACTTGCCCTACTTCTGTTTTATTTCTATTTTTTCTTAACAAAAATGATAATGGCTGTCTTGGAATTGTGTACATGGAACCTGTCTCTCCAGATGGCCAACAGATACATGAAAAAGTGCTCCACATCACTCAGCACCAGGGAAAATACAAACCAAAACCACAATGAGATACCACGTCACACTGGTCAGAATGGCTAACAAGTCAGGAAACGACAGACATTGGCAAGGATTCGGAGAAAAGGGAACCCTCCCATACTGTTGGTGGGAATGCAAACTGGTGCAGCCACTCTGGAAAACATCCTGGAGGTTCCTCAAAAAGTTGAAAATAGAGCTAGGGTATTTACCCTAAACATACAAATGTAGTGACCCAAAGGGGCACGTGCACCTGAATGTTTATTTATTTTTTTTTTAAAGATTTTATTTATTTATCTGACAAAGAGAAATCACAAGTAGGCAGAGAGGCAGGCAGAGAGAGAGGAGGAAGCAGGCTCCCCGCTGAGCAGAGAATCCGACGCGGGGCTCGATCCCAGGACCCTGAGAACATGACCTGAGCCGAAGGCAGCGGCTTAACCCACTGAGCCACCCAGGCGCCCCGCACCTGAATGTTTATAACAGCAATATCCACAATAGCCAAATTATGGAAAGAACCTAGATGTCCATCAACAGAGAATGGATAAAGAAGATGTGGTATATATACACAATGGAATACTATGCAGCCATCAAAAGAAATGAAATCTTGCCATTTGCAACAACGTGGATAGAACTAGAGGGTATTATGCTGAGTGAAATAAGTCAATCAGAGAAAGACAATTATCATATGATCTCTCTGATATGAGGAATTAGCCAGTGCAGGGACATTATGTGGAGGTAGGTAGGGAAAAAAAAGAAACAAGATGGAATCAGGAGGGAGTCAAACCATAAGAGACTCTTAATCTCAGGAAAGAAATTGAGGGTTGCCAGGACGAGGGGTATAGGGATGGAGTGGTTGGGTTATGGACACTGGGAAGGGCATGTGTTATGGTGAGTGCTGTGAAATGTGTAAGCCTGATGATTCACAGACCTGTGCCCCTGAGGCAAATAATACATTATATGTTAATCAAAAAGAAAAAGAAGAAGAACAAGAAGAAGAAAGAAAGAAAAAGAAAAAGAAATGCTTGTATTAAAAATGTTCAAGGAGAAGCCTCAAACCTTTAAAAAGGGCCAATGATAATACTAACAAAAATTAAATATTCCACAAAATTTTTTTTACAAAATTCAGAACCTCAGAATGTGCAGAACTTTGAAATATTGATGAAAACAAAGAAAGATGCTCTAATGGACAGTAAGACATTGGGTATTCATGAATTGAAAGATACAGCATAAGATGTAAATTCTTTCCAGATCAATGCATATAGATAATGAGAATTATAACCCCAACAAAAGTTTTATAGAAATACACATTCTGATTCTCATACAGAAATGCAAAATAACTATCCTAGTAAAAACAATTTTGAAATAGAACTACACATTTATGGCCAATTGACTTTTACCATAATGCACATTTAGTGCATTCACAAAGTTGTTCAACCATCACCCTATCTAATTCCAGAATATTTTCATTACATCAATGGAATCAGGTACTTACTAGGTTACCAATTGTCTCATCATCTTCCTTCAGCTCCAAAGAACCAATTATCTGCTTTCTGTCTCTAAGGATTTACCTATTGTAGATATTTCATATAGATTGAATCACACAATAAGTGACTTTTTTTTTAAGATTTTATTTATTTATTTGTCAGAGAGAGAGAGGGAGAGAGAGCAAGCACAGGCAGACAGAATGGCAGGCAGAGGCAGAGGGAGAAGCAGGTTCCCAGACGAGCAAGGAGCCCGATGTGGGACTCGATCCCAGGACGCTGGGATCATGACCTGAGCCGAAGGCAGGTGCTTAACCCACTGAGCCACCCAGGCGTCCCGACTTTTTTTTTTTTTAAATCTTTGGTCTTTTTTCTTTCTCTTAATGTAATGTTGTTAGTTCATTCATATTTTAGCATGCTAGAATTTTATTCTTTTCTAATACTATATTTGTGTATCCTTTCATCAGCTGATGGATAATAGATATACCCAATAGTAAAACTGCTGACTCCTATCATAGTTCTACCTTTGACTTATTAAAGAACCTGGATAATTGATTTTTAATAAATAGTCAAAGCAATTCAGTGAAAAAAGACAATCTTTTCAACAAATGGTTTTGGGACAATTGAACATAAAGAGGCAGAAAAAAAAAATGAGTCTTAGACTAAACTTTCCACCTTGTACAATAAATAAATCCTCAAATGGATCAAAGGCTTATACAACTTTTACAAGAGTACAGATGAGAAAATATTCTGATCCAGGATCTTTAAAAAAAAAAACAACTTATTTAAAATCAATTAACTAACATATAATGTATAAATAGTTTCAGGGGTAGAGGCCAGTGGTTCATCAGTGGCATAGAGCATCCAGTGTGCATCACATTATGTGCTGTCCTTGCCATCCTTCATGCCCATCATCCAGTTATCCCATCCCCCACCCTCTCCTTCCATCAACCCTCAGTTTGTCCCCTAGAGTTAAGTCTCTCAAAGTTTGCTTCCCTCTCTGTTTTTATCTTAATTTATTTTTCCCTTCATTCCTCTATGCTCCTCTCATTTGTTCCTTAAATGCTACATGTGAGTGAAATTATATGGTATTTCTCTTTCTGTAGGTTATTTCACTGAGCATTGTACTGTCTAGTTCCATCCACATTATTGCAAATGGCAAGATTTTAATTTTTTGGTGTCTGAGTAATATGCCATTGTATATATTTAGTACATCTTTATCCATTCATCTGTCAATAGACATCTGGGTTCTTTCCATAGTTTGGGTATTGTGGTCATTGTTGCTATAAACATTGGGGTGTAGGTGCCCCTTTAGATACTACATTTGTATCTTTGGTGTAAATACCCAGTAGTGCAATTGGTGGTCACCCAGGATCTTATACATAACACATAAGTGGAAAATTTTTGATAAAGTAGACTTCATCAAAAATCTTTGCTCTGCAGAGTACAGTCTTAATGAATGAAAAGACGAGTTAACAAACTGGGAATAAAATACTTAGAAACCACATACATTGATGGATTTGTATCCAGAATTTATAAAGAACTCTGAAGACATGATCTTGCCAAAACAGATATTCAACCAAATGTGATTTTAAGATGGCAAATAAACACGTAACAATAATCTCAACAGTCATTAGGAAAATATTAAAGCTATTAAGATATCACTAACAAGATATGGACTAAAGACTGTAATAAGCAAGGAAGGAAACTATAGTATAAAATTTTAGAAATGCCTGACATGCTAAGGCCTGACAGTGAATAACCTCCTTAAATATTTTGCCCTAGTTATCTTACTTGAATTAACACTAACCCACGACTTGACCACTGAATACCTATTCAGAAAGACTGAAAAATAAAACAAAAACAATAAAAATATCAAATGCTTCTAAGCCTGTAGAAAAACTGAAATTATCATAAATTACCAGTGGGAATAAAAAAACATACTGATAGTTTGAAAATCATTCTCAAAAGCCCAAGCCACAGTATTTGAAAAAGAGTGATTATCATGGACTGGAGAAAATAGTATGAAGAAAGTTTATAGTGATGAAACTGTTCTGTATCTTCACTATGGTCATGGGTACATAAGTTTATTTTGTTAAATCCATAGAACTGTACACTAGGTCTTAACTCTAGGGAACAAACTGAGTTTGGTGGAGGGTATGTGGTGGGGGTTGGGTATCTGGGTGATGGGCATGAAGGAGGGCACGTGATGCAATGAGCACTGTGGTTATATGCAACTGATAAATCACAGCATCTTCCACTAAAATAATATGTAAAATTGTTGGTAAACTCTAGCTTTCTTATCATGGTACTATGTTTACTGTATTTCTTTATGACTTAAAAATTATAGGTCTTATTATAATTTAAAATTGCCTCCTCTTTCTCTGGTGGACCATCTTCAAAAGCAGTATACTCCCTCCCCATTAATGTCAAGTTCACTTAAATGATTTGTTTTGGTCAATGAAATATGAACATTAATAATATATCCTACATCAAAAAGAAACTTTAAGAGCTATTCCTTTATTCTTTCTTTGTTTTCTACTTATTCCAGTGAGACTAACACACACACTGATCCTACAATTGAGATCTTGAAATAAAGAAAATACAGAAGACATTTATACCAACATATGAATGATAGATACTATTAGTGAGAAACAACCTGTAATAATTCACTGATTATTTGGGTAATCTATTCATGTACGATCATTATTTTTAATAGCTATATTTACTTTATTTGGATTATTTAGAAGATAGAAATGCATATTTCCTTCTAATATCTGTATGTAAAGAAGAGCTTTGCTTCTCTTAAATCACTTTATTAATTTCAATAGTAAGCCAATATACAATTAGGAAAACATCTACATGCTTCTAGAATTATCTAGGTCTTTAAAATGTGAAGGAATTTAACATAGAATTGATTTCGTAAGTGGTAAAAACTTATATAGGGGATGGTGAGGAAACCAAGAGAGAAGCAACAAAAGAAAAATTCTCCCTCCACTATGCAAAAAGAGACATTGGGTAATTTTACCAGAATTCAGCTATAAGTGTTCATCTGGAGCAAACTAGAACCATTGAACTGTATTCCCGGTAGAATTTTGGAGCATAAATTAAGACTGACAGGACAGTTGGTCTGACAAAAGTTGGTCCCATGAAGAAGATGCTGCAAAAAATCTAATAGTAAGATCAGAGAAACAGAGTAAAACATATTGATATCTCTCCTTTTCTTGTTTTCTAATATTCCAGGTCCTCCCATTACCCAAAACTAAGGGAAGCCAGAAATCAATGGAACTTGAGAAATTTATTTTATTTTATTTAAATTTACTCCTATTTTTAAGATTACATCTATTTATTTGAAAGAGAGAGAGAAACAAAGATAGCACCAGAGAGCATGAATGGAAAGGAGAAGAAGAAAGAGACTCCCCACTGATCAGGGAGTCTGGTGTGGGGCTCAATCCCAGGACAGAGAGCACAAGCAAGCAGAGAAGCAGGCAGAGAGAGGTGGATGAGGGTAGCAGGCTACTTGCTGAGCAAGGTACTGGATGTGGGGCTCAATCCCAGGACACCGAGATCATGACCTGAGCCAAAGGCAGAAGCTTAACCACTGAGCCACCCAGGTGCCCCTCTTTCATTTCTTCTTGACTCATTGGAGTTTAGTAGGACATTTTTTAGCTGTGTTTCTTCCAGCTCTTTGTTGTGATTGATTTCTAGTTCCATATCACTGTGGTTGGAAGGTATTCTTGTTATGATTTCAGTCTTCTTAAATTTATTGAGACACCTTTTGTGGTTTGCCATGTCATGTATCCTGGAAAATGTTCATTTGCACTTGAAAAGATGTGCATTCTGCTGGGTTTGGATGGAGTGTTCTCTGTATGTCTGTTAAATCTATTTGGCCTAATGTGATTTTCAAAGACATTTTCCTTTTTCTCTTCTCAATTATCTATCCATGGACGTGAGTGACTTAAAGTCCTTTTCTACTATTGTGTTACAATCAATTTTTTCCTTTATGGGGTTAACATTTGCTTAATCTACTTAGGTGATCTATGTGGTACATAGTTATTTATAATTGCTAAAGTTGTCTTGGATTGATCCTTTTATTATTATGTAATGCAATTTTTTGTCTCTCATTAGTCTTTCTTTTGAAGATTTAAAAAAAAATTTTATTTTATACTGAGTGAGAAGCATAAACAAAAGTGGGGGGAGAGGCAGAGGGAGAGAGAGAAGCAGACCATCAGCTGAGCAGGGAGCTTGATAGGGGTTCAATCCCAGTATTCTAAGATCAAAAGACAGATGTTTAACTGGTTAGTCATTCTTCTATTGTCTTCTATTGTATATTATCTGGTATAAATATTATTACCCATCTTTTTCTTTTTCTTGCCTTCATTTGCATGAAATATTTTATTTTCCATTCCCTCACTTTTATTTTGTATATGTCTTTGGTTTGCAGTGAGTCTCTTCTAGATATCGTATAGAAGGGTCTTGTATTTTTATTTATTCAGTTACCTTATATCTTTTGACTGAAGCATTTAGTCCATTTAAGATAAATATTGATATGTATGTATTTTCTTTCCCATTTTGTTAATTTTTCTTTCTGGTTGTTTTTTTAGTTCTTGTCTGTTCCTTTCTTCTCTTGCTCTGTTTCATTGTGTTTGATAGTTTTCTTTAGTATTGTGCTTGGATTCCTTTTTTTTTTTTAAATAAATATTTTATTTATTTATTTGACAGAGATCACAAGTAGGTAGAGAGGCAGGCAGAGAGAGGAAAGGAAGCAGGCTCCCCGCTGAGCAGAGAGCCCGATGCGGGGCTCGATCCCAGGACCCTGAGATCAGGACCTGAGCTGAAGGCAGAGGCTTTAACCCACTGAGCCACCCAGGTGTCTCTTAGATTCCTTTTTTTAAATATGTCTATTATTATACTTGGATTGCCTTTCATTTTTGTGTCTCTATTATAATTTGGGGGGGGGGGGTTGTGGTTACCCATGGTTTATATGTAACATAGTGAACATTTAGTAGTCTGTATCAAATTGATGGTCATTCGTAAAGCTACATTTTTATTTTTTCCATCTTTTATGTATATAATGTCATATTTATATCTTATTAGTTTGTTAATTATTGTAAATGTAATTCATTTTGCTACTTTTGTCTTTTAACTTTCATACTAGGGTTATAAGTGATTACCTACTACCTTGAGTATGGTTTGTTTTCACCAGTGAATTTTTTTTCTTTTTATAATTTTCTTCTTTGAGATTATAACATTTCCACTTGAAAATTTTCCGTTAACATTTCTCTTTTTAAAATATTATTTATTTATTTATTTGACAGAAAGAGATAGTGAGAGAGGGAACACAAGCAGGGGGAGTGGGAGAGGGAGAAGCAGGCTCCCCGCTGAGCAGGGAGCCCGATGTGGGGCTTGATCCCAGGACCCTGGAATCATGACCTGAGGCAAAGGCAGATGCTTAATGACTGAGCCACCCAGGTGCCCTGAGGAATTTATTTTATTTTAAATCCAGTATAGTTTGCATACAGAGTTCCATTAGTTTCAGGGTTCAAAACCATGTTGACTTAAAGTGGCAGAAATTAGGATTCTTTTGTTTCTGATTTTAAAGATTTCACCTATTCACTGTTGAGTATGATTTTAACTGTGGACTTTTAATATATGGTCTTTGCTATGTTGAGGTAGTATTCTTTTATTTCTAGTTTCTTTTTCTTTTTCTTTTTTTTTGAAGATTTTATTTATTTATTTGACAGACAGAGATCACAAGGAGGCAGAGAGGCAGGCAGAGAGAGAGGAGGAAGCAGGCTTCCCGCTGAGCAGAGAGCCGGATGTGGGGCTCAATCCCAGGACCCTGGGATCATGACCTGAAGTGAAGGCAGAACTTTAACCCACTGAGCCACCCAGGCTCCCCCTATTTCTAGTTTCTTTCTTTCTTTCTTTCTTTCTTTCTTTCTTTTTTTTTTTTTAAGATTTTATTTATTTATTTGACAGACAGAGATCACAAGCAGGCAGAGAGAGAGGAGGAAGCAGACTCCCCGCAGAGCAGAGAGCCCGGCGCAGGGCTCCATCCCAGGACCCTGAGATCATGACCTGAGCCGAAGGCAGCGGCTTAACCACTGAGCCACCCAGATGCCCCTATTTCTAGTTTCTTAAGGGTATTTTTTAATGACGGAAATGTGTTGAATGTTGTCAAATCAAAATTTGGATATTTTGAGGTGATTATGTAAACTTTGTCATTTCTTCTTTTTGGAATTATTCTTACTTCCCAAAGATAAATCTGTTTAGTCATTATATATAAGCCTTGTAATACTGTTAAATTTGGTTTACTGGTATTTTACTGAGGATGTGTGTGTGTGTGTGTGTGTGTGGTGTGTGTGTGTGTGTGTGTGTGTGTGTGTGTGTGTGTGTGTCTTTGGTCATGGTAATTTAGGCCCTGTAAACTGATTTCAGGAGTGCTTGGCTGAGTGGGTGAGTGAAGTAAGCAACTCTTGATCTCGATTCCTAAGTTTGAGGTCCAGGGTGGATGTAGAGATTACTTAAAAATAAATACATAAATAAACTGAGTTTCAACATATTTCCTAAAACTTTGGGGAACAGTTTGAATTTTTGGGTTTTTTTTTTTTTTAAGATTTTATTTTTAGTTACTGGATATGTAGTTTTGTATTTAAAAAACCTCCATACTATTTTCCTTAGTGTCTGCATGAATGTACAAGAAAGGGTTCCCTTTTATCCACATCTTCACTGGATTGATATATATATATTTTTAAGATTTTATTTATTTATTCGACAGAGAGAGATCACAAGTAGACAGAGAGGCAGGCAGAGAGAGAGAGAGAGAGAGAGAGAGAGAGAGAGAGAAGCAGACTCCCTGCCGAGCAGAGAGCCCGATGCGGGACTCGATTCCAGGACCCTGAGATCATGACCTGAGCCGAAGGCAGCGGCTTAACCCACTGAGCCACCCAGGCGCCCCAAAGGATTGATATATTTTGTCTTTTTCATCATAGTAGGTATTTCAGCAGGTGTTGTGAGATAATATTTCCTTGTGGTATGATTTGCATTACCTGAGAATTAGTGACATGGAACTTTTTTGTACTTGTTGGATATTTGGATAACGTTTGAAAAAACATCTGTTCAGATCCTTGCTCATTTTATTTTTATTTTTAAAAGATTTTATTTACTTCAGAGAGAGAAAGGATGAGCAGGGGGAAGGGTAGAGGGAGCTCCTCCTCCCTTAGAGGGGAGCCCAATGTAAGGATTGATCCCAGAATTGTGAGATCATGACCTGAACCAAAGGCAAATGCTTGACTGAGCCACTCAGGCATCCTTCCTTGCCCATTTTTAAATCAGACTGCTTTGGCTATTGAGTGCTATGAGTTCTTTATATAAATAAATAAATAAATAAAATGTAAATATTACATATTTATTATAAATATTTACTATATTATTATATATAGTTATTTATATATTATACATTATATAATGTTTATTATAAATACTATAATCAATTTTATTTTAATAAATAAAATTTATTTAAGTTTATATTATAAATATATATTTATATGTTATACATATAGTTGTTACAGATACATAATTTGCAAACTTTTTTTCCCATTTGTATATTGCCTTTTCATTTTGAATGTTTCCTATACTTTCCTATACTTGGCAGAGCTTTTTTAGGTTGATGCAATCCCACTTCTTTATTTTTGCTTTTATTGCCTTACATTGCTAACTGTTGTAAAAATCATCACCAAGACTGTTTTCAGCTATGAGTTCTATGACTTCAAGTCTGATGTTTAAATCTTTATCCATCTTGAGTTACTTTTTGTGTAAGATAGGAGTTCAGTTTCATACTTTTGGACGTGACGTTTTTCTCCCAAGACCATTTATCAAAAAGACAATCCTGGGGTACTAGATAGCTTAGTAGGTTAGGCAGACCATTCTGGGTTTCATCTCAGGTCATGATCCCAGGTTCCTGGGATTAAGCCCGACGAAGGAATCCACACTCAGAGAGGAATCTGCTTAAGGGTTCTCTCTTCCTAAAATAAATAAATCTTAGGTGAAAAAAACCTAAAACAAAAGAACAAAAAGGAAAGAAAAGAAAAGACTATCCTCTCCCCACTGTATATTCTTGCCTTATTTGTTATAAATAAATTGACCATATATGCATGCTTTACTTCCAGGCTATTATGTTCCATTGGTTATCTTTGGTTATGTCAGTACCATAGTGTTTTGATTACTGTGGTTTTGTAACATGGCTTGAAATCATAAACTGTGATGCCTCTCATTGTTCCGCTCCAAGATTGCTTTGCCTATATGGGACCTTTTTAGTTTCATACACATTTGAGGATTCTTTTCTGTATTTCTGTCACAAGAAAATCCTTTCAAATGTTGAAAGCAGTTGCACTGAATTTTGCCAAGTACAGACATTTTAATACTGTTAATTCTTCTAACTCATGAACACAGTATTTTTCTATTGCCTCTTTTCAATTTCTTTCATCAAAGTTTTATAGTTCTTAATATCCATTTACATTCTCAGTTAAATTTAATACTCAGTATTTTACTTATTGTGACACAAATGCAATTGAGATTTTTTCTTAATATCTTTTTTCAACATTATATTTATTTTTTTTAAAGATTTTATTTATTTATTTGACAGAGAGAGATCACAAGCAGGCAGAGAGGCAGGCAGAGAGAGAGGAGGAAGCAGGCCTCCCTGCTGAGCAGAGAGCCCGATGAGGGGCTCGATCCCAGGACCCTGAGATCATGACCTGAGCTGAAGGCAGCGGCTTAACCCACTGAGCCACCCAGGCGCCCCATCAACATTATATTTATTTATTTGCCAGAGAGAGAGAAAGCATGAGTGGAGGGAGAGAGGGAGAGAGAGGGAGAGGAAGAAGGACAAGCAGACTCGCTACTGAGCAGGGATCCTGATGGATCCCAGGACCCTGAGATCATGACCTGAGCTGAAGGCACATGCTTAACTACCTGAGGCACCCAGGTGCCCTTTTTAATATGTTTTGATAGATTATTAGTATATAGAAATTCAACTGATTTTTGTATACTGATTTTGTATCTTGTGACAAAATATACAATGTATCTTCTACAATGTATCTTCTACAATGTATCTTTTTGTTGTTGTTGTTAGAGAGAGAGAGAGAGAGCACGTGGGAGCACAGGCAGACAGAGTGTCAGGCAGAGGCAGAGGGAGAAGCAGGCTCCCTGCCAAGCAAGGAGCCCGATGTGGGACTCGATCCCAGGATCCTGGGATCATGACCTGAGCCAAAGGCAACAGCTTAACCAACTGAGCCACCCAGGCGTCCCTACAATGTATCTTGATATGAAATGTATCTTGTAAAATTGTGTTATTTTAATAGTTATCTGTATGTATGTGCATGTGTAGTGTTTATGTATACATTTAAGGTTTTCTTTATATATATATTTGGTCTTTATATATATATATGATCTTGCCATCTGCAACAGATAATTTTTCTTACTTTATGATCCTGATGATTTTTCCTCTTCTTGTCTAAATGCTGTTGGTAAAACTTCCAATATTGTGTTGAACAAAAAATGAAAATGGGCATCCTTTGCCTCTTCTTGATCTAGAGGAGAAGCTTTCATCTCACTATTGAGCATGATGTTAAGTATGCGCTTGTCATTTATGACCTGTATTACATTGAGGCATGGTCCATTTATACTATTTCTCATGAATTTTTTCAAGACAAGATACTGAACTGTTAAATGCTTATTTTGCATCCATTGATATACTTTTGTGAGGGCAGCATTATCCTATTACCAAACCCAAACAAGAATGCCACCTAAGAAGAAAATTACAGGCCAATATCCCTGATGAACATCTTGTAAAAAACCTCAACTAAGGGGCACCTGGATAGTTCAGTTGGTTAAGCTCCTGATTCTTAATTTCAGCTTTGGTCATAATCTCAGCATCATGGGATTCAACTCCACACCAGGCTTAATGCTTAAACAGAGTATCTTTGGGATTCTCTTTCCCTCTGCCCCTGCTCAAGCTTTCTCCCTCTAAAATAAATAGATAAAATCTTTTAAAAACAAAACAAAACAAAACACACACACAAAAAAAAAAAACCAACAAAAAGCAAAAAACCAACCACACAAAAATCTCAATGAAGTATTAGCAGACCAAATTCAACAGCACATAAAATACTCACAGGGCACCTGGGTGGCTCAGTGGGTTAAAGCCTCTGCCTTCCGCTCAGGTCATGATGCCAGGGTCCTGGGATCGACCCCCCAATCTAGCTCTCTGCTCAGCAGGGAGCCTGCTTCCTCCTCTCTCTCTGCCTGCCTCTCTGCCTCCTTGTGATTTCTGTCTGTCAAATAAATAAATAAATCTTTAAAAAAATAAAAAATAAAAATAAAAAATAAAACTACTTTATTTAAAAAAAAAAAGAAATTAACAATGCCATTTACAATTATGTCAAAAAGAAAACCTAGGACTAAATTTAACCAGGGAAATGAGAAACCTGTACTCTGGAACTGTAAGACATTGGTAAAAGAAATTAGACAATAATTATAAAACTCTAAAAAAAAATATAGGAAATCTTGGCAATGATTTTCTGGAATTGACAAAAACAAAAAACAAAAAACAAAAAACCAACCCAGAGGCAAAATGAAAAATAATAACCAGACCACATCAAACTAAAAAGCTTCTACACAGCAATAGAAACAATCAACAAAATGAAAATTCAATCTACCAATGGCAGAAAATATTTGCACATTAGATAATGATGTGTTAATATCTAAAATATATAAAGAAATCATACAACTCAACAGCAAAAAAAAAAAAACAAAACCAAAACTTTATTCAAAAATGAGCAGAACTGGTACACACAAATGGCCAATAGTAACATGAAAAAGTGATCGAAATCACTAATCAGGAAAATGCAAATCAAAACCACAATGAGATATCATCTCTCACATTTTAAGAGATAATTTGACTGGAGATACATTTGATTGGAGAAAAGGAAAAACTTCTGTACTGTTATTGGGAATTAAGTTAAATTGGTAGATCAACTATGAAAAATGGTATGAAGATACCCCCCAAAATTAAAAATAGAACTATAATATGATATTTATATTTATTTATATGTTAAATATACATTAAATAATTCATTACAAAAGAAGAAACAAAATATAATATAATATGAGACTGATGTGCTACCTACTGCGCTGAGGCACCTTATAATATAATAATATATAATTCTTATTTCACTTGTGTTAGTATGAAAAGTGATACACATATTTCTTTGTTATCTAACCCTACTATTGTAATTATGTTGCCACAAAGGAGTGTATCACTGAACTTACACAATGTTACATTTCAATTACAGCTCAATAAATCTGTGCAGAAAGGGTAGAATCAGACATTACACAAATGACAAATAACCAAAGAATCTGAACAAAAAATGGGCAACTTGAATACACATTTCTCTAAAGGACTTACAGAAATGAACAATGAGCACATAAAAAGATACCCAACATCACTAAACACTAAGAAAATGCAACACAAAATAATAATGAGGTACCACTCCACAGCCATCATGATGGTTATTATAAACAAAACCCTCAGAAAATAACAACTTTGGGAAGGATGCTGGAGAAGTTTTAACACTTGTGAATTACTTGGGAGAGTGAAAAATGGTGCAGCTAGTATAAAACACAGTCTAACAATTCCTCAATAAGTCAAATGTAGAAATACTGTATGATTCAGTGATTTTAATGCTAATTATACATCTGCAAGAATTGGTACCAGCAACTTGAGCATGTAACTAATTGTACATCAATGTTCCCAGCAGCATTATTCCCAAGATCTAAAACATGGAACCAACTTATATGTCCATCCAAGAATGAATGAGTAAACAAAACACATGCAATGGAATATTAGTCAACCCTAAAAATAGAATATTCTGATATGAGTTACAACATAAACAAAATTTTAAGACATTATTTTAAGTGAAATAAACCAGCCACAAAAGGACAAATCTTTTGTGATTCTACTTATTAAGGTAAACAGACAAAATCAGAGACAAAGACACCAGCAACAAGATGAGGAATGAGGAATTAATGTTTAATGGTTAGTTTCTGTGAGATGATGAAAAGGTTCTTCAAATGAATAGTTGAACATTGTGAACGTACTTAATGCTTATGAACTTCACCTGTAAATTATTAAAATTGTAAATTTTGTTATGTATATTTTGCCACAAATATAATACATATATTGTTTGCATTATTAAAATATATTTTACTTATTTGTTAGGAAGAGAGAGCACAAGCAGAGTGAGTGACAGACAGGGGGAGAGGGAGAAGCAGACTCCACACAGAGCAGGGAGCCCAGCATGAGGCTTGATCCCAGGATGCTGAGATCATGACCTAGCTGAAGGCAGATGGTTAACAGACTGGCCACCCAGGTATCCCTACTGTTTGCATTTTATAACATTTTCAAAATGACAAATCTAGAGATATAAATTTGTTAGTACTTAAATTCATAAGTAGTTTCCAAGGTAGTCATGGGACTGATAGGTAGTATTATAAACATTAGCATCAGGATGTTCCATTGTTGCAAGGAAAGAATTTTGTATCTTAACTGTTAGTAGTTATGTAAATTTACTTGAACCAAATTCCATAAACACGTATGCGTTTTTGTATTTGTAAAAGCTGAATTAAGGTTTGTAGTGTTGTACTTAACAAATACTGTATATTTGAAAATCTCCTTGTTTTAAATTTTAGCATAGTTTTTTGTCCCTATTGCATTAAACTGATTGATGAAAGTTTATATACTAATTCTGCACCTTCTTGTGAAGATAATTTCAAATAAAAATTTACATTAACAAACGTAATGTAACACCACATTACCAAATTGGAAAAGCATGGAACTCTTGATCTTGGGGTTATAAATTCAAGTCACACATTAGGTGCAGAGATTACTAACTGCCCCCATCCCCCCAAAAAAGACAGGGCGCCTGGGTGGCTCAGTGGGTTAAAGCCTCTGCCTTCAGCTCAGGATATGATCTCAGGGTCCTAGGATTGAGCCCCGCATTGGACTCTCTGCTCAGCGGGGAGCCTGCTTCCACGGCTCTTTGCCTCTGTGTCTCTGCCTACTTGTTATCTCTCTCAAATAAACAACAAAACAAGGCAAGATCAAATCAAGTTCAGTCTACAAAAGTGAAGCTGTTTCAATATTAGAAAATTCATTAATATCATATTCTATATTAATCAATCCATGTTAGGAAAGTTATAATCATCTGTAAAAATGCTGGGGTGATAATTGTTGATAAAATTCAACTCCCATTCATGACTGAAATACTAAGTAAAATAAGAATCAAGAGCTTTTTTTTTTCCTGTTGAGGAATTCTTTTATTTTCCACAGAAGCCGCGTAAGTGGCAGATTCAAAATAGGCACAGATGTGGCTGAGTACTGAATTGTGCTAAGTAGTAGAGAATCAACAACAGTAATGTCTGGAGAGGCTGCACAAGCTGGTGAAATGATTCAATTTGGACCATCCCATGAAAGAAGATACCAAAGCACAGGCTGTGATCCTGGGGTAAGGCCCTGGATGCTACGGGAAAAACTGCATACCTTGGAAGCCTGGAAAGCACTGAGCCAGGATGGAGCCTCATGCTCAAAGCCATATTGGGGAGTCACAACGTGTTCCATTTTGAGCATGATGTTATTTAGATGCGGCCTGTGGTCACTTTTGACCTACAGATGTTGCAGCCACATTGACAGGTAGCTCAGGGTGAGGTCATAGTGGGTCTAAATTCTACAGTGATGGGGTGCATCTAAGGATAACCTTTGTTCTATAGGTCAGAAAGCTTTTCCCTGTACGGAAAGTACAATCAACAGTGGGCCAAGTGTGAAGTGGGGTCAGTGAGGATTTTCTCACCTGCACACAATAGCAATTTTCCACTTCAAAATTTCCCTTGGTAGTTGAACGCAGTTCTTCTATTTTTACTTGTATTTTATTTGGTTAAAGCATCAAAGATGATTTTGGAAGTTGGGCTGCTATTTTGACTTTACTCAATAAACCATTTTCAGGTTGGTAATATTATTTGCTGGAGTATTAAATTATGCACATCAGTTACATTTTCCTTAACTTTTCCTGCCTGATACATCTCTGGATGTTGTGCTTCCACCACTCTAAGTTAGAATATAACTCAGGAACATGCCACCCTATCTGAATATGTGTTCACCAATTTGGAAGTCACTATAGCTACTTAACACAGTCATAAAAATGACTAAATATGAAATGTTAGTATCTTGTCTCTATAGGGAAATTATAGAAGTGTTTCCACTATAATCAGGAATAATGTTGGCTATTGTATTACTATCAAATACTGTTCTAGGGATACTACACAGTGAAATTAGACATTAGAATCAAAAGTTTAACAGTGAGGGGAAAGTACAATCACTACTATTTGTGGATCACTTCAGATTGTCTGGAATACTCCATAGAATCAAATCTAAATTAATGCAACAATAATTCAATAGTAGAATATAAAATTAAAATATGAAAGTCATAGCCAGCATGTAAACAGAGCAAGATGGAAGATAATATCCTCATTTCAATGGCAGGGGGAAAAACGGAATGGAGTATAAATTAAGAAAACTACAAAACCTGGGGACACCTGTGTCGGGCTCCCTACTTCTCCCTCTCCCTCTGCAACTTCTCCCTGTTTATACTCATTTCTTTCTCTCTCTCACACAGACATAAATAATCTTTTAAAAAAATATATTTTACTTATTTATTTGACAGAGATCACAAGTAGGAAAAGAGGCAGGGAGAGAAGGGAGGACGACAAGATCATGATCTGGGCTGAAATCAAGATTCAGACCTTAACCAACTGACCCAGCCAGGCATTCACCCACCTTTTCAAGATTTGAAAGAGAGTAGTTTTTAGTTTTTATCATTTGTTATTGTAGGCTGTACCTCCAAGGTAGGGTTTGAACTCCCAAGATAAAGTCACATGGTCAGCTAGGTGCCCCAGAAATCTATTGAAAAATAGGAAGTATTTCTCCCATCTTCACTGCCTCTTCCTATTGCTTATTCATCCCTGAATATTTTAATAATGAAGGGGGTGCCTGGATGGCCCAGTCGGCTCAGCATCTGCCTTTGGCTCGTGTCATGATCCCAGGGTCCTTGGACTGAGTCCTGCATCAGGTTCCCTGGTCAGCGATGATCCTGTACCTCTCTCTGCTCTTCCCCCTGCTTGTCCTCTCTCTGACAAAGAAATAAATAAAATCTTTAAAAAACATATTTTAACAATTACAGATCTCAGTGCAACCGAACCACATTCATTTCCATTCTAGAAATGAAAAAAAAAAAAAAAATCTAGTAACATAAAGCTAGTGCAAGATGAAACATTCCTGTTCATCGACCTGTATCATTTGGTAATCCAATTCCAAAATCAGGGTTAATTTTTGCCAAAAAAGAACTAAATTTTGTCCTATTGATCTCAAAAAGTCACTGTCAAAGCCTATCTTCTGTGGGGGTAGTGCCAGAGGGGCACAGGAGGAAGCTAAACACACACACCCAACTGGCCCTCAGGCAACATCTCAGCAGGAGGTCTGAAAAATGATTAAATAGGATTCAGAGCCTGATAATAAAATAACAAACAGCTAGGATACAATAGAAAATTGTCACACAAATTCCTAGAATATCATAAAATGATGGAAATATTAATAGATAAAAGTTTGAATCAGATGGGGCACCTGGGTGGCCCAGTGGTTTGGGCCTCTGTCTTCAGCTCAGGTCATGGTCCTGGGGTACTGGGATCGAGCCCCGAATCGGGCTCTCTGCTCAGCAGGGAGCCTGTTTCCCTTCTTCTCTCTCTGCCTCTCTCTCTGCCTACCTCTCTGCCTGGTTGTGATGTCTCTCTGTCAAATAAATAAATAAATAAAACTTAAAAAAAAAAAGTTTGAATCAGATGCTAAAAGTATCCGAGATTAAGTTTAAATAAACAATCATACAAATACTTCAACACGAAATTACAAATCTCTTAGAACTACCAATAGAAAATCTCAGGAAATACAAATAACAAGACATGCAAATGTAAAGCACAGAACTGAAAAATCCATTAATCAAAATACAAAACAAAACAAGAGCAGACTGTCAGAATAACCTAGCTGAACAAACGAAAACAGGTTGAAAAAATGAACACAGCAAAGAGACTAAAAAAATTATAAGAAATAATGGTTCACACATCTGCTATTTGTCAAAGATCAGTATCAAACCAAATGAAGCCAAATGAATATCAAATGGATGAATTTCAAAATAATTCACATTAAACATATAATTGAACTTCTGAAAATTACTGACCAAGAAAAAGTGTGGAAAGCAAGTCAGAGACAAAGACAAAAGCATAAGAGCTCAAAGAATTTGAAGGACAGTCGATTTCTGATTTGAAGTTACAGGAAGAAGGAAATGACACATGATTTCTCAAGTACTGAAAAAACACAACAGAACACAAAAAACCAGTGTCAATCCAGAACTGCATAACTAATAAAGCTTTCCTTCAGAAATTAAGGAGAAATAAAAAGTCTCAGATGAAGGAATACTCAAAATACTAGTTGCTAAAACATTATTTAAAGAAAGGCCAGAGCCACCTGAGTGGCTTAGTCAGTTAAGCATTGTGATCCCAGAGTCCGGGTCCTGGGATCAAGTTCTGAGTTGGGTTCCCTGCTCAGCAGGAAGCCTGCTTCTCTCCTCTGCTGCTTCCCCTGCTTGTGCTCTCTCTCTACTTCTCTCTTGCTGACAAATAAATAAAAGGTAAAAGAAAATAATAATAAATAAAGGCCAAATCAAATTCTCTAAACAAAAAGGAAATGAAATGGGTGGGCCGAAGGTTCAGAAGAGGGTCAACAAAAACAAGGAAAAATTAGGGTGATGAATAACTTCTCAAGAATTTCTTGATTAGAACACTGTCTGATGTGATGCTTGGTGAATATAAAGAAAATAATTTACATACTATTTAAACAGTGGGGGACGGGGGTAGTACCTGGGTGGTTCAGTGGGTTGAGCTCTTCCTTTGGCTCAGGTCATGATCTCAGGGTCCTGGGATTGAGCCCCACATTGGGCTCTCTGCTCTGCACAGAGCCTGCTTCCCCCTCCCTCTCAGCCTGCCTCTCTGCCTACTTGTGATCTCTATCTCTGTCAAATAAATAAATAAAATCTAAAAAAAAAAAAAGTGGAAAGGGCAGGGGCACCAGGGTGGCTCAGTTGTTAAGTGTCTGCCTTCAGCTCATGTCATGATTCCAGAGTCTGAGAATCAAGCCCCGCATTGGCTCCTTGCTCAGTCCTTTCCACAACCCCTGTTTGTGTTCCCTCTCTCACTCTGTCATAAATAAATAAAATCTTTAAAGAAAAAATAAGGGATAAAGGGAAGTAAAGTTTCCACACTTCAAGGGGAAAACGGGTAGACAGGGGTAAGTTTCAAATGTATGTTTTAACACGTAAAGCAATTTCTAAGAAAACTAGTCAAAAGAACATACTCAAAACACTGTATGTAGATTACTACAGAATTTCAAAATATTTTCAAGTTAAGTCAGAGGGAAAGAAAACATTAATATGAGAAGTAATGGAAGAAAAACTGAGAACATAATGAAAACAGCAGTATGAGGCCCTAAAATACCAAAACTATCTTAAATGTGAAGTCTATACATACATACATTACTCAAGATTCAAAGACTGGCAAAGTGGCTTAAAAGACAACTAACTACATGCTGCTTAAATAAATTCATCACAAATTTAAGTTGAAAGTAAAATAAACAAAACCTAACAATATAAAACAAAAATTTTTAAGAGGGAGCTGATGTATTAGTATCTAATAAAGGATACTTCAGAGCAAAGAAAATTGTTAAAAACAGAGAGAGATGATACATAATGATAAAGATCAAACCACCAAGAAAACATGATCCTAAATGTTTAACAGAGCAAGTAAGAGAGACTAAAAATAAACAAAAAGGAATACAACTGAAAAGAGAAATACACATATCCCAAATCTGAAGTTGGGTATTTTACTTATTTAGATTCATGTTTATGTCAGAGAGAGAGTGAGTGCATGTGCACAAGCAGGGGAAGCACAAGTCAGAGAGAGAGGCAGGCTCCCCACTCAGCAGGGGGCCCGATGCAGGGCTCCAGGCGAGGACCCTGGATCATGACATGAGCCAAAGGTAGATGGCAGATACTTAAGTGATTGAGCCAGGTACCCTGAATACTCAGGCACCCTGAAGTCAGGTATTTTAGAAAGTTTGACACAACAACTGTTAAACTACTATATAGAAAATCAGCACGGATACAAAAAATCTGAGCCCAATTTATAATCAATCAACCAACCAAATGAACTAATTAAAATACACAGGACACTTCTACTGAAAGCACAATATACAATTTTTTCACCACCCCAAAACATTCAGCAAAGACTGCATCTTGAGACCTAACGTAAAAATCAACTTAAAAGAAACTGAAACACAATACACTGACCAAAATGGAACCAAATTAGAAATCATTAACATAAGAAGACAATAACCAGGAAAATATTTAAATACTTGGAAATAAATGCAATATTTAATATTAAAATTTTTTCTTCTTGAGAAAGTTCATAAGCAGGGGAAGCAGCAGAGGGAGAGGGAGAAGCAGGCTCCCCACTGAGCCGGAAGGCCAGAACCCTGGGATCATGACATGAATGGAAGGCAGTTGCTTTACCAACTGTGCAACCAGAATGTGCCAAGAAAGGATTGGTATTTTTGTTGTTTGGGTAGTTATCTAGTAGTGTGATTGCTAGATCATATGGTTGTCATTTATTTATTTAGATGGGCAATGAGCTTTTTAAAATTTTTTTTTAATTTTTAAAAATTTTTTTAGTGTTCCAGAATTCATTATTTATGCACCACACCCAGTGCTCCATGCAATACATGGTCTCTATATTTTATTTGAGAGCTAGACAGCACAAGTGGGGTCAGGGGCAGAGGGAGAAGCAGACTCCCCTCTGAGCAGGGAGCGTGATGGGGGACTCCATCCCAGAACTCTTGAGATCATGACCTGAGTTGAAGGCAGACGCTTAACTGAGACACCCAGGTGCCCAAATTCTAAATATTTTTTAAGAGGAAAAGGCCACAGGGAATTTTACAAAAAACAACAAATTGCAACCTACCAAATGTGAGATAAAACAAAACACTTAAGAAAAATTTATTTTACTAAATATGTATAGTAATTCTTTTTTCCCCCATTGCTCAATGAGATCCCTAGCTGCTTTATTTAAACTTGGGGTTGGTGATTAATCAGTTGTATGTACTATCCACTGCTCATTACATCATGTGCCCTTACTACCCATCACTCAGTTATTCCACCCTCTCAAGCACCTACTTCCTCTTCAGGAACTCAGTTCTTTTCCTATGATTGAGGGTCTCTTACAGTTTTTTGTCTTCCTCTGATTTTGTCTTGTTTTATATTTCCCTGTGTTCCCCAAGATCCTGTTTGGTTTCTTAAATTTCACAAGGAGATAAAATTATCTTTCTCTGGCTTATTTCACTTACCTCTAGCTCCATTCACATTGTTGCAAATGGCACTAATTTTCTTTAATGGCTAAGTAATATTCCAATGTGTGTTTATGTATCTGTGTGTTACCACATCTTAATCTACTCATCTGTCAATGGACATCTGGGCTCTTTCCATTGTTTGGCTTAAGGGGACATTATTGCTATAAACACTGGGGTAGATGCCCTTTTGGATCACTACATTATTATCTTTCAGGTAAATACTTAATAGTGCAATTGCTGGGTTACAGGGTAGCTCTATTTTCAATCTTTTGAGGAACCGCCATACTGTTTACATTCAGTTTGCATTCCCACCAACAGTGTGAGAGGGCTCCTTTCTCTGCCTCCTTACCAACACTGTTATTTCCTGACCTGTTAATTTTAGCAATTCTGACTGATGTGAGGTGGTATATTATTGTGATTTTGATCTGAATTTCCCTAATGCCAAGAGATGTTGAGCATTTTTTTCATGTCTGTTAGCCATTTGCAAATCTTTGGAGAAATGTCTCTTCATGTCCTCTGCCCATTTCTTGACTGGATTCTTTGGGTGTTGAGTTTGATAAATTACTCATAGATTTTTGGGTACTAGCCCTTTATCTGATAAGACATTTGCAAATATTTAAGCGAAGACTTCTAAAACTAAATTCCTATATTTACAAACAAAACCACCCACTAAAATAAATCCGAAGTATGGCACAAAAGAGATCAACAAAATGGAAAAACTAAAGAAATCAACAGAACAAAATTCTGGTTCTCAAAACCACATGGGCAATATTGTTGATAAACCTCTAGCAATACCGAATATGAACAAAACCACAAAACACCAATTAGAATTAAGACAGTTTATCACTACGGGTGTACATCAAAAATAGGATTATGAAAGACTGAGAAATCACTACGTGGGGAAAAAAGAAACAAAAACAAAACAAAAAACAAAACTGGAGCAATTCCTCAAAATTTAAAGGAATGAAAAATGGTACAGTCACTCTGGGGAAAAATATATATATATTTGAAACTAAATGTACAACTACCATATATCCAGCAATTGTCCTCTTAGGCATTTACCCCACAAAAATAAAAGGTGTCCATTCAAACACCTGTACATGAATACGATACCTTTATTTAGCATAGCTCAAACACCATATACACATGTTCTTCATTAGATGAATGGCTAAACTGTGGTACATTCATACCTTGAATGGTACTCAGCAACAAAATCAGAAAGCTGATACATGCCAACAACCTGGACACATCTCCAGGAATTACACTACAAAGAAGCCTTTAGCAAAAAGTAACATGCTTCATGGTTTCCTTTAGAATATTCTTGAAATGGCTAAATTAGAAAAATAGAGAATATAACAATGTTGCCAGAGTCAAAGGCAGGAAAAGGCAGGTAAGTGTAGTGGATTTGAATATTAAAGGCAACATGAGAGATCCAAATGGTGAAAGCAGTACTTTTTTTTTTTTTAAACTCTTTTATTTTTATTTGACAGACAGAGAGCAAGAGAGAGATCACAAGCAGACAACAGGCAGGCAGACAGAGAGAGAGGGAACCAGGCTCCCCACTAAGCAGAGAGCCCGATGTGGGGCTCGATCCCAGGACCCTGGAATCATGACCCGAGATGAAGGTAGAGGTCTGAGCTTACCTAACTGCCTGAGCCACCCAGGCGCCCTAAAAGCAATATTCTGTATATTGACTGTATTATAATCCATAACTTGAAATAGCGCATTACACTATAGTTCTGCAGGATGTTCCCTCTGGGGCAAAGACACTAACCTACATACAAAAATTGTGTTACTATTTTCTTACCATTGCAAGTGAATGCCCAATTATGTGAAAATTAAAATGTAATTAAGAAACAAAATACAGGGGCACCTGGGTGGCTCAGTCGGTTAAGCCGCTGCCTTCGGCTCAGGTCATGATCCCAGGTCCTGGGTTCGAGCCCCACATCAGGCTTTCTGCTCAGCAGGGAGCCTGCTTCCTCCTCTCTCTCTGCCTGCCTCTCTGCCTACTTGTGATTTCTGTCAAATAAATAAATAAAATCTTTAAAAAAAAACACAAAATACATATGCCTACTTTACAGGCTTTCAAATTTAAAGAGAGAACAATGAAAAGATTCCTCAAACACAAAAGGTTTTTTAAGCACTTTCAATTCCGAATTTTCTATAGTAGGATGGAGTAAACGCTCCATTTAGAGTAATATAGCCAGAATTTAAATCTTTATCTTTCCAGCCCTTAATACCTTATCTGTAAAATAAAACAAGTGCCTACCCAAAGATCACTGAAGGTTAAATAGGCACATTTGAAAAAACCCTTTGAATGATGCTCTGTATAAATGCATGATAGTATGTATAATTAAATCATACTAAAAGCAAAACATTATCTGGGTTGTTTCAAATACTGAAAGAGAACAGTACTGTATAAAGCACTCTAGGTCAATGCTATAAAAATGTTGCTTAAATATGGTAACCTGGGGTTACCTGGCTGGCTTAGTTGAAAGAGCATGTGACTCTTGATCTCAGGGTCATGAATTTAAGCACCATGTTGGGTGTAGATTACTAAAAAAATAAAACTAAATCAAATCAAATCAAATCAAATGAAGTTGTTAGTCTGTCTAGCATTTACCAAAGAAGATAATCTCATATCTAGGGTGTTTCTGGACACAACTGATCCCTCTCAAATTCATAATTTTAGCCTCACCATGGCTATCAGTCTTTACTCCCATTTCTTCATTAAAGCTGCTCAGACTAGTATCACTTGCTATGCTAACATCTTTTTCGTTTATTCTCTTTTCATGACTTAGACATAGTTTTTTCAAAAGCTCTGATGTGACAAATGTTATCTCCTCTTTTCTCTTTGGTGTTTTCTTTGCTCTATCTCATTTCCTTGTTATGTAATTTTATTCCAAAGAGTTCTCTGTCCTTCTCTTTTGCGGGATTTTAACTTCCAGTCTACTTAGTGATATGACTGACAAACATGAAGGTCCTAATTCTCAATTTACTTCTTCAGACAACGCAGAAGCCAGGATTTGGGTAAATATAGCAAACTGAATTGCATATCCACTGCACAAAATTTATGATTTTCATAAATTATATGCCATGAATTAGAGTTCCTATTTAAATTGTAACAAACAGAAAAGAATATGACCAAGTGCACTCTTTCTGGATTAGTCGCTATTTTATGTAATGTGTGTGCTATGATACAAATTTAATTGAGGGCACCTGGATAGACATCTTAATGAGTGTCACACCTCTAGGAGTAAAAGAACAAAAAGAGAGAATCTATTTCTTTAATGCCCTCCAAATCCAAATTGCAAAGGATGTTAAATTGATGAAATACATAACAGAGGACTTCATTATCTAGATATACTTCTAAGTAATACTGATATGTTTGATTTTTCACTTCCTATCCTATTTAATAACTGTAACCTTCTTAAAAGTACAATTCTTAACATATAACCCAAATATATTAAGAAACAGAACTAAGTCATATTTATGTCCAAGTCAATTCAATAAATTCAATTTACATTAATCATGGCAATTAATCATTTCAAAAAGAGATGAGACAATAAGATGTTTTGTAAGTAATACAAAACAGAAGTGGTTAAGAAATACTCATATATATACTATTAGTACTTTATAATTTTTGTTTCCCGGGGGTTGGTTTGGAATTTAAGTTGGGGAGGGGAAAAAGTATGTCTTGACTTTTATTACCAATGACTTCTGGATAAGAGCTTTTACAAAAGAACCACAAAAATAACAATAATTATAAAATAACTGAGTAGGATGAAGTACTTTTTTTTTCCCTTAATTAAAACAGAATTGCAATTATTTTCCTTTGAAATTATACCATGATGATTGCTGTTAAGATTTTAACTCTGGAAAAATTATTACCTAATTTAATAAAGTATCTACAAGTTTCTTCTTTAAACTATTTCTAGGAAGCCAGAATACTTGAGTATTATTTGAAAAGAGATACTTGACACATATAATCTCTCAAGGCAGTTCACTAGATAAGATTAAAAATTCTCTTAGATATTTGTGCAACTTCATTTATAGAACTCCACCAAAGGTCCATAGGAAAGTTTTAGAACACTGTGATAAAATGAGAATACATGCCAAATGCTTCAGAAAAAGTAGAGGTAGAAACCAGGTTTTAATATAAAATGAGATTAATATGGTTATGTTATTTGTTCATATGAAACAAAAGCCTTCATAGAACTTCTTGAAATTGACTAGTGATACAGAATTTGAGTATCTCTCCTCTTTCCTTCCTCAGCTATATTCAACAAACGGAAAGTATGGAATTTCAAAGTTATCTAATTTTTAAAAATAAGTCATTTAACGTATTTGTTCTCTGCAGCGGAAGCCATCATCAGTCTGAATCTCTTTTCTGTAGTAAAAAAGTGATAAATAAAATTTATCAAACTTTATAATGTTTCCCTTAAAATCTCAAATTCACTATTTGTTTTCTAATATACATTTTGCCTGAAATACTGGCTATCACTACAATAACTAACTTAATAAAACAGGCTGAAAAGACATTTACTTTAAAAAAGCATATTTTGTAAGCCACTACTTTACAGCAGGCAGCTCAAAAATGATCATAAATGTGAAAATTTTAAAATCTGTTTTATCTTTATACAATTATATATTTTTATTTCTATGTTATACGTGTGTGAATATATATGTATATATAAAATACATAGAATCAGATTTGAAAATGAACAAAAGCTAGGTCTTTACAGGAAGTCTTTTTTAAAACTCAAACTGTGGAAAACCCTTTAAACATTAAACAATTTTAATAAAAGTTTCTGTACAATACTACACAGTTTTATTTACACATAGAAAATGTAAAAGGAGCACTGTTTAAAATTACAGAACTCCTTAATATTTAATGGCAGGTAAATCTCAGGTAAAATTAACAACATTCCATCACAAATATTTTCAAGCAATAAATATGTATTCATAAATAGTGTAAATCTGTGTCAGGATTAGAAAGAAAAATCACAAATCTGAAGTTTATTCCTTATACTATGTGCAATCCATTATCTTTGTGTCTTGGCTCTTAGGCTAGGAGTTTTTCTTAACATTTATTTTGGAAATTAGAAGTGTAATCACTGTGGCCTCAAACAACAGACAAAAATATAAAATGATAAAAAAACAAAACAAAACAAACAAAACCCCCAAAGCTTTCTCATCTAATTTTTTACATAAAAAAAGTTGATTAAAGATTTGAAATTCATTAAACATCTTAACAAGTGACTGGCCAGCTATAACATTAATTTTTCCTCACAAAAATTCTGAAAGGGAAAACTATAGAGGAAAACTAATTTAGCTGTCCAGAAATACAGAAATATAGAAAAAGGTTATCTTCAAGTCAGTAGTCGGACATTGCCACATACTGTCAGATCATAAAACATGCCATTATGATTAGTTACAGCTGGATCAACTTTGTGAGAGTCCTGGAGGAGAGGCAGTGTTCTCCTACATCCAGTTGGTTGACACTCTATTCTTGGAAGGTTGCATAGACGTAGCTTTTAGTCAGCAGTCTTATGAACAGCTATAAAACCAGTGGAGCAAGACCTTTCCTGATGAGCAGAAAAGGTGTCATTTAATATTCACGGTCTAGTATCAAGAGGATGTTGACAATGAAGGAGCCTAAAATTAAAAATAAGGTATGTTAACTATTTTTGCATATTAATCCTTAATACAGCTCTTGGCTCAGGAGTATCAACATACAGCCTATTGATGACATGAGTTAGAAAGCAACACCAAATACCCACAAAGTTCAATATTCAACAGGGTTCTGAAACATTACCCCATTTTTCTGTAGTTCAAAATTTAATTAAAAAAAAAAAAAAAACACAAAAAACCACAATGGAACATTTAGACCTATTTTTTTAGACTGCTGAAAGAGTAGTGTGGAAAATAATTTGAAAAGTCAATTAAAATTTGGGTAGTGAGTGATTGGCTTATGAACAATTCTCTGGTAGAATACATATTTCACATATTTGTCATAATTTTTTTCTTTTTCAAGCAATTCTGAGAACAATTTAATTAAAAATATCTGAATCTAGATTTCAAAGTTTTGAAGAAAAAGCACAGAAAAATGCCAACAGTTCATGACTAAATGTTTCCAATCCTACTGCCACTCAAAGCCAGATATAAATGGTATCTCTACATGTCCTTGAAATCATAAAAATGGCATTTAAAATAATATGAATTTAGTTTTTCCACACCTTATATATTATACCATTAAGCCAAAAAACATAAATATTCCCAAGAGTTTAGCACTTAAGATAAGCAACAGATTTTAAACAAATGCAGTGATCTCTGAAAACACGAGTACATTAAAAAAATACTGATTTCCTTATAGAGCATCCATATAGAATTAAGTAACCCATCTTTTATCAGTGAAATAAAATAACATAAAGACTATCACAGTATTATAAAAGAAAACAAAGACTTTCAAATGTAATTATTGTGGTTATTATTTAGGCCATTCTTACTGAAAAGAAAAAATAGTAATGTGTATCAACTGCACATGGATAAAGGGCTTTAAAGTATAAGGAAAACACAGAAATATCTCATTATTATGCAATATCTACTGAGCCAAGAGAAAATTTAAATATCTTATTATAAATTGTATTTATCAGATACCAAAAACAAACACTGCTGCTTCAAAAACCCAGCTAATTATGTACTCACATATAGAATTCACTTACTAATGTAAACTGGTCATAGACTTGTATCAGGTCCTCCATTTTGTATTGTTCTAGCACCACAAAATTATCCAGAGTTCCACTTGTTTTTCGTGCACAGTCTTGGCAATGTACTATGTAAGTCTTTTGAGAATTGCTTTCATTAGTGACAAAAAGAAGATCAAAAACCTCCACCTATTTTAATAAAAGAGAAAAAAAAAGCACTGAATGGAGAGTTGTAGGATTGCAGCACTATAATGTGACTATGGAATTCTACTTTACGTGAAATTATGGACAGTGATTTTTGTAAATGGAAGTATGTAAAAAAAAAAAAAATACACACCCTCATAGTTGTATGTTTGATATACCAGGTTTACTTGTATGGCAAAAACGAGAGCCATAATATGTATTTAGAGACCGATCCAAGGGAATCAAATACTGATTAAAACTTCTAAAGTTTAGGGCGCCTGGGTGGCTCAGTGGGTTGGGCTGCTGGCCTTCGGCTCGGGTCATGATCTCAGGGTCCTGGGATCAAGTCCCACATCGGGCTCTCAGCTCGGCAGGGAGCCTGCTTCCCTCTCTCTCTGCCTGCCTTTCTGCCTACTTGTGATCTCTGTCAAATAAATAAATAAATAAATAAATAAATAAATAAATAAATAAATAAATAAATAAATCTTAAAAACAAAAAAACAAAAAAACAAAAATAAACTTCTAAAGTTTAATACTCAGTTTGATAAAGGTCACCTTATTTTTATTTTATCCAAAATATCAGTATAAGTAATCAGGTAAAAGTAATGATTCTTTGTACTTCTCTATGATAGCATCCATAGTGTTGGGTTTATTTTTTTTTTCAAAATTATAATTTTTTTATTATTATGTTCAAATAGCATACAGTATATCATTAGTTTTTGATGTAGTGTTTAACAGTTCATTAGCTGTTTGTGTTTAGATACTTCTCTCCTTTCACAGATTGGCTCCATAAAAGTGGTGACTATGTTTTATTCAAATTTGGACCTTGAGAGCATGTATCATCAATATTTAATGAAAGCTAATAATAAAAGGAAAAACAAAGTAATTGAAATATACATATTCAGTGCCTGGATGGCTCAGTTGGTTGGGCAGCTGCCTTTAGCCTGGGTAGTGATCCTGGAGTCCCAGGACTGAGTCCCCTGTTGGGCTCCCTGCTCAGTAGGGAGTCTGCTTTTCCCTCTGACCTCTCCTCTCTCATGCTCCCTCTCTCTCACTCTCTCAAATAAATGAATAAATAAAATCCTAAAAAAAAAAAAATATATATATATATATATATGTATATACATATGTATATACATATATATATATATATTCAGATTGGGTTTTTTTGCCCTAAAGTAGGCCGCACACTGAGCAGCGAGCCCAATGTGGGGCTTGAACTCAGGACCCTGAGATCATGACCTGAGTTGAGAGCAAAAGTTATGTGGTTAACTAAGCCAACCAAGTAACCCCATTAACTAGTTATTTTTAGCTGACAGATGAGTAAAAAGAAGTGGTCACTTGTAAGGCCTGTATATTAAAGAAAAGTACAGGCAGCATATTCATGAGTATTACGCCGGAAGATAGTAAGAACCTCTTTAATATAGAAACCATAATGATTTGTAAAGCTCCAGCAAAATTCGGGATAACAGCTGCAACACTTTTGTTTTCAAATACTCTGAAGATTATATATTTAACTGAAGTATGACACCTAACCTGAAAGAATCTCGTAGATCTTATAATAACATATTTTGATGAGATTACACAATATTATAATAGCCAAGGGATACAGTCAGTTTACCCCGCTATCACACAATTTCAAGATTTAGTTTGGATTTTCAATTTCCTATCCAAGTGGGTCCTTTAACCACTGCTTGATTTTATGACAAAAACTTACCAACTAAAATAATATTAGAACAGGACTGTTAAAATGTCAGTTTCTAAGGTGTTTTATTACTATCCATAAATAACATAGTATACGAAACTTTAAAATTTGGGATTCCTGAACTTGTCATCATTCCCCATGTGATCAACTACCCTGCTGACCTAAACACTTTTAAACTCCTTTCTTTTTATATTCCTAAAATGAAAGACTAGCTTAATTGAACCCTTGTTAAACCCTCAAGACCATTCCAATATTCTCCAAACTGACACCTGTGCCTTCTAGCTGGATTCTAATAAAACACACATCTTCACTTAGTGCCTTGCTTGAAACTTCTATGGCTTCAACGACATTAAAGTAAAGATCAAATTCCTTAAACCCATCTCCTTTTACAGTCCTTAGGAGTCAAATTTTAAAACAGCCTGTAAGTTCTAAACCAGTAAGAGCAATTATTTTCTTCACTGTTTCTATAACAGTCCATACATGTCCAGCTTCATATTCATCACTTTCATGTGCATCTATAACTTGTTTACATTCTGTCTCCAAGTAGAAGTAAGCTCCTCTCCAGGAAGTACCAATCTTTTATTTCTGTACTTTATGGAAGCCTCGGTCAAAGGAAAAAACCAACAACTATATTAATAAATTGCATTATGACTGATATGCCTGGATCTACAAAGAAATAGATAAGTTTGCTGGCATTTGTATACTTATTGTAGATTACTGCTAGTTTAAAATCCAAGATAATTGTCAACTGGTAAGGAATTACTACATGAATGCTTCTGTAGGCATTACTTCTGAATTAAGTTAAATGAAATATTATACCATCAGATGAAAATTTAATATAATTGTTAATAAAAAAATGCATTATATAAAAGTATAGGTAAATCTGTAATTTAAAACACACCCCCAAACTAGAGATTCTACAATAAAACAACTGTCAGCAAGAGCAGTTACCTCACAAATGCTACAATAATGTGCCGGTTCATCATTTGTCCGCCCATGCCATATAACTTCTTTTCCTGCGGTAATAAGAGCTTCTCTCAGTGTCTGACATTGCTTTAGAATTTTTAGAAGACAGTACCTATTGTGGAGAAAATTATTTATGACAACATTTGAATATTGAATATTTGTAGCATATAAGATATACCATCTGTGTATAACTGAGTATCTTGGTTTTACAGTTTATTGATATGGTATTTTTCTTTTGTCAATTTTTTCACATATAACATGCCTTAACACAATGGTAATACTAAAGCACAAAGAGTATCTGAATACAAAAATACAAAGAGTATCTGAATACAAAAATACAACCTTAATCTACAAAACACTCATCTCTTGTTCAAAAATATGATCTTAATTTTTGCTCTGATTTGGGTAAACTGAGAGAACTTTCCAAAGAAGTAAATTTATAGGGGCACCTGGGTGGCTCAGTGAGTTAAGCCTCTGCCTTTGGCTCCAGTCATGATCTCAGGGTCCTGGGATCAAGCCCTGCATTGGGCTCTCTACTCAGTGGGGAGCCTGCTTCCCCCTCCCCTCTCTGCCTGCCACCTGCCTGCTTGTGTGATCCCTCTCTGTCAAATAAATAAATAAAATCTTAAAAAAAAAAAAGGGGGGGGGGAGTAAATTTATAATAGAGTCAAGTTCTTCATCTCTGAAATCAGTCTGAATTCCATGCTGGAACTTCTCCAAAGCAGAAAACTGTAGATTTAGACATTAAAGAACATAAAATCAGCTTAAACTATAGTACTAAAGGATAAAAAGAATATTATTGGTTCGAACTTTTTATACCCTTAAAAATTTATTTTAAAAAGAAAGAGAGTATATGTGCATTTGGGGGTGGGAGGGAAGGCAAAGGGAGGGAATTCTAAGCAGACTCCGAGGTGAGCATGGAACCTAACACAGGGTTTAATCACATGACCCATGAGATCATGACATGAGCTGAAACAGTAAGAGGCTTAGTTGACTAAGCCACCTTGGTGCCCATATATTAACAACCTTTTTATTTTTATTTTTTTTATTTTATTTATTTCACACACAGAGAGAGATCACAAGTAGGCAGAGAGAGAGAGAGAGAGGAGGAAGGAGGCTCCCCGCCGAGCAGAGAGCCCGATGCGGGGCTCGATCCCAGGACCCTGGGATCCTGACCTGAGCTGAAGGAAGAGGATTTAACCCACTGAGCCACCCAGGCGCCCCATTAACAACCTTTTTAAAAAATACTTTGTACTTGGGGCGCCTGGGTGGCTCAGCTGGTTAAGTAGCTGCCTTTAGCCTGGGTCATGATCCCAGGATCCTGGGATTGAGCCCCACATCAGGCTCCCTGCTTGGCAGATTGCCTGCTTTTCCCTCTCCCTCTTTATGCCACTTTGCCACCTTGTGCTGTCAAATGAATAAATAAAATCTTAAAAAAAAAACCCCAACTTTATACTTTTCTAACGTTCATACTTATAAGGTTAGCAAGTCAATTCTCATAAATAGTGATAATTTTTCTATCATTTGTTATCATTGCTCAGAAATATCTGCTAACATTCCCATGAATTTAAGTGCCTCAACTTCCCCTTTGAAGGCAGAGTTGTACTAGATGATCTATATGGCACACTCTAGCTCTAAAATTATTCTAAAAATCCTAACTACCAATGATCAGTTTAATAAAAGTGATGTTAATAACTACATTTGTGAACAGTATAACCCATTGGGATAAGGTCCAAACCAACTGCAGTTAACAGACTGAACTGCTAATGACTTAGAATTTGGATCAGTTATTATAAATACTTAGGTAATTATTTGAAAGAATTGAGTATTATCAGTACCTAAAACTAACCTCCTTCAGTGTTTACAATGCTCCTACTCTTTCTTTCCCATTAGAATGCAGGACTCATGAGAGCAAAGGCTTTGTCTATTTTATTAAATGCAATAAGACTGCCTGGTACAGAGAAAATGCTTAATAAATACATGATTCTTAAGTGAGTAATTACATATTACAGTATGATAGGACCATCATATTAAATTTCTCTTAATTTGTATTTCTGTATCAGGTTAAAATTCTGTATCAAAACTCACACAAATAAGCCTGGAGTAAGAGGATTTTAAGAATATAAGTTATTAACTTCTTTAAAAACAAAATGAGCATAATAATTTCAAGTCTAAAGCTGCATGAAAAATTCTTAAGTATCATATGAAACAGTAACACTTTCAGTTTACCTTTAGCAATTTTTCAAGTTAAAATAACTGTGAACAAAACTTTGCCTTACTAGATTTATATTTCAAAATAAGGAAAGCTTTGTGATATATGCATGTGTGTTGAAGAAAGTACTAGAGGAGACAAAAAGTAAAAATCCAATATGAAACACTATACACTAGATGTGCAGCATTCACTGATGTCTTCGGCCTACCCCTTTCCAATGTGATTTCACCGCTGAAATAATGTCCGAAACCCTGTAAATTTTTACTTGCAGATGCAACAATGCTTATGAACTCAGCAATCTGTCATTAGGAAAATGTCAGTAAGAGGTGCATTCATAAACAGTATCAGAGATCAGATAGTTTACATACTTGCACTACTAAAGTCCAATGCCAAGAGGCTTTACTATCAATCTCTTCAAATGAGGGAAAAATGGAGCACAGAAAGACAAAATTTTCTTATAATGTTATCTTCTCTATACTCTCTTCACTTTCTGCCTATTACTCTCCCTCACTTTTCTCTTATGAAAATGAGATTCTAAGTGCTAGGGAATCACATTTTGTTTCCTCAAATCCTTACCAGCACTATTAGGAAAATAGTATTATTCTTTAAGAATCATACACACACATATACATATGTATACACATATACATATATATGCCCTGGAAACAATAATAAATAACAATGAAAAAAACAGCAGCGTAATTATTATAATCGATAATATTTCATATTTCTCTGAATAGAATGATTTTTCATTGGTGATAGTGATGCAGAGAAGGAAAGAAAAGCATATACACTACAATTTGGAGAAATACAGTAAGTGGCAGGGTCTAAAAATATGTTACTGCAAATAAACGTGTAAAACAAATGGAATGGAAACCAGGTCAATAAATGAGAAATTACTACAATACATGTATTCAAATTGGTAATCTATTAATTTTGTAAGCTAATTTATTAGCTTGTTTTAAGTTTAAGAAGCTAAAAAGGAGATGGTTTAGATAGAGAAGCCAGAAAATTCAACCATTTTCGTTAAATCACTATTATAAATGTTAATTTATTTATTGGACTTTTATTTCAAAATCACATTCTCACTCTCTCTTGCTACAGGGAGACTTTCAATATTAAAAGTAAAGTTGTCTTGGAAATCATTCTGGTGAGAGAGCAAGAGAAAGAACAGATTCTAACTTTAAAGGTATAGAATCATGTATATATGCCTTTATTCCTCTCTGTATCATAATAATTATAGCCTGTAAATGAAGAAAATACTTTTTAACATGTGGATTCTCTTTTGTGAAGACTTGTAGACCATCTTATCACTTGATGTTAACTGACATAATAATTTGGGGGGGAAATATTGATTAGTTAACATTTCCACCAATTTCCCCACACCCCATAAAAACAGGGACTATAGTGATTTGTAAACACTTACTTAATCATTTCAAAAAGCTTGGGATCTGAGACTTTGATATTTCGTGCCATATTCCAAGAAAGATGCACCATGGGTACTACTGACTTCACACTTTGCAATCTGTTCCATTCATACCGTTCCACTGCCAATTTATACTGACAGGCTAGGAGAAAACAAAGTTTTTTTAAGTTATAAAGCTACCCCAACTAACAAAAGGTATGAAGATAATTATTACCACCTAACACCAATTCTAAAAAAGAATAGTTTAATAGTTTAAAAATATTTATCATGTAGAGGCACTTAGCTCGCTCAGTCAGAAGAGCATGAGACTCTTGATCTCAGGGTTGGGAGTTCAAGCCCCCCCAAATTAAAAAGTTTTGAAAATATTTATCATGCAAACAGCATTTAATAGTACTGTGAGGCTCATTTTACATCTTGTTTCATCCTTTCAAATCTTTACTGATTTGAATTCTCATTTTCTAAGTAAGGAAATTAAGCCCTGAGGGGTTAAAATATTTGCCCTAAGTCGAAAAATTAACAAAGCTAATCAAGTCTTTCTTACTCCAAATCTGAGTTCTTTACCTTACATATATTAAGCAAGGTTTAATAACTGAGAAGGTTGACTATTCCTATAATATACCAGATCTTCCATAAAAGCCACACAAAACACTGTGATATATCCAAAGTATATACACCAAGTCTACAAAAGCATACATGTGTTAGCTGTCCAAATATTTGTTGTTAGATATTCACTTATTAACTTGAATGCACTATCCATACAAATAAGACTTTCCCAAGGAGACACAATTTTCCAATACCTAGTGAATTATTTTCTAACAGAATACCACCAATTAGAAATAATTCTTTAAAATGTAAAATCTATTTACAGATTATTAAAATACCTGTAAGTGGACCAACATTCCAAGCAATGTTGTTGCACCAGCCAACAGCCTGAACCCAATGGACAGTGCCTGCATTTATCCAGACCAAATCTCCAGGTCTCTGAATAAATCTATATACGGGGACATTCGCTTCATACAGATCTTCAAGGTTGGGCCACCAAGAACTCATCAGGAAATTCAAATTATTTCTGGGGGGAGATAGGTGGGAAGGAACAAATAACAATGAACTAACTTTTTTTTAATGTCTCATAAAAGATGGGGCGACAATTTCCAAATGTTAAAAGATACTTTATGTATTTCATTAAAAGTTACTAGCACTGTAAAAAGAACTGCATGTTTCAAAAGTTGAGATTTGTAAATATTAAGGGGTAATCCTGAAAAAAATACTAATAGCACATGATTATGTAGCACATGATTATGTAGGATAATTCAAAGATCTATCTATACTATATGCTTAAATTCTTTTCAGAAGTCCAAAAGTCAAAGATTCAAACTACACTTAGACTAATTTTTAATTCTCTTTCTGATTTATCCTTTCTTTCTGAATAACCTTTTAATATCAAGGAATCTCTAAAAAGAAAATTGAGGGGCGCCTGACTGGCTCAGTGGGTTAAACCGCTGCCTTCGGCTCGGGTCATGATCCCAGGGTCCTGGGATCGAGCCCCGCGTCGGGCTCTCTGCTCAGCGGGGAGCCTGCTTCCTTCTCTCTCTCTCTGCCTGCCTCTCTTCCTGCCTGTGATCTCTCTCTGTCAAATAAATAAATAAAATCTTTTAAATAAATAAATAGGAAATTGAGAGTAGGGATTACAAGAACCCACTTAACTTCTGAGCCAGAAGCACTGTGGCAGGTATAAGAACAAAAACTTTCCCCTCAATTCCCATCAATATAAAGTCCTTTTTCTTCACATGAATCACCACCAACAGCAGCAATGCAAAGAGACCAAACTCAAATTTTTATTAAAAATTGTGACTTTTTATTATTCTTCTTCATCACAATATGAAATATTTTAAAGTAACTACAATACCAATTCTTTTCTGTAAGAATTTTGTTATAGGTACTTCAATTATTTAATGTTCTCAAGAGAAAACTCAAATCATAGAATTGTTCCTTTATGAAGGTCAAAGAAAAGCACTTGCCCTACTTCTGTTTTATTTCTATTTTTTCTTAACAAAAATGATAATGGCTGTCTTGGAATTGTGTACATGGAACCTGTCTCTCTTCCTTTTTCCTCCTAAAATGAAAGGACTTTTCTAGAGGTAAGTCTAGCAGATACTGATAAATGAACTGCTGAAAACTGTGTTTTCTGAAAACTCTGGAATGTTGTCAGAAAAACATGAAGAGGACCTGGGGCAGTGGGTCAGGAAGAGGGAGGGAGAGAAAACAAGAAAGTAAAAATTACAATCATGGTATAAACCTTATTTTACCCATACCCTGACAACATTAAAGTGGAGAAAACATCATACAAAAAAGGGGGGGGGAAGCCAACGAAGGCAAACAGATTATATGTTTCCTTCAAAAGTTTAAAAACAGTGGTTGATTTAAAGATTTTAAGTATAGCCCTGAAATAAATATAAAAGTCTTAAATATTTGAAGCTACATTCTGGGGGCGCCTGACTGGCTCAGCCACTGAGCATGTGCGTTTGGCTCATATCATGATCCCGGGGTCCTAGGATTGAGCCCCACATTGGGCTCCCTGCTCTGCGGGAAGCCTGCTTCTCCCTCTCCTGCTCCCTCTGCTTGTGTTCCCTCTCTTGCTCTCTTTGTCAAATAAATAAATAAAATCTTAAAAAAAAAAAAGGCAGCTATATTCTGTTCTTTGCAAAATAAACTTCACAGAAAACCTGAGATGCTAAGTGTGATTTCTTCAACTTAAGATGAATTACTCTAACTTGATTATTATTCCATATGTTTTCTACCTTTGACCTAAATATACCCATTCTATTTTAAAGAAGTTAAACCCTGAAAATAGTTCCCACTCAGAATAGTAAGAATATTTGTACTGTACATGGAAAGTTATGATACACCTCCTTATAACTTTAAGAAATAGTTCTTAGGGCACTTGGGTTGCTCAGTTAGCTAAGGTCATGATCTTAGGGTCGTGAGTTCAAACCCGGCATCAGGCTCCACCACACTCAGTGTACACTCAAGATTCTTTTCTCCCACTCCCTCTACCCTCCCCCAACTCAAATGTGTGCATGTATGCGTGCCCATGTTCCCTCTAAAATAAATAAACAAAATCTTAAAAAAAGAAACAGTTCTTAAACACACAAGAGACTTCCCATCAGATCTTTCCTATACCCTACTTAACATTATTTTCCTGATAAATTTTAAATATTTAGAAATCTGACCTTTTCTTAACATGAGAAAAATTATACATAAGAGAATAAAAAATGATCATACCTTGCCATTAAGAAAACTCTAAATTGTTTAAATTACCATCAAACTTTTTACTAAATCAAATATACTGAGTTAAAAAGCCCTCCAAAATTGATATATAAAATGTGTACTCATTTTAAAGGTCACATATGTTAATAATTATTAGAATTTCACCCAATTTTTTACATTTCATAAACATATCATTTACCAGTATCATAATCAACTCTTTAAATAGCAGGGAATTCACCTGCCTCTGAACATTATCATTTTAGGCTCATTGTTAGAGACATACATCGTTGAATTATTAGCAAGGCATAAGGATGGTTAATTTTTGAATTCTTACCATTTCTAATTTCATTTATAATTAAATCATATTTTTCTGTAAAGTACATCTGAAAAGAATGTGCATTCATACTCAACAATTTTTAAAGCTAACTTTAAAAAAATTTCTTAACTCCCTGTCTTTTGAATTCATACCTGTTGTTACTACATGAACTGGTTTCATAGCATTTTTCATTTAGTGTTATTCTGCAGAATATAAAGTAAAAATGATTTCAAATAATACCATTTAAAATAAAATTTCTGGATTAAAAAATAAAAAGGTAAAATAAAATTTCTGGATATTTGGAAATTTAGCATCATACTTTGCCCTTTATAATGTCTTCTCAAAATTATTTGAAAACAAAATCTGTTCAGAAACCTACTTTTCACAAAAGTCATTCAGAACACCCCAATAATCTTCAGGAACAACAAACCATTCACAATCACCTGGACCAATATTTATGTTAACAGAACAGAAGTTGTTGTTTTCTTGGTGACCTGAAAAGAAAAAGGGAAAACAAGAGTTATTATTATAGTGTAAATTCAATGGGAGAAAATGTGCCTTTAAATCACTGGGTTGTTTTAAGAGTGAAAAATATGCTTATAAATCAGAAGACAGCATAAGATAAGCAATTAATATTACTTACTGTCATTATTTCTACTTCCTCCTCCATAAAATACTTTCAATTCTTAGAGTATCAAAGAATTAAAGAAGAGGGAGGGTTTTCAAAATGTAATTTGGTTGCTTAACAACCTGTTGCTCTTCCACAGCTCTTATAAATCCCAATTTGATGTTGACATATTAATTATAAATGCTTCTATCCACAAGTAGGTAGATATTATCCTGGCACAGAGTTTTAAATTTGAGATTTGAGGACATCATGACAGATTTATTTAAAAAAAAAAAAAAAAAAAAACCAACAAAAAAAAAAAAACCTTTGTAATAAATGATCTGAGAACAATCTGAATTTTTCAGAACACATTTCAAGATCATGTCAGAATGTAAATTATTATAGTAAGGTACCTTTTCTATGTATGTTGGAACAGAAACAAAATCATTACCAAGTAAACAGCAATTTAAAAGTGTTTCTTTGGAATTATACCAATTATAAAATATACTAAACAAAATTTCCTCTAAGAAATTTCACAGGGTTATTATAAAGGATGCTATTAAAGAACGAATGCTATACAGGGGCACCTGGGTGGCTCAGTAGGTTAAGCCTGAGCCTTTGGCTTAGGTCATCATCTCAGGGTCCTGGGGTCGGGGCCCGCATTGGGCTCTTTGCTTGGTGGGGAGCCTGCTTCCCTCCCCTCTCTGCCTGCCTCTCTGCCTACTTGTAATCTCTGTCAAATAAATAAATCTTAAAAAAACAAAACAAAACGAAAAACCGTAATGCTATACAAATATATTAGAAACCTCAAGCACTTTTAGGCACAATGACAAAGAAGTGATCTATTAGGTTTTGTTCTCCCTCAAATATTTTAAAAGAATTTTCATTTCCTTTGTTTTTCATACATCTACTTTTATATCCAAATTGGATATAAACCTTAACCAACTCAGTCTAATTATATATATAATATTTAATTATATTATATATTAATTAATATAGAATTATATAATTATATATTAATTATATTATATATAATATATAATTAAAATAATTAATAATATATAATAATTAATATATAATTATATATATATTTCAAAAAACCCTTTGCCATATGCAATTCCTGCTTAGTATTACAAAAGTATTAATGACGACGAGGATAAAGACTCTAAAGTCTTCTCTCATTAACTACAACTCTCCTTATCTCAACTTTAACACTACTAGTGATAAAGTATTATGTAAGTGACTTTACAGTAATGGCCTGGGAATATAAACATTCCACTCAATGAGTTCCATTAACATCAAAATCCCTGAGAAGAATAAATATGGAAAATCTCAAAGGAGACCCTGAGTCAGCATTTCTTCAAAAAGATTTTCAGATCTGGGGCGCCTGGGTGGCTCAGTGGGTTAAAGCCTCTACCTTCAGCTCAGGTCACGATCCCAGGGTCCTGGGATTGAGCCCCACATCCAGCTCTCTGCTCAGCAGGGAGCCTGTTCCTCCTCTCTCTCTGCCTGCCTCTCTGCCTACTTGTGATCTCTGTCTGTCCAATAAATAAATAAAAAACCTTAAAAAAAAAAGATTTTCAGATTTTAATAAGAAAAGTCACAAACCCTAACTCATTTAAAAATAAGCAACAACCTACTTTAAACAAACTATATGGCTAATATACAGTGAAAATGTAAAGAAGCAAGCACTCTGGCAAACTCTAACTGATACAAGTAATAAAAATAAAAACAGAAGGGCGCCTGCGTGGCTCAGTCGTCTGCCTTTAGTTCAGGTCATGATCTCAGGCTCCAGGGATTGAGCTCTGCCAATCAGGCTCCCTGCTCAGTGGAGAGCCTGTTTCTCTCTTTTCCTCTGACTGCCGCTTTGCCTACTCGTGCTCTCTGTCAAATAAATAAATCTTTAAAAATAAATAAATAAATAAATAAATAAATAAATAAATAAACAAACAAACAAAACAGAAGTAGAAGAGGCTTATACACAGGCTATACAGGCATCAGTACATATATAGAACCAGGTTATTTGCTGCTCCTATATGCCTTTATGGATAGTTGCCAGAATTCATAGATTGTTAAATATTTGCATTATGATATGTAACATGATCTATGTAAATGCAAAGGAAACAAAGATGATTTGTGCTGGGTGAAAATTTTAAGATTTTTAAGATTTTAAATCATGGGATGGCAAACTACTGCCCATGGCTGAAACATGTGTTCTTGTTTAGAAGACTTTCATGGAACACAAATACACCACTGGTGAACACAAATACACCACTGGTTTATGTTTTGCATATTAGTCTTTTCATTCAACAAATCACAATTAAGCAGCTGTAACAATATTACACATTAGCATTAGTTCTCACTGCTGATTGGTAAAATATTGTATTAAGGCAGCTATAATTCATCAGCATTTCAGCTGATAAACATATCACCATATTTCAATATTTTATCTGAAAAAAGACCAGTGCATATCCATCATGTTAAAGCAAGATAAATGAACTTCATGCGGTAATGCAAATAATTTTCTCCATTTCACAGTATAAGTATTGTATTTAATACACAAGGATATACTTGCTATGCAAAAAAGATGATTGTACACTGAAACTGCAAAAGTGTTCATTACAATGTACCTATCTTACAGAAAAACAATGGACAAAAAAATTAAAAAAGTTAAATGCAGTATCTCATCATTGAACCTCTTTTCAAATATTAAACAAATAGGAGGAGGAAAAGAAAAAAATAAAAATAAAAAAGATTGAGACTGAAATAAAAGTCAGTGTCTGGCCAAGCAAAAAAAAGTGGTGAACAGATCATGGGTTAATAAAATTGTATTTCACTTCAGTGAATAAAAAATCACTGTATCTGGAGAAAATGAAATGGTTCCAGACTATTAAGTCGTTTATTGGTTTTTTTTTTTTTTTGAGAACAGCTACTCAGTGAAGATGTTGAGAGCAATACAAATAGTCAATTATAATAAAAAGGTAAATAATTTTAGGCAGTTTTTCTTGTTCCTTAACAGGTCAACAGATTTTGCTAATTTGTATTTGCTAATTCGTATTTTAACTAATTGAGGAATTAAGACAAATGTTAAGTGACTGAAGTGTTAGTCTTTTTTTTTTTTTTTTAAGATTTTATTTATTCATTTGACAGACAGAGATCACAAGTAGAGAGGCAGGCTGAGAGAGGAGGAAGCAGGCTCCCCGCTGAGCAGAGAGCCCAATGCAGGGCTCGATCCCAGGCTGGGATCATGATCTGGGCCGAAAGCAGAGGCTTTAACCCACTGAGCCACTCAGGCACCCCTGAAGTGTTAGTCTTTATAGGACAAACTACAGTCAGAATATTTTCAAAGAAGTTGGGAAACATTATATACTGCTACAATGGAATCCATTAGAACTGGATGGTGGAGAAACTGATGGTGGAGAAAATGTGTGAATTTGCATGGACATACTAGAGAAGTTTGTTAAAACATAAAGTGAATAATGCCTATGGCTATTCACAATATATATATTTTTAAAGATTTTATTTATTTATTTGAGAGAGAGGCAGTGAGAGAGTGCATGAGCGAGGAGAAGGTCAGAGGGAGAAGCAGACTCCCCATGGAGCTGGGAGCCTGATGCGGGACTCGATCCCGGGACCCCAGATCAGGACCTGAGCCGAAGGCAGTCGTCCAACCAACTGAGCCACCAGGCATCCCTCACAATATTATTTGACTGGTAGATATTTGATTATGTACCATTCTTGGTAATGAATATTAGCTGAGTTTTTGTCAGAAATAGAAGCCGACCCATGATTTGGCAATAGTGAAATTATAATTTTTTTTAATTTTTTAAAATTATTTATTTATTTGACAGAGATCACAGGTAGGCAGAGAGGCAGCCAGAGAGAGAGGAAGGGACTCGATTCCAGGCCCCCGGCATCATGACCTGAGCCGAAGACAGAGGCTTTAACCCACTGAGCCACCCAGGCGCCCCAAAATTATAATTTTTAGACCATCAGGGTTGAAACTCAACATTTTCTGCTTGAGAGCAACTGTTAGTTGTGGTTAGTGAATGAACACTGACAGATAAAAAAAATTTTGTTACAGTTTTCAAAACAATTCTTTTTTTTTTTAAAGATTTTATTTATTTATTTGACAGAAATCACAAGTAGGCAGAGAGGCAGGCAGAGAGAGAGAGAGAGAGAGAGAAGGAAGCAGTCTCCTTGCTGAGGAGAGAGCCCAACGTGGGGCTTGATTCCAGGACCCTGAGATCATGACCTGAGCCGAAGGTAGAGGCTTAACTCACTGAGCCACCCAGGCGCACCTTCAAAACGATTCTTTAGAGAGTCCTAAAATTATAAAGCAAAACTTAAATTATAAAGTCATTTGCAAAACAGTATTTTTGGAATTACGAGTACTAGCAAGTTGTTTTCTATATTTTGTATTTTTAAAAACTGAAGAAGCCAGACATCCATTCCCTCCAATATCTGCAGCATATATTTTTCAAGCACAAACTACAAATCTAATACCATGTTTCAAATCTCAATCAATGCAGAGTAGGAAACCTTTCCATATTGCACTGCAAATGAGAACATTCCAAACGCAAACTGCAAAGGATTAATCTGCAAAATGAGACATAAAACAAAAATATCAAGTAAGGGGCGCCTGGGTGGCTCAGTGGGTTAAAGCCTCTGCCTTTAGCTCAGGTCATGATCCCAGAGTCCTGGGATCAAGCCCCGCATCGGGCTCTGTGCTCAGCAGGGAGCCTGCTTCCACCTCTCTCTCTCTCTCTCTCTCTGCCTACTTGTGATCTCTGCCTGTCAAAGAAATAAATTTTAAAAAATTAAAAAAAAAAAATCAAGTAAAAGAACTAAAATTCGGTAAATGCTTTCCAACCAATTAATATGCTCAAAAAAATAGGATTATAGATTGACAGTATTTGATAGTGCCTATTTGTGTGAAAAGACATTTTTTAAAGATGAAATACATAGATCTCATTGTAGAACAGCTTTCACAGATGCACATCTGTAGCTGACTCTCATAGGGAATGCTAACCCCAAACCCCAATGAAGTGAAATTTATTCTCCCATGAGAAGGAAAAACTGTACTAAATTATTTTCTATTTTGACCTTCATCAATAAGAAGTAATATAAATATTTTTTCCATTATATGAGTATCTACAAAATATCCTCAATTTTACATTGTGGCTTATAGAACCTAAAACACTTAGAATCACCATGAAGAAATTCAATTGGCTCCTTCACTAGAAAATTTCCAAATTACACTTTTATAAAATGAAACATAATAGAACAGAATAGAAAATATTGGTGTATTAAATATTTAATATCTTCAAAGAAATTCTTTTTTAAACAGTAAGAATATTAGTTCATTATTATGACATAGCTCTAATTTTAACTGTGGCAAAAAAAATTTGGCAAACCACTGAGCTTGCAATCAATGGGATAAAGACAAAGCTTTTAAACTGCTTATCTCCTTTACTCCTTACTGATTTAGTGCCTCCTTCCCAGTTAAATGTTTTGGATTATTTTCATGTTTACACATTAAAAAAAAAAAAGGCACATAGAGAAAACTACTCTCAGCTAATTTATAGAAACAATTACAAATATTTTTATGTATTAGAAAGCATTAAAAACCCATTTGGCTTCTGACTTTATTAATTACAAATGGGAAGAAACTGGTTGAACGTGTGTTTCATATCTGATTAAACTCTTCAGTTATACAAGATATATTAGTTCACAAAAATAACCTGGTGTCCGACTCCCTGGAACTTTCATGTACAGCTGAACCGTATTCATGCCCAGGATAGTATGACCAAGGTGGCTTAGAAGGTTTCCTGCCGATACCACACGCACAAAAGCAGGAAGTTTAGTTAACTCATGTAGCTGCAATTTCCACCTGAAATAAAGTAATAGATCAAAAGTGTCATCTTGTTGCAAATACTTAAGAGCTTTACCAGGTCTCTGAAAGTACTGTGTTCTAATCAGAAACACATTTAAATCTCAAATTATTACATTTTTAAGGTTAGTAGTAGTAGAATGTTAACTCTTGCAAGGAAAAAAATTCTGAAATAAATCAAAATCACTAAAAAGAATTAAATCCTAAAAATTTATAATTTTAGGAATAAAAGAGGAGCGCCTGGGTGGCTCAGTCGATTAAATGTCCATATCTTGATTTTGGCTCAGGTCAGGATGCTAGGCTCCCTGCTTCTCCCTCTTCCCTTGACCCTCCCCCCGGCTCTTGCTCTCTTCCTCTCTCTCTAATAAATAAATAAAACCTTAAAAAAGAGAAAAGAAAGAAAAAATGTTTCTTTTCTAATTTGTATATTTAATGTGTTGATATTCCTCAGTAACTAAAATCTATTGCAAAACCTAGCAAAAATCATTTCAGAATGGTAGTGTTTTTAACTAAGACTTCAATGGTAAGATTAAAAAAAAATATATATGAAATCAGACAGTTTTCAATCTTGTGATTCAAACTGCACATAACTTGAGGACTTACTTTTTGTCATCGGAGAGGTCAATGTTGGTTCCAAATTTTATGGTTTTAAAAGGTCCTTTCCTTCTCCTTCCAGAACTTTAAAAAAAAGGTTTTAAAGAATATTAAGTCCATGAATTTTGGACAGAAATACTGAACAAACATTAAAGGTACTTACGAATCTGAAGATATGGATTCAGTATCTGAATATTCTTTATGTTGTGTTCTTTTCTCATTTTCTTCCTATAGATTAGCAGAAACACTCAGTATGTATTTCAGGCTACAATTTCCATTACATAATTAATAAAACAGTTTCACCTACATGAGCACTGCACACTCATTTCAAAACTAAGTTTCTAATACGCACATTTCACATAAAATATCTTCACTGATGCCATTAAATAAAAAATCAAGCCAAATGGCATGGTACTAACTTCCTCCATCATTCGCAAAATTAATATTATAAAAGTCAGGTATTATGTAAATAAGAAAAACATGTACCGATTCTAATTTTATTGTGGACCATGAGACTTCTGAAAATGGTAGAAGAATTTCATTTTAAGTGATTACAAGAGAACTTTAAAGAGAACTGAAAAATAAAAATAATATAAAAGGGTCACTTGGGTGACTCAGTCAGTTAAGTGTCAGACTCTTGATTTCCACTCAGATCATGATCTCAGTGTTGTGAGATCAAGCCCTGCCTCAGACTCCAAGCTGGCTAAGGAGCCTATTTGTTCCTGTACATCCTCCTCTGCTTCTTCCCTAACTGTCAGACATATTCTCTCTCTCTTTCAAATAAAAAATATAAATAAAATAAAATAAATAAAATAAAGTAAAAATATAAAAAATGAGGCTTTTTTTAGGAAAAAAATTCTGGAGGTACATCCGTAACTCCAAGAACAACACTCTATTCCATATTTCAAAAACAAAAGGCAAAATTTGTTTCCCTTATAGATATTGTTCTGGAATGAAATATGTAGGTTTTTATGCTTGCCACAAATTCATAAAGATAATGAAAAAAAAAAAATAAAAGCAACTTAGGAGGCTATTAAAAGTTATTTTACAGGGGCGCCTGGGTGGCTCAGTGGGTTAAGCTGCTGCCTTCTGCTCAGGTCATGATCTCAGGGTCCTGGGGTCGAGCCCCACATTGGGCTCTCTGCTAGGCAGGAAGCCTGCTTCCTCCTCTCTCTCTGCCTGCCTCTCTGCCTACATGTGATCTCTCTCTGTCAAATAAATGAATAAAATCTAAATAAATAAATAAATAAATAAATAAATAAAATTTTTTTAAAAAAGTTATTTTACAAATGTCAAGTAGCAAGACAGAAGTACATGTTCTAAACCGGAAGAGTGTTTGCCCAGGAGTACAAATATAGCTATAGATGTTTACAGTAAGAAAAATTAAGATTTACGATTTTAAGTTGTGATTTTGTTTAGTCATCTTGAGCCTGCCTGTGTGCATTAATACTAACAAAATGAAGGGCATATAAACAAGTTCTGTATAGTCTAATTTTTTGAGACTATATATATATCATCACATATTATATTACATATAATAAAAAATAATAGAGCACACAGCACTAGAGAGGAATTTAAAAGCTAAATAAAAATGTTACTCTCTTGACAAAGGTGCTAATATAATTAAATATGGAAATGATGCTAAAACAATTGGAAATCCACACTGAAAAGAATGAAATTAGATTCCTTCCTTTTACCGTAATTCAGAATAAATCAAAGATATAAATGAAAGATGTACCACTATAAATTTTTTTTAAATTTTTTAAAAGATATTTTTTGACAGAGAGAGACACAGCAAGAGAGGGACCACAAGCAGGGGGAGTGAGAGAGGGAGAAGCAGGCTTCCCGCTGAGCAGTTATAGTCTGATGCAGGGCTCGATCCCAGAACCCTGGGATCATGACCTGAGCCAAAAGCAGACACTTATCCAACCCAAGCACCCCACCACTATAAAATTCTTAAAATAAAATATACAGGAGTAAAATGCATAACCATAGATTAGGCAGTCATTTCTTAGTTATGACATCAAAGATAAAGCAATCAAAGTAAAGTAATAATTGATAGAAAATAAAGTTCTGTGCTCCAAAGAACACCATCAAAAAGTGAAAAACATAGCTATTGAACAAGGAAAGTATTTGCAAATTAAATACTTGACCGAGGACTTGTTTGGACCTGTTAGAAGAGCAGAAACAGGCACAGTGAACTAAGAATTTATTAAAAAGCTAAGCAAATCTAAAAATCAACTATTTTCAGATGAGTAAAAGACGTGAGGACACAGGGGCAAAATACTGCATCCAAATCTGGAGACAGGTAGTAAAAAATCGTAAAAGGAAACGAGACCTCCACTGGAAACAATGCTGTGGCAGGAAAAATGAAACATAATTCACAATCTGCCAAAGACTCAATGTAAGCATGTCTAAGAGTTAAAAACTCCAGGGCAGGGGCATCTGGGTGGCTCAACTGACTGGGTGGCTGCCTTTGGTTTAGGTCACTATCCCAGAGTCCCTGCTCAGCAGAGTCTGCTTCTCCCTCTCCCTTTGCTCTTCACCCCCCCTCCACAGCCCCCCACTCATGTTCTCTCTCTCTCAAACACTCTCAAATAAATAAGTCTTAAAAACAAAACAAAACACATACTCCAGGGCAACACATAGGGGTGGGAAGCTGAGGTTGGGGAGTGGCATGCTTGCCACAGGTAAACACTGAGAAGAGAACACAGTGAAGAGGGTAGGAAGGGTAGAGATATGGTAGCAAGCCTAACAAACTCACAGGACTGTCCATGAGAGGGAGGGATACCTTGGGCTAAAAGAGAGGGAGAATCTAGACCCACACATGAAAGGTATAGCTCCATGACATTCGGATTTGAAAACCAGATTTAACACCTACAATTTCCTAAATCTGTGGGTTGGGCTCTGGAAGAGCTGGGACAGTGATAGAAAATTGAGCACCCACTCTTAAAGACATAAAATAAACAGTTTCATAGAGACACAGCACAGTAGTGGCAGTGCGAAAAGTGAAAGATTTTGTTTACTAATCTCAGAGGTGTGCTGAAGGGGCAAAGCACTTCTCCAGAACAAAAGAAGTGGGTGGAAACCATTTTTCTCTTGCCCTCCAACCAGGATACTTGGAAACTTTCCAGAACCAGTACAGTGTCAACACTCTCTAATTAGTTTGCTGAAAGTGTGACCTGCCCTGGTTATCTCGTGGACATGTCCCCTCTAACCCCAATAGCCTCAGTCAGGAAGCTCCATGTCCCCCCCTCACTCCCCACAGCATACAGGTACACACCTTGCTATCACTGTGAGCACCACCCCTGCATTATTCTGTGGACTTGGCCTCTGCAGGAGTATATCCTGAGTGGCAACACAAGCTTGCCAGTACGCAAGTAGCCTCATCTAGGGGCAACACCATCCTAAAGGGAATTCTGCCCAAGGGACAAGGAAAAGATAACCAACCACACATATCAATCTGACTACCCTTGAGATGGACTCAGAGCAGACCAGACATCAGTTCTGGCCACAGGACTGCCTATCAATAAAAGCTTCTACAGGGGCACCTGGGTGGCTCAGTGGTTTAAGCCTCTGCCTTTGGCTCAGGTCATGATCCCGGGGTCCTGGGATCGAGCCACGCATCGGGCTCTCTGCTCAGCAGGGAGCCTGTTTCCCTTCCTCTCTCTCTGTCAAATAAATAAATAAAATCTTAAAAAAAAAAAAAAAAGAAAGAAAGAAAAGCTTCTACAGGCACAACACAGAGTTGTGTGCTAATGTAACTGGCAAATGCCTGGTCTGATTCAAATCAAGCCTAAGGAGGCCCCAAACTGGTCCAATAACAATCAATACAGGGACCAGGAATGCATTCGTGGCTTAGTCAGTTAAGCACCCAACTTTTCGGACTGGGTTCAGGTCATGATCTCATGGGGAGATCAAGCCCTGCCCTGCATAAGCCTCTAATGCTCAGTGGGGAGTCAGCTTCAGATTCTCTCTCTCCCCTTCATTTTCCCCTCTGCCCCTCCCTTTCCTTTGTCTGTGTGCTGTAGCTATCATAAATAAATAAATAAATAATCTTAAAAACAGAAACAAACAAAAAAACAACTCTCTTCTCTTGACTTAAAAAACAAACAAACAAAACAACCGCAGGAACCAAACCTACAAAAGACAAAGAGAGCCACTGCAGATGACTGGCCTGATGGCAAACACAGCTCAGCCATAATAGTAGAGCGTATATAACACACATACAGGAGACACCCTGGAACAGGGTACATAATCGCACTGCACGATACCACAGGCCTTCTTCATAAAGGCACTACTATCAAGAACAGGAAATGTAGCTGACTTTCCTAACACACAGAAACAAACCCAGGGAGTTAGGCAACATGAAGAGACACTGAAATAAGTACCAAATGAGAGAACATGACAATATCACAGCAAGAAATCTAAAACAAACAAACCAACAACATCCCAGAAATAAGCAACATGCTTATTTCTGGAGGATCTCAAGAAGACCCTCAACAAAGAGACAGAAAACATTAAAGGGAAGCAATCAATGATGAAAAACTCAGTAACTGAAATTAAAAATACACCAGAGGGAATAAAGAATAGATTAGAGGAAGTAGAAGGTGGCTCAGCAACCCAGAAGACAAGAGAAATCAGAAGCCATCAAGATGAACAGAAGAAAGAGAAAAAGAATAATATAAAATGAGAATAGGTTACAGAAATTCAGTGACACCATTGAGCATAAAAACATTCGCATTAAGGGATCTCAAAAAGAAAAAGGAAAAGGGAAAAATAATTTATTTTAAGTATCACTTAAAAATTCCCCTAATCTGGAAGACAGAAATCCAGATCAAGGAGGCATGGAAAACTCTTGATAAAATCAACCAAAGGATGTCCACACCAAGACACATAGTAATAAAAATGGCAAAAAGTAGTGATAAAGAGAGAACTGTAGAAGCAAAAAGATGAAAGAAAGCAGTTACATTCAAGGGAAACCCAAAAAGCTATTAGCTGATTTTTCACCAGAAACTCTGCAGGACCAGAGGAATTGGTATGATAAATTTAAAGTACTGAAATAAAAAAAAAAAAACCCTTTGGCTAAGAATACTCTATTCAGCAAGGCTGTCATTCAGAATAGGAAATATAGTTTCCCAGAGAAACAAAAGCTAAAGGAATTCATAAGCACTAAAGTAGATTACAAGAAATATTAAAGGGGATTCCTTTGAGTGGAAAAGAAAGACTATGCAGGAGTAAGAAAACAAGGAAGCAAAGAGCAGTCAAATTAGATATATCTGTAAAAATCAGAAAGAGATACACAAAATAAAAGTATATAAAATACGACACTACACTCCTAAAACAGAGGACTGAGAGCAGAAGAAATTAAGTGCTTTTAGAATGGGTTCAAACTGAAATTTAAAAAACTACTGTCTTTATCAACTTTCAAATATGTAATACAGTATTGTTAATTATAGTCACCATATTGTATAATATATTCACAGGTCTTCCTTATCACTCAAACTTTTTATCTTTTGACCACATTCACCCATTCTGTATAGCCCTCAACCAATTCCTGGTATCTAGAAGTTTGTTTTTTCCCAGATTCCACATAAGTAATATAGTATTTATTTTTTTGCCTTTTTTCACTAGCATAATGCCTTAAAGGTTCACTCTAGGTTTTGCCAATGGTAGTATTTCCATGTTGTTTTAAATGGCTGAAAAATATTTTCTCTCTCCCCTCCATGCTCCCTACTTCCACACACAATCTTTATCCCTTTATGATAGACATTAAGACTGTTTCCTTGTCTTGATTATTGTAAAAATGCTATAATAACAACAGGAAAGAGATACCTTTTCCAGAGAGTGATTTCATTCCCTTCAAATATATACCAGAAACAAGACTACTGGATCATATGCTAGTTCTGTTTTTAAATTTTTTAGGAACCCCAACAGGGTTTCCATAGTGGCTACACCAGTTTGCTTTACACTAACAGTGCACAAGGGTTCACTTTCCCCACATTCTTATAAAAACTTATCTGTTCTCTTCTTAATAGTAGTTTTCTTTTGGCTATTAAGTGAGGGGATATCTCACTATGGTTTTTGCTCTGAATGTCTTTCACTATTTGTGATGTGAGCCTCTTTGATGTCTTCTTTAGAAAAATGTCTACTGGGATATTCTGTTCATTTTAAATTAGATGTTTCTTTTTCTCAAGAGAAGAGCTTCTCTCTCTCTATAATAGCCCCATATCAAATGTAAGATTTGTAAATATCTGCTCCCTTTCAGTAGGTTGCCTTTCAATTTGATAATGGCTCCTTTAGCTGTTCACAAGTTTTTAGTGTGATGCAGTCTCACTTGTTTAGTTTTGCTTTTATTAACTGGGCAAAAAACCCATTGACAAGACTGATGTCAAGGAGTGCAACCCTGTTTTCTTTCAGTAGTTCTATGGTTTTGGATTTTACATTTAACTCTTATTATAAAATTTTTTTAAATTTTATTAATTAATTTATTAATTTATTAATTTATTAATTCATTTCTTTCTTTTAACTCTTTAATCCATTTTGAGTTGATTTTTATGTTTGATATAAGACAAACATAATATTTTATTTCTTTTCAATTAACATAACAAGTTACCTTTTGTTCCTAGTTATAATAAGGTGTTTGATTTTATATGCTCGTATGTATATGTTTATCTACATATTTGCTTATGTGTAAGTGAAACAAATAAAATGTAATCATAAAATACATGCACCAACCCTGTAACAGTATAGTGTTATTGGACAGTGTATCTGTATTACTTCCAAGCGTAATGTTCAATTTCTAGGGCAACCCCTAAAAAAAAACTTAAAAAGAATTGGAAGTGTTATTAGAATAAAAGAGATAAAAAAAGAATCATATACTTTGTCCAAGTTAAAAAAAAAAAAAAGGTAGAAGCAGAGTGGGAGAAAAAAATAAGAACAAATGATAAGTACAATTAATAAAAAAGAAATAAATGGAAGACATAATCTAACCATATCAAGAATCACTTTGAATACAAATGGTCTGACCATACCAATTAAAACACTGAAACTGTCAAGAGTGAGTAAACAAGACCCAAATACATGTGCTCTGTAGAAATACACATTATACCTTCAAAAATAAATAGATGGAGAAAACTACAGCCGTGCTAACACCAAGCAAAAGAAAGTAAAGAGGGGGTGCCTGGGTGGCTCAGTGGGTTAAAGCCTCTGCCTTCGGCTCAGGTCATGATCCCAGGGTCCCAGGATCGAGCCCTGCACCAGGCTGTCTGCTCAGCGGGGAGCCTGCTTCCTCCTCTCTCTCTGCCTGCCTCTCTGCCTACTTGTGATCTCTGTCTGTCAAATAAATAAATAAAATCTTAAAAAAAAAAAAAAAAGAAAGTAAAGATAATTAGTATTAAAATTTCAGACAGACTGTTCTTTAGAACAAAAGAGATGTCCGAGACAAAGTGAGCCATTATGCAACAATAAGGTGATCAATTCCTCTAGGAAACAAAATAATACTAACGTGATCCTAACAATAAAGCATCAAAATACATGAGGCAAAAACTAATAGAACTGCAAGAAGTAGAAGAATCCACTACTACAGCTGGGAGATTTCAACAATCCTCTATTAGGATATAGGCAGATTCAACAGGCACAAAATTAGTACTTTCGTAATGGAATTCAACATATCCAACTGAATATAATGGACAACTACAGACTAGTACATCAATAGCAGAACATAGTTCATAGCGCATATATTCATTAACACATTTAAAATACCAGATAAGGGGTGCCTGGGTGGCTCAGTGGGTTAAAGCCTCTGCCTTTGGCTCAGGTCATGATCCCAGGTTGCTGGGATCGAGCCCCACATCGGGTTCTCTGCTCGGCGGGGAGCCTGCTTCTCCCTCTCCCTCTCTCCCTGCCTCTCTACCTACTTGTGATCTCTCTCTCTCTCTCTCTCTGTCAAATAAATAAATAAAATCTTTTAAAAAATAAATTAATTAATAAATTAATTAAATAAAATAAAATACCAGATGATACAACACCTAAACACAGACAATAATGGAACTAAGCCACAGATCACTGACACAAAGACAGGCAAATGTACAGAGATTAAAGAACATTTCTAAACACATGGTTGAAGAAGGACTCTCAAAAGATTATTCTGAACTAAATTCCAATGAAAACACAACTTGTGAAAACTGAAATGCAGCAAAATCAACGCATTAAAAAAAAAAAAAACAACAAAGAAAGAAAGAAAAAAGATCTGCTCATCTAAGTTTCCTCCACGGGAAACTAAAAAAGTAAGAGTAAATTAAATTTAATGTAAGTTGGCAAAAAGAAACATTCAGATTTAAAACAGAAGTCAATAAACTGAAAAAGGAAAATCAACAAATAAAAAAAAAAATGAGACCAAAAAATGGCTCTTTGTACAGATTAGTAAAATCACTATAACCATGTTAATTGGGGACTGGGGGGGGGAGACTTCACTCATGGGGAGAAAAAAAAAATACTGGACATCACTATAAATACCATGGTCATTAAAGAATAATTTGACAATCTGGGTAAGATTGAAAAATACAGTCTACCAAATATAATATGAGAAGAAAGAGAACCTAAATGAGCCTGTAACTATTAAAGAAATTCCATCAATAATAAATAACTTTCTATAATAGAAAACACCACAAGGGCCAGGTGAAACTTACTGGCTGAATTCCTTAGTGCACTTAACAAGACCAAGATGATGATTACCTTAACAGCAACACTAAACATTTTAAGGTATTACCAAAGATGTTATAAAAAGACAATACAAAAAAAAGGAATATGTCTTATAAACACAGGTGCAAAAATTCTCTACAAAATATCAGCAACTAGAATCTAACTATGTATAAAAAGAATTATATACCATGGCCAAGCGGTATTTATCCCAGGTATGCGGGTTGATTCAACATTAGGAAACCGCTCATTGTAATCCATGACATTAAAACACTGAAAAAGCAAAACCATATTATTGTATGATCTATACAGAAAAAGAAAAGCAAACACAAGCATGGTAAAATTACTCCCATGAATCTGGAATACAGAGCGTCTTCCTCCTGTGGTAAGAATATCTACAAAAAGGGGCGCCTGGGTGGCTCAGTGGGTTAAACCTCTGCCTTCGGCTCAGGTCGCAATCTCAGGGTCCTGGGATCGAGCCCCTCATCGGGCTCTCTGCTCGACAGGGAGCTTGCTTCCCCACTCTGTCTCAGCCTGACTCTCTGCCTACTTGTGATTTCTCTGTCGAATAAATAAATAAAATTAAAAAAAAAAAAAAAAAAAAGAAAAAAAAAGAATATCTACAAAAAGACTACACCTGCATTATATGAAGGGTGAGGAACGCAAAGCATTCCCCAAGATCAGGAACAAAGCAAGGTTGGTTCCATCAAATTACAGTGCGATTTTTCTTCTTTCACCTTTGGTAGATTAGTAAATAGATTGTGGTATGTGCCCAGAAAAGGAAATGTTATTCAAGATAAACAAAAATGAGTTCTCAAGATACAAGAAGACATAGAGGAAATTTAAATGCATATTATTACATAAAAGAATCCAATGTGAAAAGGCTACTTAAAATATATTCAAACTATCTGACATTCTGGAAAAGGCAAAATTAGAGACATAAAAATATCAATGATACCCTGGAAGGAAATTGTAATTAGGTAAAGGACATAGAATTTCTAGGCAATGGAATTCTCTAGATGATACTACATTGGTTGGGAGTTCCTGCGTGTCTCCATTGGTTGACTGACTCTTGATTTTGGCTCAGGTCATAATCTCAGGGTTGTGAGATTGAACCATACATAGGGCTCATGCCCAGCAGGTACTCCGCTTCAGATTTTTCTCCCTCTCCTCTCCCCAGGCACAGTAACTCCTCGTCCCATACACAATATCTCTCTCTCAAATAAATACATGAATCTTAAGTGAAAAGAAGAAATAAAATGGTGGAAACAATGTGCAAATTACATATCTGATACAGGATTAACAACAATAATACAAAGAAAACTCCTGCAACAAAAGAAAGTAAAAGAATTTAAATTTTAAAATGGGCAATGAAACTGAAGAGATATTTCTCCAAAGAAGGTACACAAATGGCTAATCAGCAAAAGATTCTCAACATCACTAATTGTAAGGGAAATGCATATCAAAACCATAAGATATCATTTCACACTCACTACAATAGGTACTACTGAAAAAAATGATAAAGAAAACTTCACAAATAGCCAGATAACAAGTGCTGGGAGGATGTAGAGAAGCTGGAACTGGTATGCACTATTAATAGAAATATGAAATGACATAACCATGGTGGAAAACAGGTTCTTAAACACTCAACACAGGATTACCATATGATATAGCCATTCCTCTTATAGCCATAGACCCAAAAAACTGAAAGGAGGGGTAAAAACATATTTAAACCCAACTTTTCACAGCATTATTCACAATAGACAAATGAAAATAATAGCAATCAAAAGATACATGGAAATACAAAATGTTGTATATATACAACAGAGTATTTTCAGCTTTTCAAAGGAGTGAAATTGTGATACGTACTACAAAATACATGGTATAGGAAGACTTTTTGCTAAAAGAAATAAGCCAGATACAAAAGGACAAATATATGATCTCACTTCTGTAAGCAACCAGAACTGTCTCATTTATAGGAAATGGAAGTAGATTAGTGGTTACCAGGGATTATGGAAAAAAGATAATGGTGATTTTCCTACTTAAAAGAAAGATATTTTTGGGGTGCTTGGGTGATTCAGTGGGTTAAGCATCTGCCTTGGGCTCAGGTCATGATCCCTTGGATCATGCCCCGCATCAGGGGGGAGCCTGCATCTCCATGTCTGCCTCTGCCTCTCTCTCTGACAAATAAAACTGAAAGAAAAAAAAAAAAAAAGATTGTTTCAGAGTGAAATGATGAAAAATGCTAGAGACAGATAGTAGCGATAGCTGAACAACACTCCGAATTTAAAGCCAATGAACTACACATGTAAAAATTATAGAAATGTAAATTTGTAATGTATACCTTAGCACAAAAAATTCTATATATTCATAATTCACACATAAGTCATTGATTCTTCTGGCATCAATTATAAAAAATGTAAAATGAAGTCAGAACCTTAAACACTTCTAAAAATAAATGGCATGAAAAATTACAAATTTAAAACTTTATACCATATGTGATATATTTGCGTTAGTACTTGTTCATGTATTCTTTAAAGAGTTGACTAGCTTTAAAAAAGACTCTAGTCTTTCTTTTAAAGAAATATAGTTAAAAAGATCTTCAACAAGAATGCTTATCCTATTTTTAATAAGATTTCTGCAGTATTTTGTCTGTAATATACTCAGTTCAAAGTCAGTTTTTACTTCTTTTTTTTTTTTAAAGATTTTATTTATTTGACAGAGAGAGAGAGACAGTGAGAGAGGGAACTCAAGCAGGGGGAGTGAAGAGCCAAGCAAGGAGCCAAATGTGGGGCTTGATCCCAGGGCCTTGGGATCACGAGCCAAACCAAAGGTAGATGCGTAACCATTAGGCCACTAAGGCACCCCAGTTTTTACTTTTATGATTTTTAATTTTATTATTTACTTTACTTATATTTATTTTCATATAAGTTGAAACACAATGTTATACAAGCTTCAGGTTTACAAACAGAATGTGCAACAGTAACTCCATACTTGATGCTACACTCACAACTGTCTACCATCTTCAAATACACAGTTCAAATTAAAAACAAAACATAATTTGAGAAATGTTTGAAAAATGTACTTAGTGATCTGATAATTAATGTGAAAGAATCCACAAAGATCTATTTTAAGTAACTGCTAGAGGTTTCAATTTCTGATTTACTTCCTAGAACCATTCTTTTTTATTTTTGTACTTCTCATATATTTTGAGACATTTTTGCTTCTCCTGCAGTTTTCTTTAAAGACTACAAGTGACAAAGAAAGAGTACGTTTCATAAAAAACAAAGTGAAAACACCTTTTGATGTTTGACTAAATGAACGTGAGACCTACTCAGATAGTTTTCCTTAATATTAAATCACTCTACAACTATTATGTAGACTTAGTTTACTATTTTAATTGAAATACTTCAAAATTAGAAGATATCATGTGAGACAGAAATTTTCTTTTTTATCTTCACCTTTGCTTAAATTGTTAATAGTTCAGTAATTTCTAAGGTGCAGCACTTATAAAACAGTTTTACAAACTAACAGATTATTATAAAAGTAATGGGCATTTAGCAAAATAATCTCCAGGAAATAAATACTCACTCTCAATGATTCCTGGAAGGAGGAGGCTTGGTACTGTGCATACTTAGCAATTGTAGTATGAGATCTATTACTTTCACAACGCCAGATTTTCTTAGTTCCAGTGGGATCCCAGTTTTCATCTGCTGGTTGCAACAACTGTGTCCTCACTTCTACAGTATGTTCGTTGTTAGCTTCTACCAAAGTTTTGGTAGAGAAAAGTCCAAGATCTTCATAAATAAATAAGTTGTGTTAATAAATAAAATTGTATGTGGTACACTGGACATTTAAAAGTATGTAGGAAAATCTTTAAGGAACTCTATCCATTTTCCTGAAGACTACTTGAAGCCATGTACGGCCACAATTGCAAAGCAACTCCTTGAAACACATAACTATCATGACAGGATATAAAAAGGAGCTATAGCACTTACAAATAGGATATAATTTTACCTATATTCTATAGCTTAGAAAGACTTCCATTGCATAACCTGTAACAGTAATGTTGCATAACGAAACCCAATTAAAAACTTAGTAAACATCCATCAAAAATATGTCAGTAATGGCATCACCTACTAAAGATAATCTAAAGAGGCAGAGAGAAAAACAAAAGAACACTGAACATTGAACGGGAAAAAAAGTTTTTGCCAGTGTTTTAAAATACTAAAGATAATTAAAAAAAACAACAACAACAACTTCAGGCTTTCTTTTTTCAATCTTACCTAGTTTAAGAGCTCCAGCAAGGCCACGTATTACTGTAACAGGGTTTTTGGGATTTGTACAAAACTGATGTAATGGAGGAAAGAAAGCATCACGCTTATTTTCCAACTGTAAAATTAAAATGTTTTGTTAGATTTCATAAAAATGATTAAAAATTATAGTGCAAATCTCTATTCACTTTTTCATCATTTTTACATGTAAATTTTTTTTAATTTTTACATTTTAAAATGTATCTTAACCATTAATACTGTGTTGCTACACGTTACAGGATTTTATCATTAGTTTTTGCAGGAAATTATTAGAAGTTAATAGCTACATAAATTTCTCTTAAAGAAACACATCTTAATTTGATAGTTTCAAATGAAATTACCAATGTGTTATATTACACTACTGTATCACATTATACTAAAACTGATATGATGATATTTAAACATTTTAATAGTTCAAAGGATTACCTAAGTGTACTTTAACTGTACTTGAATACTTCTTGTATGAAAGAGGTGGGAGAAGTGAAACTTAATGTTCAACATCAAAGTGCTTTTTATTAACTAAAAGCAAAATTAAAAAATGATTCAATAAGACCTATAAAGTATTCATTTTTCATTTATTCCCTCAAGTTTATTTTATGTTTATCTTACATCTTCCCTTCACAAGAACATATGCATACATTTTAATTTGATAAAGGATAATATAACACTGGGAAAAGAAAAGGCCAAATTTCAATATCTCCTATCAATAAATTCATTCTTAGTGCTTATTATTCAACTTTTAGCTCAAAACTTTTTTTTTTTTTTTTTTTTTTGCACATTTCTAAGGGAATATAGCAAGGATGGACAACAAAACTCTTTGGGGAACAATCAATTATTTTGGTTTATATCAACTTTTACTAACAATGTACATTTTCTAAAATATAAGACATATAATGTACATTTAAAACAATGTTAACTGGGGCGCCTGGGTGGCTCAGTGGGTTAAAGCCTCTGCCTTTGTCTCGGGTCATGATCCCAGGGTCCTGGGATTGAGCCCCGCATCCGGCTCTCTGTTCAGTGGGGAGCCTGCTTCCTCCTCTCTCTCTGCCTGCTTCTCTGCCTAGTTGTTGATTTCTCTCTGTCAAATAAATAAAATATTTTAAAAAAATAAAAAATAAAACAATGTTAACCAAAAATGACACAAAAACAATTCTTTTGCTACTCTCCAATAATCCCCGTCCACCTGTGAGATGATACTTAAATATTAACTTTAACAAATCTTTCTGAATAAACCACCAGCCAAAAACCTTTTCTAGGGTGCTTGGGCAGCTCAGTCGTTAAGCATCTGCCTTTGGCTCAGGTCATGATCCCAGGGTCCTAGGACTGAACCCTGCACCGGGCTCCCTGCTCAGTGGGAAGCCTGCTTCTCCCCTTCCCATTCTCCCTGCTTGTGTTCTTGCTCTTGCAGTCTCTCTCGTCAATTAAATAAATGAAATCTAACAAAACAAAACAACAACAAAAACAAAAACCTCTTCTACAAAAGGACAGGTGGTAAATGTTTTTGGTTTAATAGACTATACATTGTTTTGTTAACTACTTAAGTCTGTCAGTCTAGCGCAAACCAATCACAGACAACATGTAAATAAAAAGCACGCTGTGTAGCAATAATTTTTCATAAAAAGAGGTTGGTATTTAAATTGAGAAATGTTATTTATCATCTTCTGGGATAAGATATGTTTTTCCAGAATCATCAACTTGTGAGAAAAAATTTAATGTTGTCTAAAAGGGCATCCACATTGGTATAAAAATTTATCTTCAAAAGACAAATTTAAACACGTGACATATTCGTATTTTGTCAGTGAAACAAACTCACATAAATGCTAGGTGTGGGTGGATTCAACTTGTCTTTAGGCAAGGGAGGGTATGGTGAAGTTGGTGGTCTTGGAGGTGGACATTTATCCAACAAAATATGACTATTAGACAATCCATTTTTGCCTAGATTCCTGGAAAATAATAAGCAGAAAAAATGTATCAGCTATACATTAATTTTGAGAGTAGAAAGTTGAAAAAAGTAAAATTAAGTAAAATTTTTTATTAAATATTAAAATTAAGTAAAATACCTAAGGTTTAAGTATATATAGCACTTACAAAAATAAAGTCATGCTAAGTTATTGGTATCCATTCATTAAAAATTACAAAAAACTTAATTTTGGCAGAAATTCACTTTGATTTCTTGTATCATTTAAGAAAACCTAAGTGAAATACACTACATATCCACATAACTTGATTAACAAAATTTTTCTAATTTTCCAATTTATTTTCTTGCCTGAAAATATAAAATCCAATTTTACGAACAGGTTTCCTCTTTAGATTTTCTTCACTTAGTACTAAGACTACTTTGAACCAAAAAAAGAAGAAAGTAATGTTATTAAGATTTGTCTCTTTTGGGGAGCCTGGGTGGCTCAGTGGGTTAAAGCCTCTGCTTTCGGCTCAGGTCATGGTCTCAGGGTCCTGGGATGGAGCCCTGCATCAGGCTCTCTGCTAGGCAGGGAGCCTGGCTTCCTCCTCTCTCTCTTTGCCTGCCTCTCTGCCTACTTGTGATCTTTGTCTGTCAAATAAATAAAATCTTAAAAAAAAAAAAAAAAGATTTGTCTCTTTTCATGGGACAACTAGGTGGCTCAGTTGGTTAAGCATCTGCCTTAGGCTCAGGTCATGATACCAGGTTCCTGGGATCAAGCCCTGCATCCGGCTCCTTGCTGGGGAGCCTGCTTCACTCTGCGTCTGCCTGCTGTTCCCCCTCTTACAAATAAAGAAATAAAATCTTAAAAAAAAAAAAAAAAAAAAAAAGATTTGTCTCTTTTCCTAAATGTCTTATTTCCAGAGTAACTCTTTGTCAATCAAATCCAGAAAGACCATGTTTTCTATTTTAAAACTGATTTTGTGTAATTCCCTAATATTCAGGAGGACATCATTTTACTCTAATTTATTACAATAATTTAAAGAATAATATGTGTAGTTTTGGATTAATATTTTTTCCTTTGTGAAATATATATAAGTTACAAATTTTTGAAGTACAGGAAAATTACTCCCCAGTGCATACTTTTTTTAGTATATGAACACTACAGGAATATTTCTAAAGTTTTAAAATTTAAAAACAAAAACAAAAAAAACCCTCAAAACAAATACAGAAAACTGTTAAGTCTTTAAAATCACTGAAACTGGGATGCCTAAGTGGCTCAGTTGGTTGGGCATAAGCCTCTCAGTTTCAGCCCAAGTCATGATCTCAGAGGTAGTGGCATGGAGCAAGTGCAGGACTCCACCATCAGCAGGGAGTCACTTGAGATTCTCTCTCTCTCCCCCTCTCTCTGTCCCTCCGAAAAATGTGCATGCACTCTCTCTCCCTCCCCGACTAAAATATTTTTTAAAAATGAAACTAGATTGGGGCGCCTGGGTGGCTCAGTTGGTTAAGTGTCTGCCTTTGGCTCAGGTCATGATCCCAGGTTCCTGCTCAGTGGAAAGCCTGCTTCTCCCTCTCCTTCTGCCTACCTCTGCTCGCTCTCGCTCTGTCAAATAAATAAATAAAATAAAATAAAATAAAAAACAACTAGATTGCCCTAATTACCACATTAAAAAATAACTGATGAATTAAGATATGTAAGGAAAACCATTCTTAAAAATACTAAAATTGAAAGAATCTGCAAACTATTTTGGGAAATAAAATATATATCAGTAATTGCGTTTAGAACAGATTAGGTTTTTAAAATTTCAGATCATATAGTAACATAAACTGAAAGCAAAATTATCATTTCTTGATTAACTATTTTTGCTAAAGAAAAAAACTTTCAAAGTTAGGCCTTTGGGGTAATGAAAACTAAGCTTCAAGTACAATACCTGTCAACTATACAGATGCCATATTAAATAGCTCTGAGGGTATATAACTTATTTTTTTAACTGCAATAAAGAACTTCTAATGTTGTAATCAACAATGAGGTTTAAAGGGACGCCTGAGGGGCTTGGTCAGCTAAGCATCTGCCTTTGGTTCAAGTCATGATCCCAAGGTTCTAGGATTGAGTACCACATCGGGCCCCTTGCTCAATGGGGAGCCTGCTTCTCCCTCTGCCTGCCACTCCCCCCACTTGTGCTCTCCCTTCCTCTCTGAGAAATAAATAAATAAATAAAATCTTAAAAAAAAAAAAAAAAGGTTTAAAATTACTTTTTAAAAAAATAAAACAATGTGCAGGCCTATATTAAACTAAACTTCTATACTTGTAAGTATTTATTAAGGTTAAACGTTAAATGAATAGTTCCAGTACCTACAAAACATGATGACCCATATTGTTTACATTACCAGTTAGATATGATACATTTTTAAGTTTTAAAATACAGAACTGTTTCTAATTTACAAAATCCACAGAATAACTGCTTTTCACAAGTAAAAACTACCTGTCTAAAGCTGATAAAGGGAAAATGCAAGTATCTTCTTAGACCAATGCATTAAGACTCAATACAATCTCTACATAATAAAGAAATGGTTTCAATGCTGGATTATGTATCACTTTATAGTACATACAATTCAGATTGATTACAAAAAACTTGTTTCATAGAGAGAAATGTGATAGAATATAACAGATAATATTTCAGAATACCACAAAATATGGGTCAAATATTAACAAGCTCTTCAAAGTCTTTTAAGCCAATTTAATGTGGCATCAAGTTCAGCTATTCACAGTATGAAAAAAAAAGACTACGTAATAAAAAAGGATAGATAGTGTATGTCTCCATACTTTTTACAATTCTATAACAGAATACGGATATACAGAAAACTCAAGCAATGTGAAGTGTAAATATATTTCTAAAAAAAAAAAAAAAGACATGCGCAAGAGAGCTAACACTAATTCAATCTCTTGAATACTGAAGTTACAAACTAAACTCCTAAGAAAAGCAAGATACCGTAAGTGCAACCAAGATGAACCAAATAGCACTTTAAAAATAATCATGACTTAGGGCGCGTGGGTGGGTCAGCTGGTTAAGTGCCTGGATCTGGAATTCCGCTCAGGTCATGACCTTGGGGTTGTGGAATGGAACCTAAGGTCTGGCTCAGGGTTGGAGACTGAGAGGTTGCTAAGCCATTCTAAGATTCTCTCTCTCCCTATCTGCCCCTCACCTCTCCCTCTAAAAAAAAAAAGAAAAAATAAATAAAAATAAAAATAAAATTGACTTCAAAAACCTATGAGGAACACAGATATGTAGGAAAATCTAGAACAAGTAATACAATGAAACCACCTGGTAATTGCTTAATATATTTCTACCTATTAAGTGCAAGTCAGAAACTATAGGAATTTCTCTCACAGAACTAATGCATGTTTTTGATAAGAAAGAAACCACAAGTTTTTCTCTGCTGTTTTTGATATGTAAGAAAACCTAGAACAAGTAATACAATGAAACCACATGGTAATTGCTTAATACATTTCTACCTATTAAGTGCAAGTCAGAAACTATAGGAATTTCTCTCACAGAACTAATGCATATTTTTGATAAGAAAGAAACCACAAGTTTTTCTCTGCTAAAAATACAAGAGTCAACCCCAGGGCAAAAGTACAGAGTTGTGAACAAAATAAATAAATCAGCCACCTGGGTGGCTCAGTTGGTTAAGCAGCTGCCTTCGGCTCAGGTCATGATCCCAGCGTCCTGGGATCGAGTCCCACATCGGGCTCCTTGCTCATCAGGGAGCCTGCTTCTCCCTCTGCCTCTGCCTGCCATTCTGTCTGATTTAAAGATTTAAAATAAAATATTTAAAAAAAAAACAAAACTTTCTTTTTTTTTTTTTTTTAAGATTTTGTTTATTTATTTATTTGACAGACGGAGATCACAAGTAGGCAGAGAGGCAGGCAGAGAGAGAGGAGGAAGCAGGCTCCCCGCAGAACAGAGAGGCCGATGCGGGGCTCGATCCCAGAACCCTGGGATCATGACCCAAGCCGAAGGCAGAGGCTTTAACCCACTGAGCCACCCAGGCATCCGGCAACTTTATTTCTAAATATTTTATTTTTAAGTAATCTTTACAGCAAATGTTGCGCTGAAACTCACAAACCTGAGATAAAGAGTCATATACTCTTCCAAATAAGCCAGCCAGGTACCCCAATACTTCCAAGTTTAAAAAATAAAAATCAGACAAACCATAAGTACTCTTAATCTCACAAAACAAACTGAGGGTTGATGGGGGGAGCGGGGTTGGGAGGGGGGTGGGATTATGGACACTGGGGAGGGTATGTGCTATGGTGAGTGCTGTGAAGTGTGTAAACCTGGTGATTCACAGACCTGTACCCCTGGGGATAAAAATATATTATATGTTTATAAAAAATAAAATTAATAAAAAAAAAGATGAAAAAAAAAATCATATCTGACATAAGGAAGAAGTCCTTTTAGCTGTTCCTAAGCCAAAATGAATCTTAACCTTGTTTACCCAAAACTGAGTATTTACAGACATTTCAAAAATGAGATGAGGTTAAAATCTCGAATCTACTAAAAAATATGAAAGATACCAATTTCATTTGACCGTAACTTTACATAAAATATTAATTATTTTCATTACTCCACATTAGGTGGCTGCTAAGTACAAATTACATAAAAAATTTTAAAATGTGGGGCGCCTGGGTGGCTCAGTGGGTTAAAGCCTCTGCTTTTGGCTCAGGTCATGATCCCAGGGTCCTGGGATCAAGCCCCGCATCGGGCTCTCTGCTCAGTGGGGAGCCTGCTTCCTCCTCTCTCTCTGCCTGCTTCTCTGCCTACTTGTGATCTCTGTCAAATAAATAAATAAAATCTTTAAAAAAAATTTTTTTTAAATGTGCTATACTGCTTAACTTTCTCAGTGATACACATTTAATGGCTGACTCATAATCCTAATAATCTAATAATTCACATCTAAGCAAGTTTTAGATTCATCACATAGAGAAATACATAACCAGCAGTTTCAAGAGGAGATTTAGAGTCTTAAATTAAGTAAGAATTATTTTCAACTATGAAATTCAAAACATGTAGTAAATAGCCAAGGTACTTCGAAAATATTTAAACTGCACTTACTTTCTATTTTACTTAATTTCAACCTCAAATTAAAAAGATCTTTTAAAAAACCCAATGTAGGGACGCCTGGGTGGCTCAGTGGGTTAAAAACCTCTGCCTTCGGCTCAGGTCATGATCCCGGGGTCCTGGGATCGAGTCCCGCATCGGGCTCCTTGCTCAGCGGGGAGCCTGACTCTCTCTCCGCCTCTCTCTCTCCACCTCTGCCTGCCTCTCTGCCTGCTTGTGTGCTTTCTCTCTCTCTTTCTGACAAATAAATAAAATCTTTAAAAAATAGTAATAAATAAATAAGTAAATAAATACATAAAAAAACCAATGTATCAGTGTTCAAATTTCAAATGTTACATAATAAAAACCTTATAGAGCATTTCATATATTTACCCTAAGCACTTACTTTATCCAAGTTTTATTAGTGTCTCTAAACAATGAAAAAGTACATTTATAAGTAAATTCAAGAAAGGAAAAAGGTAATTTATTATTTAATTTATGATTAGATTCTATTGGGTTTAGTATAAACAGAAAAACACATTAAAAACTTGTGGGGTGCCTGGGTGGCTCAGTGGGTTAAAGCCTCTGCCTTCGGCTCAGGTCATGATCCCAGGGTCCCAGGATCGAGCCCTGCACCAGGCTGTCTGCTCAGCGGGGAGCCTGCTTCCTCCTCTCTCTCTGCCTGCCTCTCTGCCTACTTGTGATCTCTGTCAAATAAATAAATAAAATCTTAAAAAAAAAAAAAACCACATTAAAAACTTGTTAATTAGTTTCCTTTTGAGGTGCTAAAATTCCTGTAAATTTGACTGTGGTGATACTTGCCCTTACCTAGGAATACATTACAATACCAATGAACTGTATACATTTTACTTTATTTAAAGATTTTACTTATGTATTTGACAGAGAGAGACATACAAGCAGTACAGAAGCTATTCAGTTGTGAATAGCAGAAAACACAAGAGATACACGCAAGAGTAGGAAAGGGAGAAGGAGGCCTCCCACCAAGCAGAGAGCCTGAGGCAGGGCTCAATCCCAGGAATTTAGGAGCATGACCCAATCTGTAGGCAGATGCTTAAATACTGAGACACTCAGGCGCCCCTGAACTATACATTTTAAATGAGTGACATGTGGTATGTGAATCATACCAGAGTAAATCTGTATTTTTAAAAGGTAAATTAAGATCTGTAAGAGGGGGAAATCTATTTTGTATCACAATACCAAAACAAAGTTTTCCTTATTCTTTGATTCTTCTTTTGTGGGAAGGCAAGCACTTAAGAAAAGAATTTCTGGGAGTAGCAGAATATGGCTAACCCTTACCAGAGTGGCTACTTTATAACTTCTTCTACAGTCAAAGTGTTAACAGAAGAAAACATACAGTGTAGTTTTCCAGGCTTTGTTGTTTTCTACCAAATATGATTTAAATCATTCTCAGGTTTTATTTCCCAGTATAAGGTCAATAGTGGAGAAGCAGATAACTCAGATAACCAACAGAAGACAATACTAGTTAAAAGCATTCCTCTCGGGGCACCTGGGTGGCTCAGTGGGTTAAAGCTTCTGCCTTCAGCTCAGGTCATGATCCCAGGGTCCTAGGATCGAGTCCCGCATCGGGCTCTCTGCTCAGCGGTGAACCTGCTTCCCCCTCTCTGCCTGCCTCTCTGCCTACTTGTGATTTCTCTCTCTCTGTCAAATAAATAAATAAATAATCTTAAAAAAAAAAAAAAAAAAGGCATTCCTCTCAGGTAAAGCAGGTTGTAGAAATGTTTTTCACATGTGATACGTTGCTAAACTATAACCATAATAAGAAGCATAAAAAAGATGCTTTTGAAATTGTTATTTTAGATGACTATTATCAGTTTACGTTTTTTTCTGAAACATAATTTCTATTACTTATAAAGTCAAAATATTATTTACTGATCTCAATAGTAGTCAACCATTCCCATTCTGTGACAGACATCCCCATACTAACCTGCATGCCTTCAGAACTTCTGAGGAACTTGAATATATGGACACAGATATTGATGGTATAATATGAGGACCAGTCTTTTGGCTAATTATAGGCAGGTCCGTTTTTACAGAGCTCTGTGAGTTCTCTAGACCTTCTCCATTAAATGTATGTAACGTACTGTGAGGACTATTAAGGCTGGGAACACTGTGTACAGCTGTATGTTCGCTGGATTTTGGAGAAGGTGTTGCAGTAGAAATGACCGAAGAGGGTGAAGAGGCAACAGAATTATTAGTCTTTGTACAAATAGTGGGGTGAAAATTACTGACTTTGTCACAAGCTCCACTACCCCCACTGTCATTGGCTTTTCCAACCAACAAGGCAGAGACCTGAGGATTGTCTGAAATTTGTATATTTGGTGATGTGGAATCTCCATGGTTAGGACTACAAAGAGGTTCTGCCATCAACTGCTGAACATGATTAGAAAGTCCTTTGACACCAGCACAGCCATTAGGTTTGTCTCCAACATGCCTGCTTGTTTCAGGCACCAAGGATTGATTTCCTGAAGATTTGCCCTCTTTGGTAAAGGTAATGCCTTGTTGTCCACCTGAGGTAGGAATAGGAGAGGAGAGGTGATAGAAAGCAGCTCCCTGTGTTACTGAATTGTTAGGCAGAGTTCGAAGTCCAGTCTGTTTCTGAATAGCAGTGCTAGCTGCCTCGAGATACTGGGCAGGCCCAGTAAAAAAGGGAGGTTGTTCGTCACTGGGTCCTGCCAAATGTGAACTCTGATCTTTGTGAAGCCCCTTGGGGGGAAAAAAAAAGAAAGAAAGAAATTACCAAGATTTGTTTAAATCTATTATTACGCAAACTCAGAATACATACACAGAACAGTACTGAGGATCAAAATGTTTAATAAGCCACAAAAATAAGCAATTAAATGTGCAGTATAATAATCTAAAACCTAAAACTTATTTTTACAAGGTCCCATAATCCACTGATTAAGATGGTCAGAATCTTTAGCAAAAATTATATAACTGGGCTGCATAATTTGTATTAGTGTGCCAAGATATTTCTTCATATTTGGGCTTTAAGGATTTTTTTTAAAATATTTTTATTTATTTATTTGACAGAGATCACAAGTAGGCAGAGAGAAAGAGAGAGAGGAGGAAACAGGCTCCCTGCTGAGCAGAGAGCCCGATACAGGGCTCGATCCCAGGACCCTGGGATCATGTCCTGAGCCGAAGGCAGAGGCCTAACCCACTGAGCCACCCAGGCGCCTCTGGGCTTTAAGAATTTTTAATGCTCACTTCTGTTATATAGATTTTCACCTTTATGGAAATGTTATCTGTAAATTTACATATGGTAAAAAATACATATGGTCATTACCAAGTAAAGCCATTACACAAACTAAAGAGCACAAATCACTTATCTAAAAAGTATTATAGGGGCGCCTGGGAGTCTCAGTGGGTTAAAGCCTCTGCCCTCAGTTCCGGTCATGATCCCGGGGTCCTGGGATCGAACCTCACAATAGGCTCTCTGCTCAGCAGGGAGCCTGCTTCCCTTCCCCTCTCTCTCTGTCTGCCTCTCTGCCTACTTGTGATCTTTGTCAAATAAATAAATAAAATCTTAAAAATAAATAAATAAAAATTTTTAAAGTATTATAAATTTAATACAGAAAGTGTACTTACTAAATCTTTGAAATTACCAGTTACTCTATAATATAAATCTGGTACGTATCTTTCATCCAAAACCCAAAAACTATTAAATCTATGAACATATTTCAAGGAATAACTTACATGGATTTCTATATTCTCACCCTCACCGCTCATAACCCACAGACATTTTATGTGTAGTTCCTCACTTATTACTCAAGAATTGATGGCACTTTTTCCTAAATTCACAAGATTAGGAGAATATATGGATAATGTTAGAGCATTTTTATGGGATAGTTTTTTAAATCATTAAGTTCTGAACCAACAGGAAACTTATCCATGGAATTAAAATATACAATGAATTAATTTTAAGTGAAATTTGTCTTTGGCATAGTTAACTGCTCTAAATAGATTCTCATTTTGTTTTACAATACAGTAATTAAGGAATACTGATTAAAGTAATATGGAATAAGAAAACAATGGTTTAATATTTCCCAAGCTACTCTAATAACAGAACATGAAAACAACTCCTCTTGAGTTAGAAATATAACTATACATTAACATATTTTAATATGAAACTTTATATGGAGTTAAATCTTAAAACGCTAGAGATTATCTTAGAATTAGTAATTCTAAGTTGGTAATTAATTTAGCAACAAGGCAAAAGCCTTCTGCTTTCATATGAAACGGAATTAAGTAATGTACACAGTAAAGTCAGTCTTAGGTAGCCAATTAAAATCTGCCAGCATGCTGTTGATACTGTTTTACCACCGAAGATACCCTAAGCTAATAATGTATTTTAAATCAAGAATATCACTTATATTTTATCTACTTTAATGCTGGAAACATTAAAAATGATGGAGGTTAAGTGTACAAAGGATACTTTAGTGAGGAATAATTAAGTAAAAGAATAATCATGGAGTAATTAGGATAAAATCTTTAAAATCCTTGTATAAAATCAATTTTCATAAAAGTAACAAATATTGTCATCTAATCAATACTATTCAAAAGTGGGTAGGCAATTAAAAAACGCATTCACCATCATCAAACTGACATACAGATTTTAAAAGCAGTAATGTATTACTTCTATAGCTATAGATCAGAGTACTTCGAGTTTATTCTCTTAACAGGACTCCATGGTACACTGAAAGTAAAGAAGGACTTGAGAACAGACTGAAATTTTCAATGTAGTCCTCAACCCACACTGAATAGACAGCCAACAGAAGCCTGAGGGACTATGGTCACAATGCTGATCATAATAAATTAGTTTTAGACCCTAGTAAATTTAATAAGAAATCAGAATTAGACCCCAACCTATTAAGCACAAAGGGAAATATTTCAGGAGACTAGACTAAAAGTTAAAACCAGAGATAAAAACAAGATGGTGGCTGTGAACAAACAAATTCAGAGGTTCCTTTTACCTTTTTACTAAGGTAAAAAACATACATTGAGGGAAAAAAAAACAACATTAAACACAGAGTTATAATACAGACTTTAAGTGAACAATACCTAATAGAAAAAATGCCTAAACTTAGAGGAATAGGCCACCAAAAACTGTACTGAAAGAAAAAAAGGCAGAATCTCCCTGTATTAATAAAAAAAAAATCTTGTTTCTAACTCAGTTAAGTATAGAAACCCTAACTAAAACAAACAAAAAAACTGCACCTGAGACATCATAATAAAATATTTGCCAAAATCTACAAAAAGAAAATCCAGAAGGGGCGCCTGGGTGGCTCAGTGGGTTAAGCCATTGCCTTCAGCTCAGGTCATGATCTCAGGGTCCTGGGATCGAGTCCCGCATTGGGCTCTCTGCTCAGCGGGGAGCCTGCTTCCCTCTCTCTCTCTCTGCCTGCCTCTCTGCCTACTTGTGATCTCTCTCCGTGAAATAAATGAATAAAATCTTAAAAAAAAAAAAATCCAGAAGCAGCAAAGAAAATGACTCACCACAATAAAATATAAGAGTTTTAAGAGAAACAAAAGACTTTTTATACCAGACAACAGTGGGATGAAAGGTTCCAAGTACTCATAAGAAAATAAATGCCATGCATATTCAATGGGGGAAAACCAGTCTCAGTCGCTTCAGCAAATGGTGTTGGGAAAACTGAATGGCTACCTGCAAAAAAATGAAACTGGACCACTTTTTTATACTATACACAAAAATAAACCCAATAGAGATTAAAGACCTAAATGCAACACCTGAAACCACAGAATTTGTAGAACAAAAACAAACATTAATTCATAGATGTCAGCCACAGAAGTATTTTTCTAGATATGAATCCTGAGACAAGGGAAAACATCGAAAAGGAACTACTGGAACTTTATTAAGATAAAAGCTTTTACACAGCAAAGGAAATAGTCAACAAAAGAAACAGACGATGTATGGGATGGGAGAAGGTAACCTGCAAATGATATACCTGATAAGTGGTTAGCATCCCCAACTAATAAATAACTCAATACCCAAAACCAGATAGTCTGACTTAAAAAATGGATAGGGGACCCAAATAGACAGTTTTTCAAAGACGACATACAGATGAACAACAGACACATGGAAAGATGCTCAACATCACTCAACAGGAAACACAAGTTAAAGACATAATAAGATACCATCTCACACCTGTCAAAATGACTAGAATCAAAAGACACAAAATAACTAAATGTTAGTAAAGGCGTAGAGAAAAAGGAATTCTCATGGACTGTTGATAGAAATGTAAATTGGAGCAAATGCTGAGTAAAGACTATTAAAATAGAGTATTAAGAATAAAAAAATAAAAGAGTATTATAAAACAGAAACATCATATTATTCAACAATTCCACTACTAAATGTTAACCCACAGGAGGAAAAAAAAAACCCCACTAATTTGAAAAAATAAATGCTACCCTCTGTTTACTGCAGCATTATTTATACAACAGCTAAATTATGGAAAGAATCGGAGTATATGAATAGATGAATGGATAAAAACAATGTAGTATAAAAATATACAATGGAATACTATTAATGATAAGAAAGATGAAATGCTGTCTTTGTGACAGCATGGATGGACCTAGAGGATATTTTATTAAATAAGTAAAAGAAAGACAAATATTTTATGATTTCACTTGCAGGTGGAATATAAAAAGCAAATTACATGAATAAACAAACAGAAAAATACATGAATAAATAAACAAACAGAAACAGACTCAAATACAGTAATAAAGTTGGTGGTTGCCAGAGGGGAGGGTTGTATGTGGATAGGCAATTTAAGTGGATTAAGTAGTACAAACCTCTAGTTATAAAATACATTACAGGATATAAAGGACAGGATAAGAAATATAGTAAAGAATACTGTGTAACTATGCATGGTGACAGAAAGGAATTAGATTTATTATGGTGAACACTGCCTAATCTATGAATTGTGGAAGCACTACGTGTACACCTGTAAGTAATATAACATTGTATGTGAACTATACTTAATTCTTAAACTTGCCAAAACTTAAACTTGCCATAACAGAAAATACTACCAGAGCTAGATGAATTTACTGGTTGAGTTTCTCCCAATATTTAAGGAAGAAATTATCCTAAAGCTCTACTGTTTGCCCCAGAAAATAGAAGCAGAGAGAACATTTCATAACCATACTTAATGAGGTTAAGATAATGATTATCTTAATATCAATACTAAACATTATATGACATCACCAAAGATGTTATAAAAAGACAGTAACAAAAAAAAGGGGGGGGGGATATGTATTATAAACACAGGTGCAAAAATCCTCTACAAAATATCAGCAAAGAATCTAACTATGTATAAAAAGAATTATATACCATGGCCAAGCGGTATTTATCCCAGGTATGTGGGTTGATTCAACATTAGGAAACCGCTCATTGTAATCCATCACATTAAAACACTGAAAAAGCAAAACCATATGATTGTACGATCTATACAGAAAAAGAAAAGCAAATACAAGCATGGTAAAATTACTCCTGTAAACCTGGAATACAGAGCAACTTCCTCCTCTGGTAAGAATATCTCTAAAAAGACTACACCTGCATTATATGAAGGGTGAGGAACGCAAAGCATTCCCCAAGATCAGGAACAAAGCATGGATGTTCCTATTCACAATTCTTTCAGAACCATGCTAAAAACTCTAATGCAATAAAGCAAGGATATAAAAAGGAAATAAATTAAAAATAAAGAAAGAAGGGGCACTGAGATATCTAAGGCTCATTTGGTTAAGGGTCTGCCATCAGGTCAGGTCATGATCCCAGAGTCCTGAGATCCTGCTAAGCGAAGAGCCTGGTTCTCTCTCTCCCTCTGTCTCTTCCCACAACTCGTGTGTTCACTCTGCTCTCTCTCTCCCAAATAAATAATCTTAAAAAGGAAGTGAGGAAGGGAGGAAGAAAGTGAGGAAGGGAGGAAGAAAGGGAGGAGACACTCCTTGAAGGTTACATAACTGCCCAAATAGCAAGTTTAAAACTCAACAAAACCTCATGGATTTAATAAACAATATTAAAGATACATGGGTATAATACAGAAGTCACTTGCTTTCCTGTGCCAGCAATGAACAAATGGAATCTCAAATTAAAAATCACTAATAGCATTCACATCAATACTATCCCCAAAATGAAATACTTAGGGATAAATCTAATAAAACATGTGAAAGATCTGTAAGAACAAAACATGATGAAAAGATCTATAAGAACAAAACATGATGAAAAGTTCTGTAAGAAAAACAAAACGTGATGAAAAACTAAAATTAAGAGATATTCCATATTTACAGTTAGTTCTCCCCACCTTTTTAAGTAATCACTGCACCCAAAGTGTGGCTTGAACTCATACCCCAAGGTCAAGAGCTGGATGTTCTAGGAGTCATTCAGTCAACTGGCTGTTGAGCCAGTCAAGCACCCCTCATAGTTAGATATTTTAAGATGTCAATTCTTATAAATTTCATCCACTGATTCAATGCATTAAAATAAAAATCCCAGCACAATTATTCTGAATGCTTACAAAGTCATTCTTAAGTGTTTATGGAAAAATAAAACATCCAAAATACCCAACACAAAATTCTGCACTACCTGATTTTAAGACTTGGTATAAAACTATATTAATCAAAGAACTACACTGTGGACAAACTGATCAAGGGAACGAAACATACAGCCTAGAAACAGACCATAAACATAGTTAACTTTGATAAAGGAGCAAAAGCATTATTATGGAGAGATACATTCTTTTTTTAAATGGTGCTGGAACAACTAATTTTAAATTAAAGTTTTAACTTAACTTAAATTAATTAATTAAATTTAATTTAAAATTAAGTTTTAATTTTAATTAAAGAAAATTAACCTTTACACTGGTATTTCACCTTTCATAAAAAATTAACTGAAAGTATCACAGATCTAAATGTAAAATGCAGAAGTACAAAACTGCATGATTAACATAGGGGAAAATCTAGATACATTAGCCATGGTGAAGACTTCTTCAATAGTACTTGTAAGGCACAATCATGAAAGAATTGGTACACTAGACTTCCATTAAAACTAAAAACTTCTGCTCTCTAAGGGGCACTGTCAAAGAATGAGAAAAGAAGTAGGAATTGGGGCGCCTGGGTGGCTCAGTGGATTAAGCCACTGCCTTCGGCTGGGGTCATGATCTCAGGGTCTTGGGATTGAGCCCCACGTCGGGCTCTCTGCTCGGCAGGGAGTCTGCTTCCTCCTCTCTCTCTCTGCCTGCCTCTCTGCCTACTTGTGATCTCTCGCTCAGTCAAATAAATAAATAAAATCTTAAAAAAAAAAAAAAAGAAGTAGGAATTGGGGAAGAAAACACAATATACCTATGTGGTGAAGGACTATCAAATATAGAAGGAAGAAAAAACATCTAACACCCAACATTAAGAAACTAGTACAACTGGGGCGCCTGGGGGGCTCAGTGGGTTAAGCCGCTGCCTTCGGCTCAGGTCATGATCTCAGGGTCCTGGGTTCGAGGCCCGCATCGGGCTCTCTGCTCAGCAGGGACCCTGCTTCCCTCTCTCTCTCTCTCTGCCTGCCTCTCCATCTACTTGCGATCTCTCTCTGTCAAATAAATAAATAAAAATCTTTAATAAAAAGAAACTAGTACAACTGAAAAATGGACACAGGTTAGACACAGGTCTGAACACATGCCTCAAAAGTTAATATAGATGGAATGAGAAGATGCTCCAAACACATTAGAGATTTGTAAAACTAAAAGATAAGATACCACCATACCCCTACTAAAATTACTAAAGCCCAAACTACAAACCCCACTGCCCGTGGGATCTTTAGGAAATGATAAGGAAATTCCTTCAAGGAAGAGATTAGTAGTGCCCTTATAAAAGAGACCCCAGAGTCCTGGAATAGAGCCCTCCATTGGGCTCCCTGCTCAGGTGGGGAGTCTGCCTCTGCCTCTGCCTCTCACTCATGTGTACTCCGTCTCTCTCAAATAAATAAAATCTTAAAAAAAAAAAAAAAAGATCCTGAAAGTGTCTTCATTCCTTCCGCCATTTGAAGACAGTGAGAAGAATGCTGACTAGGATTAGTAGAGGGCCTCAACAATTACGAAATCTTCCATTACCCTGATCCTGAATTTTCTAGCCTCCATTAACCGTGAGAAAGAAATTTCTGTTGTTTATAAACTACCCAATGTATCTGTACTTTGTTTTAACCTGCCCAAACTAAAAACCTTCATGTTTAAACATGGACCATCAAATTCTGGGAAAAGTGAACAAAAAGTAGACTTAGTCATTCATTACAGATGGAAATGTAAAACTGTCCCAATGTTTTACAAGGTAATTTGTTAGTTTTATGCAAAACTAAACATTGTGTTATGACGAGCAATCATACTCTTAGGTTTTTACCCCCATAAGATGAAAACTTATATCCATCCAAAGTGCAATACATGTTTATAGCAGCTTTATTCAGAATTGCAAAAATGTACAAATTATCAAGTCCTTCAGTAAGTAAATGGATAACTGAACTCTGGTAAATTCAAGTTATGGAATATGATTCAGTAATGAAAAACAAAATGACTATTATGTCAAAGAAAGACATGCAAGAAGCTAAAATGTGGGGTGCCTGGGTGGCTCAGAGGGTTGAGCCTCTGTCCTCAGCTCAGATCATGGGTCCTGGGATGGAGCCCTGCTTCGGGCTCTCTGCTCAGCAAGGAGCCTGTTTCCCCTTCTCTCTCTACATGTCTCTCTGCCTATTTGTGATCCCCCTGTGTGTTAAATTAAAAAATCTTAAAAAAAAAAAAAAAAAAAAAGAACCTAAAATACATAATGGCAAGTGAAAAAAGCCATTCAAAAAGGCCAACATACTGTACTTATGAACTTCTGGAAAAGGCAACAATGTAGAGATAATAAAACTGTTACTGGCACAGGTTCAGGATAGTCAAGGAAGAATAGAAAGAACCCAGGTTATGTTTACAGCAGTCAAACCACTTTGTGTGACACCATAAAGGTAAATATATGTCATTACCAATTTGTCAGGACCAATGTAATAATAACATAAAGAAAAACAATCAATATAAATTATGGAGTTTAGTTAGTAACAGTGTATTAATAACACATTATCATCTGCAATTATTGTGCTACACTACTACAAGATATGTAGGATGGGGAACCAAAGGATGGAGTAATTTTGGTAACTTTTAGTACATTCTACTCCATTTTCTATGAACTTAGAATTCCTCTACAATGCAGTCTTTTAATTAGTACTATTGTAAAATTTAACACTTAAAATTATCATACAATTATGAGTTATTTAAAAGTAATTTTTATAGATAAGATTATTGATTAAACTTTATTTCTTCTTCTGAAAATATACACAAGCCAAACAAAAATTATTTAAGAGCAAACAAAGTAGAGAGATAATCTTTTACCTGAGTGGAGTTAGACAGCTGTTTTCTCCATGGCTCTTCTGTGCTGCTGGTCAGGTTTGTGCAGTTATGAGGTAGAGTGAGTATGTTTTGCTGCAGGTAAGGCACATTTCCATTACTTCCACTTCCTGTTACATAATTATTGCCTACCAAAGTAATGTCTGTATTCCCCAGTGATTTTGATGTGCCAAAAGGAGCACAGCCTCCAGAAAATGGTCCACTGGACAAAGGCTTTTCAAAACAAGCAGAGCGTACTTCAGGTTGGGAGACACTAGATTCTCTAGGCAGAGAAGAATGTGGTTGCTGGCTAAAGTTTGTAGGCAGTGATAAGTTAGCTATTGGCCCATTAGGAATTCCAGTAGTCTGTCCTGTCTGTCCCTTTGAAAAGAAAGAAGAAAACCTGCTTGTGTGATTCTGAAAATATGTAATCGATATATCCCTTATTATTATTATGATATTTAATATCTCTAAGTTAAAAAATATACATTTCAAAAATGAAACATGGAGAAACCAAAAATCTTTTTCATTATATACTTAAAGAAAATTCTTTATTCAGTGTTAAAATGGCAAAACAAAGCATTTTAAAATAAACAGTAAACTATAGGCCTTGTTTTATATCATAAAATGGGGGATTTCAAATTTCCATTCTATTACATTTATGACAAATCCTGCATAATAAACATTCCTTACAAACATCTCCACCTCAAGATGGAATACTTTAGTTTTAAAATAATAGTAAGTCCATAGAACAAGTGTGTACTATGTTCTATGTATTTCTGTGTTCTAACACACCTGTCCTATGGACTTATTTACCCCCCCAAAAAAAGATAAAAAGATATACATGGGAGTGTTTTGTTCTAAATTAATTTACGGCTGTGTTTTGTCTTTTCTTTTAAAAGTAGGCTCCATGGGGCACCTGGATGGCTCTGTCATTAAGCGTCTGCCTTCAACTTAGGTCATGATACCAAGATCCTCAGACTAAGCCCTAGATTGGGCTCTCTGCTTCTCCCTCTTCCGGCTGCTTTCCCTATTTGTGTGCTTTCTTCCCATCAAATAATAAAAATAAAATCTTAAAAATAAATAAGTAAGTAAGTAAAAGCTGGCTCCAAGCACAGCCTGAGGCCCAAGGAACTAACCCCCCTCAGATCAAGACTTCAGCTGGGATTAAGTCATATGCTGAAAGGACTGAACCACCCAGACACTCCCAGAATATAAGTTCTACAAAATGTGTAGAAAATAGAAATGATGATTAATATATTCTCAAATGATATTGTACTCGGGAAAAATATTTACCATGGTAATAAACATTACAATAAAAATAAAATACATACTTGTTGCATTAAGACAAACTGACTTTCCAATTGTTCCAGCATCAGTTTCTGTGCTGAATTTAAATTATCTCTATTTGCACGCAGCTGTTCCAACTCCTAGAAAAATAAAAGAGAATACAAAGATAAAGTTAAGAAACAGAAGTTTGTCAGGCAACTTGTCACTCTGAAAAATGATGATAAATTTGGAACTCTTGTGTAATCAAATGCTGTGATTTCTAACCTCAAGTAATCAATTCCAAAATGCAGTCTTTCCAGAAATCTAAGAAAGGAAAGATTAAAAAACAAGTTCATCAGGAACTATTTAAGTAACAAAAATGTGGTATTAAAAAATTGCTTAGGGGCGCCTGGGTGGCTCAGTGGGTTAAGGCCTCTGCCTTCAGCTCAGGTCATGATCCCAGGGTCCTGGGATCGAGCCCCGCATCGGGCTCTCTGCTCAGCGGGGAGCCTGCTTCCTCCTCTCTCTCTGTCTCTCTGCTTGCCTCTCTGCCTACTTGTGATCTCTGTCTGTCAAATAAATAAATAAAATCTTTTAAAAAAATAAATAAATAAAAATAAAAATAAATAAAATTTGCTTAGAAGCAGCATTGTTGGTAACAGAAACAATGGAAATCACCTTAAAAAATCCAACGACAGAAAAAAAAAAAAAATCCAACGACAGGCATCAGGAACTATTTAAGTAACAAAAATGTAGTATTAAAAAAAGAGCTTAGAAGCAGCATTGTTAGTAACAGGAACAATGGAAATCACCTAAAAAGTCCAATGATAGGAACCTGGTTAAAGAATGCGTGGCCTCCATGAAGTCCTAAAACATTTTATACCCATAAAAGAACAATAAAGCAATGCATAAACATGAAAAGGTTTTGAAGATACATCTGTAAAAGAAACAAATACCAAAGTTCTAAATGTATATACATTTTACTTGTTTAAAAGAAAACAAAAAAGCAAAGCCTCCGGTCATGATCCTAGGGTCATGGGATCAAGCCTGATGTTAGGGGTTTGGGGGGGGGGGGCGGTTGCAGCTCAGTGGAGAGCCTACTTCCTCCCATCTCTCCTGCTCCTGCTTGCACACATTCTTTAATAAATAAAATCTTTAAAACAAAACAAAAAGGAATCTATAAGATAAGTGTATTTTTTGTACATGTACAACATATCTCTAGGAAAAAAAATGCAAAAGAAGCAATTAACATTAGTTATTTATAGGAAAAAGAAATTAAATGGCTAGACTAAGGAACAAGAATAATTCTTTAACCTGTATACCCTGTATTTTCTAGTAACTCTTGCATTTCAAACACATACATGTGTTATTGCTTTAAAAAAAATAAAAGGATAAGGGCACCTGGGTGGCTCAGTGGGTTAAGCCTCTGCCTTCGGCTCAGGTCATGGTCTCGGGGTCCTGGGATTGAGCCCCGCATCGGGCTCGGGCTCTCTGCTAGGCAGGGAGCCTGCTTCCCCCACCCCCCGCCTGCCTCTCTGCCAAATAAATACGTAAAATAAAAAATTAAAATAAAAAAATAAAAGGATAAAATGAATTTCAATTTCAATCTGTTACTCTAAAAGATGTAGGCTCATTACACTTCAATTAATTTGGTTTACTGCCATTCAATCTTAAGAATTAATGACTAAAAAAGATTAAAGGTTATTACCTCTTGCTTTAAAATAGAGGGAAAATATGTCAAAAGAATATTTCAAACCACAGGTATATGGTCAGTTAACCTTTGACAAAGGAGGCAAGATATACACTGGGAAAAAAGTCTCTTCAACAAATGTTGTTGGAAAAACTGGACAGCAACATGCGAAAGAATGAAATTGGACCACTTTCTAACATCATACACAAAAATAAACTCAAAATAGATTAAAGACCTAAATGTAAGACCTGAAACCATAAAAATCCTAGAAGAGAGCACAGACAGTAACCCTTTTTTTCTTTTTTCAATATATTTTTTTCTTTAGACACAAAGAGAGTATGCATATAGCAGGGAGGGGCACTAGAAGAGGGAGAGAGTCTGAAGCAGATTCTGCAATGAGCACAGACACTGACACAGGGCTTGAGCCCAAAACCCTAATATCATAACCTGACCCAAAACAAGGAGTTGGGACACCCCACTGTACCACCGAGGCACCCCCAGACAATAATAATTACTCTTTGATATTGCCCATAGCAACTTCTCAATAGGTATGTCTCATGAGGCAAGGGAAATGAAAGTAAAAATGAACTACAGGGACTTTATCAGGATAAAAATCTCCTGCAGAGTGAAGGAAACAATCACCAAAACTAAAAGGCAATCTACCAAATGGGAGAAGGTATCTGAAAATGACATATCTGCTAAAGGGATAGTAACCAAAATGTTTAAAAAGAACTTCTCAAATTCAACAACCACAAAACCAAAAAATCCAGTGAAGAAACAGGCAGAAGACATGAACAGGCATTTTTCCAAAGACATCAAGATGGTCAAAAGATGTATGAAAGATGTTCAATATCATTCATGGTCAGAGAAATACAAATTAAAACCACAATGAAAAAAATACCCTCAGCTGTAGGAATGCTAAAATAAAAAGCACAAGAAAACAAGTGTCGGGGAGGATTGCAGATGAAAAGGAACTGCCCTCTATCACACTGGTGCAGCCACACTGGAAAACATTACCAAAGTGCATCAAATAGTTAAAAATAAAGCTACCCTATGATTCAGCATACTATTGGGTATTTACCCAAAGAGTATGAAAACAAAACAAAACAAAAAAGAATATGAAGACACTAATTTAAAGGATACATGCATCCCTATTTTTATAGCAATATTATTTACAATAGCAACAATACAGAAGCAGCTCAATTGTCCATCAACTGATGAATAAAGAAGATATGGTATATATACAATGGAATTTGGCCATTAAAAAAAATCTTGCCATCTGCAACAACGTGCATGGAGCTAGAGACTACTAGGCTAAGTGAAATAAGTCAGTAAGAGAAAGAAATGTCATATGATTTCACTCATGTGAATTTAAAAAAACAAATGAGCCAAGAGAGCAAAATATGAGAGACAATTAAGAAACAGATTTTTAATTATAAACTAATTGATGATTACCCATGAGGGAATGAGTTAAACAGATGCTGGAGATTAAAGTTTGCAGTTATGATTAGCACAGGGTTATTTATGAAACTGCTGAGTCTCTACATTGTACACCTGAAACTATGTATGTTAAAATTATGTATGGTTTTTTTTTTTTAAGATTTTGTTTATTTATTTGAGAGAGAGAGCAGAGAAGGAGAGTAGGAAGGAGAAGCAGACTCTCTGCTGAGCAAAGAGTCTGACCCGGGGCTCAATCCCAGCCAGGGCCCTGAGATCATGACCTGAGCTGAAGGCAGATGCTTAACAACTGAGCCAGCCCGGTGCCCCAAAACTACCTGGAATTTTTTTTTTTTTTTAAGATTTTATTTATTTATTTGACAGAGAGAAATCACAAGTAGGCAGAGAGGCAGGCAGAGAGAGAGAGGAGGAAGCAGGCTTCCTGCTGAGCAGAAGGCCCGATGTGGGGCTCGAACCCAGGACCTGGGATCATGACCTGAGCCGAAGGCAGCGGCTTAACCCATTGAGCCACCCAGGCACCCTGGAATTTTTTTTTTTTAAACAACAAAAAAAATTTTATATACACATACCTATACACACACACACACACACACACACATATATTTCATACCTGTAATTTCTGTGGTGTCAAATACCATGAATGAACTTGCTGTTGTACTGGATTAAGTGAAACAGTTCTATTCCAGTTCTCAGAACTATTCTGAGGAAAGTTTATTTAAAGAAATTAAGGAATATTTAGTTAAATTCATACATTAATAGTTATGACAAGTGAGACATTAACAACTGTAACTGGAACACTTACACATATACAGGACTTATCTATTTAAATTATTTTAAAAATAACTAAAATGTATAATCAATTTGAAAGCTTTCTAATTTGAAACATACGTTCTTCTTTACCTCCACCTAAAAAGCCTCTTATGTAAATCACGTCTCAAACAGCTAACAAGCTGCCCATTAGGTGGGATATAAGTGTGTTAAGTTTATAAAAGTAAGAAATGAATAAAATTACTTGTTCAAGTATCTATCACTAACTTCTAAATTTAAATGATGCTTACATCACTGGTATAATATAAAATGCTGTTTAGGTAACAGGAAAACTGAAAATCTTTCACTCTGATGTACACAAGTTAAAAACACCTGACAGGCAAAATTTCAAAGACATAGTGCTTCACTTTTGATTGGGATTTTCCATTTCTCTACGTATACATATATACCTTTGTTGGACTAGATGTTCTTTTCTTCTTGGCAGGACTGGATGGGCCATCTACTTGGCTAGAAGTAATCATATGTACTGGCAAGGATTGCTGTGAAAGTGGTATTTGACTGAGGCCTAGTACAGGTTCAGTGTTTGGGTGATGAGCTTTGTAAGCCTATGGATCATAGAAGTAAGACAAAAAATATGGTTCCATATATTCATAATCCATCCCTTCAAATTAAAGAAATTTATTATAAGCTGCATACTTTTTAAAGTTATGTGGACATCACAGATAGTGATAAAAATTAAACTGAATGAATCATTAATGGAGGAATGTGTACCTTCATTTGAAGAACTTTCATTTTTAATATACCACTGTATAATAGTCCCTTTAAGAAAAAACCCTTTTGAATTTATGAGAATATATAAAAGTTTTGAAATTGGTACCCCAACTTTCTTCCCATTTTAGAGGAAGTTTTATTCTTACTTTATAAAATTTATTTTTTTTAGTCATCTCTGCACCCGTGGTGGTGCTGGAACTCATGGTCCCAAAGATCAAGAGTTGCATGCTCTTCTGACTGAGCCAGCCAAGTGCCCCAAAGGAAGTTTTATTTTGATATAAAATCCATTGCATATAATTTGGAAGAATTTTTATTAAAAAAAAAAAAAAGCCAATCATATACTTAGTAATATAAGTTTGAGCACTACAGATTGGAAAGAACCCTTAAAGCTGGGCACCTACAAAGATAACCCAACTTCTCACCTGCTGTGTTGTGTTCATGGCACCCTGCCTGGAGGTAAGCTCTGCGGGTATTGGTAGGCTCCATGCCTCCTCAATACTAGGAAGTAATTTAGTTTTATTCTGTAGACTACCTTGTGGAAGGTTACACAACTGAGCCTAGGAAAAATTATGTAAAAAGCAAATTTAACACAGGCCTACTTGAGTAAGAGCAAGTCCACTAAATCTTCCTCAATGTTACAAGTATTTATTTCTTACAGAAAATAGAGTCTAAATTTGGGGGTTTTATATGTTCCATATAAAAAGGGCAACTAGAATATACTCATGTGAGTCAGAACAAAACCACTTTCTCTTTTTCAGAAATCTCACAGGAAATTTCAATCAAGAGTGGAAAACGATGTGTTCTTTTCTCTAAAATGCTATGACTTAAAGATGTAGATAGTGCACAGAAAAATCATGCAAATTAATGTGTATCAACAAAGTAAATGTGCAAAAGAACACCATAAGCACTACATCTTTTACTTTAAATGAAAAGTGAAATATCACAAAATATTAAAAATTACGAAAAAAGTTACTGACATGAAAACAAAAGAAAGAGACACACTTTCCAGCCACCCTCCTCACGACAGTTATCATATGGGAAAGTCTTTTAAAATAAGCTATCTCAATTTTTTACCTGTAAAAATTTAATTCTTCCTGCAAGTGTAGAGATATTATTACAACTTTTGCTTCTAGTTGCATTTAAGTAGCATTTAATGGCATCCTGAGGTTGGTTGCAGGATTCATAGAGAGTGCCTAGGTCCATCCAGGCTGCTGCATGCCCATGATCCAACTGTACAGCACAAATATAGGCCTGTAAAGCATCCATAGGTTGATTTTGCTGCTGATAAAGCACACTGAAAAGAGAAAGAATAAACTGTCTGAAACAGAGTATAATAGTAATACACAGTATATTACATATGTTAAAATAAATTTGTGTATCTATGAAAATACTATTAATTCTATATACAGAAAGCTTACCCTATGGAACACCATGTATCTGCACTTGCTTCTGACTTATCAATAGATTGCCTATAAGATATAAAGGCATCCTGAACTTTCCCAATACTTGAATAACACCTAAAACAGAGGAAAAAATTATGTGTATTTGGGTATGGGTATAGACAAACGGGTGGGGGGGCATGCGCACGTTTGTTTGTATATATACATATACATACACATACACAATATTCCATTAATATTTAAGTTAACTATATTTATTGCCAAAATGATGTATATAGAAACAAAAGAAACCTAAAAGCCTACTATAAATGTACGTGTACATACATGCTTAAATACACAAAAATATGTAATTATTATATATATTGTAATTCGCTATTAAATGAACTTTCCTCTAAGTGTTAACACGTTATATTGAACTCTACTGAAATCATTACCAATTTGTTCAATGCCATAATATTCAAGACTAAAGCACACAGGTCTCTATATGCAGTTTGTCTTCAGGTTTCCTTTAGATGAAGATTAAAGGTATAAATTTAAAAAAAAATTGATTAACAGTCTGCGTTTTTCTTTATAAACTTACAGCACTCAGAACAAACATTCCTTAATTCATGAAAATTTCAAATACTGAGCAAACTGAATGTGAAAGACAGCATAAACCATCTTAATTATCTAATTTAATAGGTATTTTATTTTACTTATTTTTTTTTTAAATAAATCAAGTGGGGCTTGACTTGATGACCCTGAGCTAAAATCAGGAGTCAAACACTTAACCGACTGAGCCACCCAGGCACTCCCAATTTAGGTATTTTAAATAATTTGTATTTTAACCCTGTTTTTAAAAAAGCAGTTATATTAAAAATATTAAGAGCAAAGGACAGTATATGGAGACTTTATCAAACAACCAACTAACCAAGAACAAAACAAAATAAAAAACAACAAATAAAACCCCAAGCCATATAACTTTATATAAAATGAATCGAAGAAAAACTGTTCTATATGTTAGCTGTTGGAAAAGAAAAATTTAGACTATAGAAATTACCCAACAAGTAATTTTGGTTTTTGTTTTTTTTTTAAAGATTTTATTTATTTATTTGACAGAGAGAGAGATCACACGTAGGCAGAGAGGCAGGCAGAGAGAGAGGGGGAAAAGGGCTCCCCATCCCGCCAGGAGCCTGAGGTGGGGCTTCATCCCAGGACCCTGAGACCATGACCTGAGCCAAAATCAAGAGCCAGACATCAACTGACTGATCCGCCCAAGCGCCCCAAGAACTTCAAGTTTTTTCTTCTAAAAATATTATATTTATTTATTTGGGAGAGAGGGAGAGTGCATGCATCAGAGAGCACAAGTGATGGAGAGGAAGAAGCCAGCTGCCCATAGAGCCTGGAGTCTGATGGGGTCTCCATCCCAGGACCCTGGGATCATGACCCGAGCCGCAGGCAGAGGCTTAACCCACTAAGCCACCCAGGTGCCCCAGTAATTTTGTTTTTAAATTTGTTTTCTTAAGACACAGAAATTATTTAAATATGTGTTTCCAAAATGGAACTTTTTGGGTCATATTACTTCTTATGGCTTTGTAGGATACAAAATAGCAAGAAATGTTTAATACTTTTAACTGTACAGCCAGTGTAGGATGAACACTACTATTACTCATTTAAATTTTAATTCATGTAATCCAAATGGATGGGAATCAGATTATAGTAGAAATGATAAAAAAGGCATTTCATATAAACAAATGTTAGTCAGTCTACAAATGGAAAATTTAAATCCAACTTTGATCAACTTGAGTTTGTCCTTCTAAAAAAGGAAGTGTCATGACAAAAGCACTTTACAGAACATTAATCTTCTAACAACGTATAAACTGAAATATCAAAGACTGAAAATAGATTTGCGACAGAAAGCCACAAGGCTGGTACACAGATATGAGCCAGAATTAAAGTAATTCTGAGTACACACACATGAGCCAGAATTAAAGTGAAAGTAATGAAAATTGTATAAAAATAATAATACCAAATGACTGAAGACTCCCTGACTTCACCACATACTAAAGGAGATACTGTAAAACTCAGTATAAAAAAGTAAATTATTGGAGCACCTGGGTGCCTCAGTGGGTTAAAGCCTCTGCCTTCGGCTCAGGTCGTGATCCCCATGTCCTGGGATAGGGCCCCATATCAGGCTCTCTGCTCAGTGGGGAGCCTGCTTCCTCCTCTCTTTATCTGCCTGCCCCTCTGCCTACTTGTGATCTCTGTCAAATAAATAAATAAAATCTTTTAAAAAAAAAGTAAATTATTGTGAAAAAGAATAAAGTAAAAAAAGAATAAAGTGGCTACTCTAAGAAAAACATGATAAATGAGCTTTTATTTCCTTTTAATTTTTTATTTATTTATTTATTTATTTATTTATTTATTTGACAGAGAGAGATCACAAGTAGACAGAGAGGCAGGCAGAGAGAGAGAGGGAAGCAGGCTCCCTGTCGAGCGGAGAGCCTGATGTGGGACTCGATCCCAGGACCCTGAGATCATGACCTGAGCCGAAGGCAATGGCTTAACCCACTGAGCCACCCAGGCGCCCCTTTTATTTCCTTTTTAAAAGGATTTTTATTGGGGCGCCTGGGTAGTTCAGTTGCTTGAGTAACTGCCTTTAGCTCACGTCATTAACCCAGAGTCCCAGGATCAAGTCTCCCACTCGTCAGGCTCCCTGCTCCGTGGGAAGTCTGCTTCTCCCTCTGACCCTCCCCCACCCATCAAGCTCTCTCACCCTCTCCCTCTCAAATAAATAAAACATTAAAAAAAATTTTTTTTAATCTATTTGAGAGTGAGAGACAGACAGATAGGGAGAGAGCACAAGCAGGGTAAAGAGGGAGAAGCAGACTCCCAGCTGAGTAGGGAGCCTGATTTGGAGGCTGACCCCAGAATCTGAGATCATGATCTGAGCCAAAGGCAGATGCTTAACCAACTGAGTCTCCCAAGTGCCCCAATAAATGAGGTTTTTTTTTTTTTTTTTTTTAAGATTTTGTTTATTTATTTGACAGAGAGAAATCACAAGTAGGCAGAGAGGCAGGCAGAGAGAGAGGAGGAAGCAGGCTCCCTGCTGAGCAGAAAGCCCGATGTGGGGCTCGAACCCAGGACCTGGGATCATGACCTGAGCCGAAGGCAGCGGCTTAACCCACTGAGCCACCCAGGCGCCCCAATAAATGAGGTTTTAAAAGATATTTTGGTGTGTACATTTCTAATGTTCAGGAAACAGAAGTGAGGAGAAATAAACATGAAAGATGACTAATTTGTGGGCTGACAGACAGAAGAAACACCAGTAAAGGAAACAGAGAAAGTGATTTTAGAGAGTGCATAAAATCTCTGTTGGACAGAGAATTAAAAAGGGAGTTAGCGGTAACTGGAAACAGGGACAGACATCAGAGATGATGTGAATAGCATTAGAAAAGTATATTTTTAAACAAAACAAAATTTCAGATTATCTAACACATTCACCCAAATGCCAAAGAAATAAGAAATAATTTCTGAAACCAGCATTTTCATGCCCCCTTTTTAAAAGTCAAGAGAGAATGTCAATATGCCCAAGTCTGAGTCCAATCAAAACAACTGTATCCCTAATTCAACTTGTTTAGGTTCCTTTAAGGTTGGCCAACCTGTAATACAAGGAGCCCCAAGTAAACTTCAGTTCCACCTCTGCAGTTCCAGCTCTTTCTGTGACATTTACTACTTTTCTGTGACATTACTTAAGGAAACCAGTTTACTTCTCTGGACTCATTTTCCTTATGTGTAAGATAACCATGTTACTATATCACCATCTCACCTTTTTTTGGGGGGGGGGGGTGTATTTTTATTTACTTGAGAGAGAGAGACAGACTGAGTGCACAGGCATGGGGAACTGCAGAGGACCAGGGAGAGGTGGGCTCCCTGCTAAACAGGGAATCCCTGAATCCCAGGATCACAACCAGAGCTGGGAAAGGCAGACACATATTCAAAAGATCCACGCAGGTGCTCACCATCTCACTTTTACAGACATACACCAAGCAATAAGCAACAATATGCAACACAACCTTGAAGCAGTGGTTAACAAATAAAAGTCTCTGAAATACTAGTGTCATGGTATTTCTCTATGAATTCTACTGACAATGAGATTCTCATTCAAAGCTTTAATGAATTTCAGAATATATTTTTGCAAACTTAGTTTCTGTAGCAATAAAGCCAATTAAAATAATACATTAGTTAGACAGCAGATGAGAGCAAAAGAAGCAAAATTATATATTTTATTATATTGTTTATTATATTATATTATAGAAATCACAGAAAAAATAAGATTGAAAATAATTACTGTTTATAATAATATAATCCTGAGCCCGAAAAAGATTAAATCTTCTATTTGAGAAGTCAAGAAAATGTTCTGCACATTCAGATAATTTTATCCAAAAAGTTAAAAATAAAGCACAGGTCCATGTTTTAATATCAGCTGTCTATGGGCAAAGCCCTCTGTGGAATACTGTTCTCAATTAGATAGAGAAGTACATCATTATTTAAATGTTAATTTCAAACATATTTCATTTTAAACTGTTTATATTTGTAATTAAAGAGTAATAACTTCTTATATTAAAAAGCTATACATAGTGCATATTATGCTAAAAATTCTCATTTTGTATCATATTATTTACACTCCTAAAATCTATAGTAGTAACAGTACTAATCCATAAAACAATTAGAAGTCAAATTTCTTAGCTCTCTCTTTTTCTAATAAAAAAGCTTTTTTTTTTTTTTAAAGATCTTATTTATTTATTGACAGAGAGAGAGATCACAAGTAGGCAGAGAGGCAGGTGGAGGCAGAAGCAAGCTCCCTGTTGAGCAGAGAGCCCAATGTGGACCTTGATCTCAGAACCTTGAGATCATGACCTGACTGAAGGCAGAGGCTTAATCCACTGAGCCACCAAGGCGACCCATAATAAGCCTGTTTTACACTAAGTCCTAAGACATTCATTATTATGGGTGCGCCTGGGTGGCTCAGTCATTAAGCATTTGCCTTCGGCTCAGGTCATGATCCCACAGTCCTGAGATTGAGTCCCACATCGGGCTCTCTGCTTGGTGGGAAGCCTACTTCTCCCTCTCCCACTCCCCCTGCTTGTGTTCCGTCTCTCGCTGTGTCTCTCTCCGCCAAATAAATAAATAAAATATTTTTTTAAAAGACACTCATTATACAAAGCTAAGAATAATAAATTAGTTCCAAATCCAAATGCTATTTTACTTATTTATTATATACCCATTTTGTTCATTATACAATGCAAGACAATGGAGAGAGAAAAGATTCAGCTTCTTTCTGAGAACTTTAAGTGGACGAGAGAGACTAAGTTTGGACTTACAAGTTTTATATTACAAACAACTCAAATTAGACTCTTCTATAAGTCCTGGGGAAACTAGAAAAAAGTACAATAAAAGTAGTTAACTTAGCAGTTGTTATTAAACATTATTAATAGATAATAAAAAATTTTTTAAAGAAAAAAAAAAAACCTAACAATAATCTACCTTATTTATTTTTACCAAACAAAAAAAACTACACATTACAGAAAAACTAAAGTTAACATAAAAACTAAATCTAGGGCGCCTGGGTGGATCAGTGGGTTAAACCTCTGCCTTCAGCTCAAGTCCCATATCAGGGTTAAGCCTCTGCCTTCAGATCAAGTCCCACATCAGGCTCTCTGCTCAGCAGGGAGCCTGCTTCCTCCTCTCTCTCTGCCTGCCTCTCTGCCTACTTGTGATCTCTGTCTGTCAAATAAATAAATAAAATCTTTAAAACAAACAAACAAAAACTAAATCTGAATTAGACTTGACGAAGTTTCTCAAAATAAAGTATTCCTTGTAAAAAAGAATCAGATGAGGGACACCTAGATGGTTCTGTTGGTTAGGCATCTGCCTTCACCTAAGGTCATGATCTTGGAGTCCTGGGATCTAGCCCTACATCAGGTTCCCTGCTTATTGGCAAGCTGGCTCCTTCCTTTCCCTCTGCCCCTCCCCACCACTCGTGCACTCTCTCAAATAAGTAAAATCTATTTTAAAAAAAGATTAAAAAAATGTTTTTAATCTTTTTTTAAAAAAGATTTTATTTATTTATTTGACAGAGAGAAAGCACAAGCAGGAGGAGTTGCAGGAGGAGGGAGAACAAGAAGAGGGAGAAGTAGGCTCCTCGGCAGGGAGCCCAATGTGGGGCTTGATCCCAGAACCCTGGGAAAATGACCTGAGTCAGAGAGACGCTAAACCAACTGAGCCACTCAGGCACCCAGTAAATAAAATCTAAAAAAAAAAAAAAAAATAATAATAATAATAATAATAAAAAAGAAAGAGAAAAAGAATCAGGTGAAATTTACAATTAAATCAAAGTAAGACAATTAAGTATGTAACTCTGAGGAAATCAACCTGACAGATCTAGTATTTTCATTTATGTGAAATGAAAATTAACATCTCAAACTATTCAAATGAACTTTACCATAGGTTATCAGGGAGAATAAAAATGAAACATCAAATAAATACATTAAAAATGATAGAAATAACAGAAGGGACAAAATTATATACTGAATTGAAAAACAGTATCAGTGATTAGTATCTGATGTCTCTTGAAAACTGTTTAATACTTCAAAAACTAACTGTAATGCAAGGACCATGAAGACAAGGTAAAAATAAAAACTGATAAGCAAAATAAGAATTTCTCACTAAAAGTACCAAATTTAGAGTGATCCAGTTTTACCAATCAAGAATCTGCTATCATGTATTTATAAAAAAGAGCAGATATTATATAAACTAACATTTTAGATTATAAATTAACTCTATGCAGGACAATTCAAATGTCTAATCTCACCTCCCAAGAAAATACCAAGACTGGCCAGAATTAGGATCTGCCTCCAAAGACTTCTGGAGATACTGAATCGCATAGCTTTCCTTGGTGGCCTTGTCTCCCAGTAGATCCACATTATGATGCATCCATCCTATAATTAAAAAATAATAAGCATTTACCTGTGATCCAACTATTTTTCCACTGTTAAGAATATCATGAAAAACACAAATAAAATCCTTTCTGTACATTTTATTCATCTGGTTTCAAACTTCCCCCAAATTTAAAACTACAAAGATAGCTATAGGGAAGTCTACCTCACTCAAAAAGGTAGAGTCAATGCCACTCAGGGCTCTTAAAGAGCTGAGAGAAATTTAATTTATTTAGGGCAATGCACTGACACTAAATTAGTAGCCCTGGATTTTCCTTTTCCAAATTTAATTTTTTTAAAAATCACATCCTACACACCAAAAATATAAAGATGATTAATTTACTTTTCCTTTGAATATTAAAACAAGTAGCAAGCCAATACTGATTTCTAAGGAATAAATATATAAAAGCTTACATAATCAAAGAAGATACATCAGCTAAGTAATTTTTAAAAACCTTAGAGTGTAAGGCTCTATATCTTATTGATACTGAGTATTTTCATCAACATTCTAAACACAGTATTTAGCCAAGAACAAAAATAATAAACAAAAACTCTCCAAGGCTTACGGAAAACTAATGAAAAATGGGTTTAAAGGGCAGTAAGAGCAGTACAGAGTGCCTGCTTAATAAGCAGGTTCAGAATAGAGCTACCCTATGACCCAGCGATTGCACTACTGGGTATATATCCTAAAGATACAAACGTGGTGCTCCAAAGGGGCACGTGCACCCGAATGTTTATAGCAGCAATGTCCACAATAGCCAAACTATGGAAAGAACCTAGATGTCCATCAACAGACGAATGGATAAAGAAGATGTGGTATATATACACAATGGAATACTATGCAGCCATCAAAAGAAATGAAATCTTGCCATTTGCGATGACGTGGATGGAACTAAAGAGTATTATGCTTAGTTAATTGGAGAAAGACAACTATCATATTATCTCCCTGATACGAGGAAGTGGAGATGCAATGTGGGGGGGTTAGGGGATAGGAAAAGAAAAAATGAAAGAAGATGGGATTGGGAGGGAGACAGACCATAAAAGACTCAATCTCAAAAAACAGACTGAGGGTTGCTGGGGGGAGGGGGGATGGGAGAGGGTGGTGGGGATATGGACATTGGGGAGGGTATGTGCTATGATGAGTGCTGTGAAATGTGTAAACCTGGCGATTCACAGACCTGTACCCCTGGGGATAAAAATACGTTATATGTTTATTTTTAAAAATAATTAATTAAAAAAAATAAACAGATTCATAATTACAGAAACAGAAACAGAGAGATAATGGAAAAACCAGAACATGACAAAATATGTTAAATTTACATTTAAGGCAAAAGAAACCAGTGTTTCAGTTTTGAATCTAAAGAAGTGCATAAAATTACCTTTACAAAAATACCACACTAAGGGAAAACTACGCTTAATTACTTTGACACAGATAGAATAATCAAATGACATTATGAAGACAGGCATAAAATCAACAAACTTCATTAAAATTAGAATTATTTGTTCAAAACCGAATAGAAACAGTGAAAACAAATACAAACTCCAACCAAAATATAAAATAGACATGATGAGTAACTAATAATATGCATTACTAAGGAATATTCATTATTATCTTCTAAGAAATAACAATGTTACCTTTACATTAAACATTAGATTTTCTTATGAAAAACATAATATTTTAAGAAATGCCGTAGAACATACAGAGTGAAATATTCTATAATTTTTAGATGCCATAGTTCCACTAATTCATATTGCGAATAAGTCTATGAAAAGAAGCACAACAGCCACTCAGAAGCTGTGTGAAAGATGTCAATTTATTAACTTCATAACGCGGTATGCATATGAAAGTACTCAAACTTACTCCAGAGATCAAGTACAAGAGGTTAATACGGAGAGTTTAAAAAGACTAGTTGCACTGAAGCACTTAAGTTAGATAGGTTTTTGAGATGGACTGTGTTAGAAAGTGGGTATAAATCAATTCTGGACAGAAGAGGAAAGGGAATAATAGTTATAGAAGAACACTTACAATATGAAGTATTTTAAATAAAATCTCAAATTAACACACGTTATCATTAACTTAATGCATAATTTCAAATAAAAAGGGACTGTTAATCAGAAGAGTTCCAACTGCACCCACCAACCACCCAAACATCTGTAATTAAAGGAATCTATAGTAGAAAATAAATCTTTATATACCTAACTGTTGTAAAACAATTGCTTTTACTTGTACAGGTAGGTTTTCTGTCTGTAACAGTTGTTCATAGGCTTCTTTTGCAGAATGATATTTCCTCTAAAGTAGAAAAGAAGTCAAAGAAAAATAAAAGGATAAATCTTTAAATAAAAATAAAGATTTTAATAAGGAATTGATGACATGATTTAATTAACTTTCGAGAAATGAAATAGTAAGAACACTAAAATGTATACTATAAAGAATCTGTACTATATGAATTTAGATAATACAAAGTTTCTGTTATAAAAAAATAACTGAATGTACAAAGTGAATTATTAATGGAATATTTCTTCAACCCTGGACAGCTATGATGCAGAACACTAAGAGCTGATAAAATTAACATTCAATATAACAGCGTGTCAACAAAATACAACGTTTAAAAAATCTGCTATATCCCAAAAGTTACAAATAGAGTTAACTTCAACCTTATACATTATAATAACATTCACAAAGCTGTATAAGTTTTCTTTTTTGTTTGTTTGTACAAGTATTCTATTAAATGTATAACTAACTGGGAAGACTTTCAAAGATTCAAAGTAGAAAGCAAATACAGTTAAGTAGTACTGTGTTTTACAAAACCTAACACAAGAGGAATGTAGATAACATTTTAACTTTATACATCTCTCTTGTTGAAAATAGTCTTGAAAAACACATACACAGGGTTAAAGACCTAACCCTTGTTCCACAGTTATGATACAAATAATGCTCATGATATTTAAGGTACAGGCAAATTTCTAATTGAGTCCACTGCCCACAGTTCTCCCCAAAAAGTACTAATAAGACTAAACTCTATTACTATTAGTGTGTTCGTGCTTAATACAACTCCATAACAGGAAAAACTAACAAACTTACAAAACATCATCATTTTAAAACTTTAAATTCAATTAATTAACATATTAATGTATTATTAGTATCAGAGGCAGAGTTTAGAGATTCATCAGTTAAAGCATTATCTCTTTAATGTATTTGGAAAAGCAATCAGTCATTTTGTAAGCATAATAACAAAAGGATAAAAATGTAATTTCAAGCATATTGGTATTAAATGAGCAGAGCAACATGACTAATTCAAATAAATGTATACATTGAAGCTAATAATTCTGAGTTTCTTCCCTAACCAAATGTGACCAAAAACAATAATCTTAGGAGAAAAAAATTCAGTTTTTATTTCTATCAGATGTGCATTTACAGATATACAAACAGACACCAACTCTACATCCACAAATATGCCTGTACATACAATGGTAAAGACTTCCCCACACAAAACCCAAGTCAAATTTATCAGTTACAGGATATAAAATTAATAACCAAGTATCAGTTGCATACTACCCACTAGGTAAAGAATGATCCAAAAATGAAATTCAGAAAACAATTCTACTTAAACATTTTTAGGGGGCACCTGGGTGGCTCAGTAATGGTTAACACCTCCACCTTCGGTTCAGGTCATGATCTGAGAGTCCTCAGCAGGGAGCCTGCTTCCCCCTCTCTCTCTGCCTGCCTCTCTACCTACCTAATAAATAAATAAAATCTTTTTAAAAATTTTTAGAAAAATTTACTGAGAATATAAAAGACTTGTATAGAACACCAAATTTTCTTTCTCCATTCATTTGTGAAAGAACATTGTATTTAGCAGTCAATAATTGTTCCCCATCCCGCCTATTATGAATAGTGCTACAGTGAACACAGGATTGCAAATATCTCTTTGAAATCCTGACTGCAAATCTTTTGGATAAATACTCAGAAGTGAGATTACTGTATCCTGCGGTAGCTTTTTTGAAGAAATCTTATATACTGGTTTCCACAGTATCTGCCCCATTTTTGCCATCCCAACAGCATACCACATTCCAATTACTCTCCATCCTAGCCAACATTTCCTTTTAGTTTTTTATTATAGATGTCCACATAGATTTGAATGATATCTCACTATGGTTTTTATTTAAATTTCCCTGATTAATGACAATAAGCATTGTTTCATTACAGGCTGGCCATCTATATGTCTTCAACAGAGAAATTTCTATGCAAACACTTAACCCATTTTAAAACCCAGTTACTAGATTTCTTCTGCTGTTGAGTTACATTTATTCTTTATATATTTGCAAGATTAATCCCTTATTGTATTAAATGGCTTGCAAATATTTTCTCCTATTCTGTTACCTATCTTATCACTCTGTGGATTGTTTCCTTTGCTGTGTAAAAGGGTTTTTTAAAAAAGATTTATTTATTTGAGAGAAAAAGAATGCACATGCATGCACAAGCAGGGGGATGGCAGAGGGAAAAGAATCTCAAACACAAGCAGGGGGATATGCAGAGGCAAAGAATCTCAAGCAGACCACCCTCCCCACCCAGAGCGCAAAGGCCAAAGCTGGCTCAGAAAAAAATGTGAAGATTCAACACCTGACAAAATTTAAAACCGTTTCACAAAATTCAGTTATCTTTCCATGAGAAAAACTTTGTCTCATTATATTAGGTATGTTTCTCATGGAATTAGGTATAGAGGGGATGAGTGATATTTACAAAGGGCCAAAATGCTTTTCACAGCTTCATTCATAATTGCCACAATATGATATCCTTCATAGGGTCAATGTATTAATAAACTTTAGTCCATCTAAACAATAAAATATTATTCAGAGCTAAACAGAACTGAGCTATCAAGCCATGAAGAAATAAAGGAAACTTAAATGCACATTAAATGAAAAAAGCCAATCTGAAAGGGGTAAATATACTATGCTTCCAAATCTGACGTTCTGGAAAAGGCAAAAACTGTAAAATACTCTAGTTATATCACTAAAAGGATTAAAAAGAAAGGCATGCCGACTATAAGTGGCCTAATGATATTAAGATGTTTAAAGGCATTTCAGTATTACACAAAAACACAGGAAACTATTCTAAAATGTCTTATTATAAACATCCACAAACAAAGTTAACAAGTCAGGAAACGACAGACGTTGGCAAAGATGTGGAGAAACAGGAACTCTCTTATATTGCTGATGGGAGCACAAGCTGGCACAACTATTCTGGAACAATATGGAGTCTCCTCAGAACATTGAACACAGAACTACCTTACAACCCAGCAACAGCACTAGTGGGTACTTACCCTAAAGATACAAATCTTTTACAAAAAGATACTTTACAAAAAAGATTTTTTGTAAAGATTTGTTATCTTTAAGGTAAATACCTACTGGTGGTGATCTGAAGGGGCACTGCACCCCAATGTTTATAGCAACAATGTCCACAATAGCCAAATCATGGAAAGGGCCCAAATGTCCATAGACAGAAGAATGGATAAAGATGTGGCATACATATAGCAGTATTACTCAACCATCTAACAAACAAAGCAAAACAAAAACCACAAAATCTTGTCACTTGCAACATCCTGTATGGAACTAGAAGGAATTATGCTAAGGGAAATAACTCAAACAGAGAAAGACAATTATCATTATGATTTCACTAATATGTGGAATTTAAGAAACAAAACAGAATTAGCATAGGGGAAAGGAGAGAAAAATAAAACAAGACAAAATGAGAGAGGGAGACAAACCATAAGAAACACTGAATCATAGGAAACAAATTGAGTGTTGCTGGAGGGAGTCTGGGGGCTGGGATAAATAGGTGATGGACACTAAGGAGGGCATGTGATGTAATGAGCATTCATGTCCCACAGGACTGATGAATCACCAAACTATACCTCTGATACTAATAATACTCTATATGTAAATTAATTGATTTTAAATAAAAAATAAACCTCCACAAACATTTTGTAAAATAAATTAGACATTAATATCAAATGGTAGAAAACTGAAGTAAAGTCATTTCACAGCATGCAAATGATTTAAGTTTAGAGACAAGCCATATTAAAGGACAGCTTCTAGTATTCAGCAAGCAGAGTTTCTGGAGAATTTATTAAATTACAGTGAGTTGAAGGTAGTACAAACACTATACACATATTGAAAACAAACCTCAAATACCTTCATATCTTTTTCACTAAGCAATATTGCAAATACATGTAGTAAGTATAAATATATACATATGATTATATTAAATATATGCAGGAGTATATGCTGAGAAATCATTCAAATGGATTATTTCAATTAAAGCATGAAATTGCCTTATAAAATTCATTTCGCTTAGAGCATGAGGAGGATCTGGTTCTAAGATTTTGTTCTTGTTTAGTTAAAACACTTACCTGGGTTTCATACAAGTGGGCAATATGAAACTGAACTGCAATATGAAATCATGGAAAAGAATTAATTACAGGAGAGTTGACAAAATGTAATAAAAATAAAGAAAATGTAAAATATAAGGAAATGCTAAAACTAAATATTATAAATTTTATTTAGGAGTGTGTCTTTTGTGTTTACTTAAGTAACATGAAAATAAATCTGCTAAAGACCAAAAGCATATAAAGAAAACATTACTGGAAGTCATTATTAAATTACAATGTAATTTTAATTACTTAATGTTAACTCTAGAAAACTTTAACATATTTGGAGCATTAAAAATCAATAAATCAAAAAATCAATAAATGTTATATGAAGCTCAAATAAGCAATAATAACTAAATATATCTTTTAAATGTATATATCATAACACAACATTCGCAAACTTTCACCTTACAAATAAAGTTACTATTTAATAGACATGTTTTTATAAAAGCTGTGCCTTTACAGTAAATCCTAAAAAAGTACTTCCTTATAAGTAATAGATCAGTGTAATACAAATAAGACATGGGGAAATGAGTACTTTTCAGGTTTTTAGCATTAGGCAGCTTTAATTTAAAAAAGAAAAAAAAGTCAAACCACCTAAAAAGCAAGATTATGAAGTAAATACATGTGAAAAATCAAATAAAGTAGAACATTTTTACTTCCCTTTTTTGAGAGTTCTTACTATTGCCCAATTCCCAATCACTGGAGGATTACTGATTCAGTGAAGACCATAATAGTCAATAAAGTAAGATCACAAAATTTAACTAAAATTTAGCTTTGTGCATTTTATGGTTTTCGTTTATTAATGAAAAAAAACAATATTATTTTCTGGGGCGCCTGGGTGGCTCAGTGGGTTAAGGCCTCTGCCTTCGGCTCAGGTCATGGTTCCGGGGTCCTGGGATCAAGCCCCAAGTATGGCTCTCTGCTCAGCGGGGAGCCTGCTTCCCTTCCTCTCTTTCTCTGCCTACTTGTGATCTCTACCTGTCAAATAAATAAATAAATAAATCTTAAAAAAACAACAACAACATTATTTTCTTCTTGCTTTGTCAGTTAGACTCTAAGTAGGAGAACCTGTCAAAATTATATAGAGATTATTTATGTATGTGCATTTTTTTTTTTTTAAGGACAGTCTCACAGTGTGATGAAATCTGCTGGAAGAAAAGTACCAAGATGTTGTCTCTCTCCTTTTCTTCTTACTCAAACTTTCTCTCTCACTGAATACCACAAAGATAAAATTCATTCTAGGAAGCGTGAAAAAAATTCAAATTCTTAAGATTAGCTTTTACATGGGGCGCCTGGGTGTTTCAGTGGGTTAGGCCGCTGCCTTCGGCTCAGGTCATGATCTCGGGTCCTTGGATCGAGTCCCGCGTCGGGCTCTCTGCTCAGCGGGGAGCCTGCTTCCCTCTCTCTCTCTCTCTCTCTCTCTCTCTCTCTGCCTGCCTCTCTGTCTACTTGTGATCTCTCTCTGTGTCAAATAAATAAATGAAATCTTTGGGGAAAAAAAAAAAAGATTAGCTTTTACAGATTCTGATTCAGGGGTGCCTGACTGGCCCAGTTGCTACCATTCTTGGTAAAGGTTCAGGTCAGGTCATTATTCTGGGATCAAGCACCATGCTCAGCAGGGTGTCTGCTTGAGGACTCTCTCCATCTGTTCCCCCACCTGCTGCTCATTCTCTTTCATTCTAATATAAATGAATAAATCTTAAAAAAAAAAAAAAAAAGAAAGATCCTGGTTCAGTCAGCCTGGTTATAAAGGCCTGGAAAACTCTCAGTTAGGAAGTTCCCCACCCTTCTAGTAACTTCTCTATATCCAGGTTGGAGAACACTGCATTAGGTATCCATAAATTCCTTTCCATAAAAAAGAAATTCTCCTCAAAATTCTGTATTTAACTCTAAAACAACTTTTTGGTACAAAAAAGGGTTACACACTGCATGTTAATCCCCTTTCATGAATAAAAATGTTGGGGCGCCTGGGTGGCTCAGTGGGTTAAGCCGCTGCCTTCGGCTCAGGTCATGATCCCAGGGTCCTAGGATCGAGCCCCGCATCGGGCTCTCTGCTCAGCAGGGAGCCTGCTTCCTCCTCTCTCTCTGCCTGCCTCTCTGCCTACTTGTGATCTCTGTCAAATAAATAAATAAAATCTTAAAAAAAAAAAAAAAAGAATAAAAATGTCTTCCCTAGAGAGGACAAACTACTATCACAAGATAACAAAACAAAAAGAAACCAACTAACAGCTATTACTAACAACTAACAGAGAGTCTATTTGTAAGTTATTTTCATTTTTTAGGTTATTTAATTCTGTAATTAAGAGATATTTCAGGGGCACCTGGGTGGCTCAGTGGGTTAAGCCACTGCCTTTGGCTCAGGTCATGATCTTGGGGTCCTGGGATCGAGTCCTACATCAGGCTCTCTGCTCAGCGGGGAGCCTGCTTCCACCTGCCTCTCTGCCTACTTGTGATCTGTCTCTCTTTCTCTCTCTCTGTCAAATAAATAAATAAAATCTTAAAAAGAAAAAGATATTTTATTTCATAGGCTCATTTTACAGGCTAAGAAACTTTACGGGTGAAGATAGTTTATCTAAAGGCTAAAATCTTTATTTTACATGTTCCAATTTTCTTTCTTGATGCCCTTTCTCAAGATAGCTCTTCTTACCATGCCAACTCCAGTTACTACTAATCTCATCTTACATCATTATTGGAAGGAAACTGGATTATAGGTAAAAAGAAATAAGGTAAAGAGACGCGGAAAATCACTATCTCAATTTCCCAAACTTCACATGAATCTAATAAATGGTAAAGAAACCAAAGATTAGCTAACTTGCACCCAAATACCATCTGAACTTCCTCGAGATTATAGTCTCAGATTCCATGTCTCTGGCTCACAACTGTGTAAGATACAGTGTTATCTTTTATAAGGTATTTCATTCTTAAATGTTCTTTGACATTGGCATAAAAATACAACTACAAAAAATGTTCAACCTAGCACTTTTCAATTATACACACTGAAATTTGGACACTGGTGCCAACAACAGTCTTGAAATTTAAACTTTAATTTTTATTAATTACTATACTAGAATATTATTCCAAAGAAAATATATATGACATTCTTCTATCACCTAATTATTTTCAAAAATACTAATGGTACACATTCATTTGCTATTTCTAAAGAAAAAAAATATACACTTATTTAAAGAAACTATACATTTATGATTTACTAACAAAATGAAATAAATTTTCCATTCAGTTTTTAACTTCACTTTGAATTCTTATGATCTTCCCAATTTTACAAGCATAAGAATTTCAAGTCATGCTCTGAGAAATATTCAAATCCTCAACAATATTAACAGAAGGAAAAGAAATCATTTTTCCACTAAAGTAGATAGTTGAACAACCACTACTAGTGATACCACTCAATTAGAAACTAGACATTTCTATTCTTAAGGAAGTAATTGTGTTGATTATCTTTAACAACCCCCACCTTCCCAAATCAATCATGTAAAGTCTTTGACTCAGGCTTGTGCTCCACTCTTATTCTCAACAACTCAAAGACAGAAACAAAAATACAGTAGATTTGAAAAGGTATTTATGGTCATGATTTCCCAAAGAGACAAAAGACTTATTATACTTAGAAATACTTACTTTCAACACTGGACAAAGTACAGGGATTACAGTCAATCAAAGCTAACTGAAAATGCTGTGAGAGAAAAGCAAAAATATTAACACATTAAGCTCAGAGCTCGTAAAATCAACTTTTCTATGTTAGGCTCTGTAAGATCTAACATATAATAATGAAAAGATGTTACACAACTAAAACATAATAGTGAACCAAATAAAATTAATGTCATTCAAAATCTATTATGGAAAGAAAAGTGTTACCAAGTTATTTATTCCCATCAGACAGCTAAAAATGAAAAATGCGAGGGATAAAAAACTTTATTTATCCTGTGTGTAGTACTTCTATTAGATGGAAAACACAAACCTATTTCAGTATTCAAGCAAAAAATTAAGTTACAGAAATATTTAATGACTCATGCTTTATAATTTATTATATAAAAATGGAAAAGTCCAACGGTATCTTTAAGAACATAAATGATTTTTTTAAAAATTATTTCAAAATGAAACTTCAAATTCAGAAACAAGAAAATTCTATGAGAATTATCTTAAAGAATAAAATATATTTGCTTTCACTGATTCTTCCATATCACTGTATTTCAAGACAGTTTAAAGCTGTAATCCCACATCTGTATCAAATGACCCATGTTCGGGGCACCAGGATGGCTCAGTCAGTTAAATATCATCCTGGGTTCCTGGGATAAAGTCACATGTCAGGCCTCCTGCTCAGCAGGGAGTCTGCTTCTCCCTCTCCCCTACCCCACCTCCTGCCTCATTCTCTCTCAAATAAGTAAAATTTTAAAACAAACCATGTTCAATTTCATCTGTGGGCTGATTATACTATCCTTTTAAAAACTATATATTGTGTGTAAAATATGAAGAATCATTCATTAAATGTAATACTAACAATATAGCGCACTACTACTTATTCTATCAAATAAGAATAACGCACAATGTAGATTTGTAACTGTCTAGGGCGCCTGGGTGGCTCAGTGGGTTAAGCCGCTGCCTTCGGCTCGGGTCATGATCTCAGGGTCCTGGGATCGAGTCCCGCATCGGGCTCTCTGCTCAGCGGGGAGCCTGCTTCCCTCTCTCTCTCTCTCTCTCTCTGCCTGCCTCTCTGTCTGCTTGTGATCTCTCTCTGTCAGATAAATAAATAAAATATCTTTAAAAAAAAAAAAGATTTGTAACTGTCTAGACAAATTTATATCTAGTATATCCTGAATAAACATATTACATAAAATACTAATATTACCAATCATGTGCTAATCAGTTAATGCATAACAATATGTAATTTATATTATATGATAAAACAGAATATTTGCTAATATTAATTAATAATATATAATTTACATTATAGGATATCTAATAATACATAATATACTAATTATATACAAGTCATTCATTTATATATTTGTAGATATTAAAAACACAGATAACGTTAATACATGAAAAAACTAATTGTTACTAAAAACACTAGGTTGTAACATCTATTACTTGCCACCATAAACATCACTAACATAAACTGCTCAACAGAAAACAATAAGCACTTGATTTTTTTTTTTAAAGATCTTATTTGTTTATTTGACAGAGACAGAGAGACAGCAAGAGAGGGAACACAAGCAGGGGAGTAGGAGAGGGAGAAACAGGCTTCCCGGTGAGCAGGGAGGGAGACGTGGGCTCAATCCCAGGACCCTGGCTGGGATCATGACCTGAGCAAAAGACAACACTCAATGACTGAGGCACCCAGGTGCCCCAAGCACTTGAATTTTTAAAGTTAAATGAAAAATAAGGCCTGTTGATCATTCTACAAAGTAGTCCCACAAAGTACATTACATTTTAAAGTTCTCATTTATTTTTTAATACTAAAATAATGAATTATAATATCATTACCACAGGACAAATTATTAAAATATCAACTAAAAAATGCTATTCATACATACAATGTGTATATTAAAAAAAAATTGTGAAACATACTGATTATTTCAAGTCTGAAATACCAAGTTGTACAAGTAGTTCAAACACTATCTTCTCCAAGTTTTAAAAACTACTCTTACATGCAGAATTAATGTGGAATTCACTGGAATATGTAACTATGCTTCTTCAAACAGCCTCAGATAATGACCAAAAAAAAAAAAAGGTTTCTGATACTGTAATCAAAATATAGTTGCAAATAGCATCCAAGGCAGAAACACTTAAGAGTGGCAACACAAGCCTGTTAGGCTTGTGCAAGATATGCAGACCAACCTTTCTAACAAACAGTACTTGGAAAACTGGCCATCTACATGGAAAAGAATTAAGCTGAACCCTATCTTACACCATACACAAAAATTAACACAAAATGGATCAAATATGTTAATATAACAAACTATAAAACTGCTAGAAGATATGAAGGAAAATCTTTAGAAACTCTAATTCAGGCAGTAACTTCTCAGCTATGACACTTAAAGGCATACACAACAACAACAAAAAATTAAAATATTCTGCAGATTAAAAAAAGATTACCCATAGAGTGTGAAGAAAACCCATAGACTGAGAGAATCTATTTGCAAATCATAGATCTGATAAGACATTAATATCCAGAGTATATTAAAAAAATCCTATAAAATGGGGCACCTGGGTGGCTCAGTGAAGGTTAAAGCCTCTGCCTTCAGTCCAGGTCACGATCCCAATGTCCTGGGATCAAGCCCTGCATCGGGCTCTGCCTGCCTCTCTGCCTGCTTGTGATCTCTGTCTGCCATATAAATAAATACAATCTTTAAAAAAACAAAACAAGGGGCGCCTGGGTGGCTCAGTGGGTTAAGCCACTGCCTTCGGCTCAGGTCATGATCTCAGGGTCCTGGGATCGAGTCCCACATCGGGCTCTCTGCTCAGCAGGGAGCCTGCTTCCTCCTCTCTCTCTGCCTGCCTCTCTGCCTGCTTGTGATCTCTCTCTGTCAAATAAATAAATGAAATCTTTAAAAAAATAAATAAATTTAAAAATAAATAAATAAATAAACAAAACAAAAACAAAAAAACCTCCTATAATTCAACAGGAGAACAAAGAACCCAATTTAAAAATGAGCAAACAATTTGAGTAAATATTTCTCCAAAGACAAAGCAAATGGTCAATACACATCAGAAAGCACTTAAAATTAGTCATTTCAGAAATGCAAAATAAAATCGCAATGTATTATCAATTCATTTTAAAAAAAGGAAGATTGATAATTTTTTTTTAAATAAAAGGAAAGAAAATGAAGTGCTGGCAATGATGTGAAGATTCTGAAACCTTTGTAAGCTGGTGTGAATGTACATTATACAGGCACTGTAAAAATCCTTACTTTTTCCTTATTTTTTCTTTTAATATTTTTATTTAAGGGGGCGCCTGGGTGGCTCAGTGGGTTAAGCCTCTACCTTCAGCTTGGGTCATGGTCTCAGAGTCCTGGGATCAAGTCCCGCATCAGGCTCTCTGCTCAGCAGGGAGCCTGCTTCCTCCTCTCTCTCTGCCTGCTTCTTTGCCTGCTTGTGATCTCTGTCTGTCAAATAAATAAATAAATTCTTTAAAAATAATAAATAAATAAATAAATAAATAAATAAATATTTTTATTTAACTGAGAGAGAGAGAGATTGAGAAAACAGGTGGGAAGAAGAGCAGAGGGAGAAGCAGACTCCCGGTGAAGGGAGCATTGTCCACAACCACCAAAGTGGAAAAAACAAAATGTCCATCAATATGTGAATGAATAAAAAGACTGTTATATATGCGCAATGTGTACTACTGAGCCAAAAAAAAGAAATGGAACACTGGTATAAGAATACATATAAACCCTAAAAAAATTATGTTTAGTGAAATAAGCCAGACACAAAAGCACAAGTATTGTGTGATTCCACTTATGTTCAGTGAGACAGATAATATTACAGAGGTACCGGGACCTGGGAGACAAAGGAATGAGAACCCACAATTTAATGGCTACAGAATTTTTGTACTATGCTGGAAAACATGGGAAATGAACAGTGGTGACAGTTACAGAACCTTATGAATATACTTAATGTCACTGAATTGTACACCTAAATGATGCACACATTTCAATGTCTAAAATAATTAGTATTGGGGCGCATGGGTGGCTCAGTTCATTGCCTGTCTGCCATCAGCTCAGGTCATAATCCAAGAATCCCAGGATCAAGTGTCTCCCACACTGGGCTCCCAGCTCCACGGGGAGTCTGCTTCTCCCTCTGACTTTCTCCCTTCTCATGCTCTCTCTCACTCTCTCAAATAAATAAATAAAATCTTTTAAAAATAATAAAATAAAATAATTAGTATTATGTATGATACAGTATAATAAAAATAATAATACTTTAATAATTCAAGAGAATACCTGAAAAAAATTAGGCTAACCCATATATAATACATTTCATACGTTTTAAAGCTTTAAAATGTATTCTGGGGACCCCTGGGTGATACAGTCGATTAAACATCAGCCTCTTGGTTTCAGTTCAGGTTATGAACTCAGGATTCTGGGATAAAGCTCCATGTCCGGCTGCAAGCTCAGCAAAGATGCTGCTAAAGTTTCTCTCTCCCTCTTCCTCTGCACTTCCCAGTGTGTGCTCTCTCTCTCTAAAACTAGTAAACCTTTAAAAGAATTATACCTATTATTTCCTGAAATGGGACAAATTATTAACATGAATATGGCCTTTAAACAGTAAATACTTTAGTCATTAATATACCAATATTAAGGATTATTAAGAACAAATAACGCACAGAACCATGGAGACACAGAGGGTATGAAGTTCCAAAAAACCCCGATTTTTAGCAATATTCAATTCTGATCACAATATATTGCACACTGCAGACATGCAACATATAAACACTGGATGAAACTTTGAGGAGATTTACAAACTCTTTATACTATTTCTTACATGTATATTTACTATAATCTGAAAATATAAGGTTAATAATAAACCAAAACTGATATGTGAATTTACTAAAGAAACTTCCAACATTTGTGGCATCTGGGTGGCTCAGTGGGTTAAAGCCTCTGCCTTCAGCTTGGGTTATGATCCCAGGGTCCTGGGATCAAGCCCTGAATCGGGTTCTCTGCTCAGCCGGGGACTGCTTCCCACCCCCACCCTGCCTACTGTGATCTCTGTCAAATGAATAAATAAAATCTTAAAAAAAATTTTTTTTCCAACATTTGAGTAGTTAGAATAGTGTTTCTATTTTCTCATTCTGCAAGCCAAATATGTCTCCTTAATGTGATAACACAGCAAGATGAAACTTTTTTTTTAAGATTTTTATTTATTTATTTGACGGACAGATCACAAGCAGGCAGAGAGAGAGGAAGGGTTGCAGGCTCTCTACCAAGCAGAGAGCCCGACATGGGACTCGATTCCCGGACCCCAGGATCATGACCTGAGTCAAAGGCAGAGGCTTTAACCTTCTGAGCCACCCAGGCACCCAAGACAAAACTATTTTTTCTTTTTTAAGATTTTTTTTTATTTATTTGACAGATCACAAGTAGGCAGAGAGGCAGGCAGAGAGAGACAGGAGGAGGCAGGCTCCCTGCTGAGCAGAGAGCCCAATGCGGCACTCGATCCCAGGACCCTGAGATCATGACCTGAGCCGAAGGCAGAGGCTTTAACCACTGAGCCACCCAGGCGCCCCAAGACAAAACTATTTTAAAATATATGTACTACTAAAAGCAAAACATATTTACTAAATGCTTTCCTTTGCACAGGAAGAATGGCACGACACTCACACTCTATGCTTAATTCTTATTTATCTTGAAACTGGATATTACAATGTAATGTGTGAAAAAGACCTTTCCTAAATGAGACAACAAACTGACCCTAAAAGAATTTAAGATAATAGTATTTCAGTACTCTTATTACAGTAAAATCCCCCAAACCAAAGAGTTGTATATAGTTTAAATCACCCTGCATTTAATCTGAGTAGTCTAGATCTTACAATGAAACCTGTCTTGCAGAAGCAGAAATCCAAACCAAAGACAACATAAAATGTTAAACATTTTCAAACACTGAGAACGTTGAAAACCTTTACACAAAAAACAAAGGCAACAGAGACCAAAAAAAAAAAAAAAAAAAAAATGGACTATATCAAACCACAGCACAGGAAACCAGCAAAATTAAAAGGCAATATACCAAATGAGAAAAAAATATATACAAATCACTTATCAGATAGGTTAACCACCAAAATATATAAAGAACTCATTAAACAGAATTGCAAAAAAGAAAAGAAAAGAAAAAATCTGATTAAAAATAGGCAGAATATCTGCAATGACAACTTTCCAAGAAAGACTAAACATGGCCTACCAGTGATTAAAAAAATACTCAACATTAGTCATCATCAAGGAAATCCAAATCCAAACTATAATGAGATATTACATTACACCTGTCAGAATGGTAGAATCAAGAAAACAAAAAAAAAGTGTTGGCAAAGAGGAATGCACTGCTGGTGGTATTGTAAACTGGTTCAGCCTTTGTGGAGAACAGTATGGAAATTCCTCAAAAAATTAAAAATTCAACTACAATACAATTCAGCAATCCTACCTCTGGGTCCCCCCGCCCCAAAAGAAAACTAAAACACTAACTCAAAAAAGATATATGCACCTCCATGGTCTTAGCAGCATTATATATAGCCAAGAGAGGGAAACACCTTAAGTGTCTATCAGGATAGATGAATTGTTGGGGTTGATTCCACGTTAAAACATGTTAAACCCCTAGGGCCTGCCTGGGCCTACTTAGCCATAGTGACTCCATGTTGCCTAGGTAGACAATTTGTTGGGTAATAAATGCCTCAACAGTTATTGATATCAGTTCCAGGTACCTGTTGCTAAAACACACACCTAAAACAAGGCCATTTTGTTTATATTGGTTCCAGGTAACTATTACTAAAACACACACCTAAAACTAGGCCATTTTGTTGTCTAATAAACACCTCAACAGTTACTAGTACCAGTTCCAGGTAACCGTTACTAAAACACACAGGTAGGAGACATCCAATCAGCCAAAGCCACATATGTAGATGTCTGCGATTGTACCCTATAAAACTAGCCTGTAAGACCACGGGGGCGTCGCTCTCTTCGGAGGCGGCCCTGGCCGGTCAGTCTGACTTCCAATGCTTGGTATAGAATAAAGCTTTACATAACTCTCACTTTGTCTCAGTCTTGTTCCCCTGGCCCATCAGTCTAACGTCTAATGCTTGGCATAGAATAAGGCTTTGCGTAACTTTTTCTCAGTCCCGTTCCTTTGATAACGGACCCAACAGAACGAATAAAGAAAATACTGTATTTAAAAAAAAATACTGTATTTATCAGCATATACATATATACAATGGAAATTAATCCATCACTAAAAATGAAATCCTGCCATTTAACAACATGGATGGACCTAGAGGGTATTGTGTTTTGTGAAGTAAGAAGAAAATCCTATGTTATCATGTATATGGAGAAAATAAAATTTCAAAAAACCCGAATTTAAAAAACAGAAAGCAGGGCGCCTGGGTGGATCAGAGGGTTACGCATCTGCTTTCCGTTCAGGTCATGATCCTGGGATCCTGGGACTGAGCCCCACATCTGGCTCCCTGCTTTGTGGAGAGCCTGCTTCTCCCTCTTCCTCTCCCTGCTGCTCCCCCTGCTTGTGCTCTGTGTCTCTCTGTCAAATAAATAAATACAACTTTAAAAACAAATAGAGCAATCAGAAAAAGACATTTTCTTTAATAAATGATGTTGGGAAAATTGGACAGTAACATGGGAAAGAATGAAACTAGTCAAGTTTCTTAGAGAATACACAAAAACAAGTTTGAAATGGATTAAATCCTAAATGTGAGATATGAAACCATAAAAATCCAAGAAGATAACACAGGCAGTAACCTCCTAGACTACTGGCCATAGCAACATTTTTCTAGGTAAGTTTCCTGAGGGAAGGAAAATAAAATAAAAGCAAAATAACCTACTGGGTCTTCATCAAAATCAAAACCTTCTGGGGGGCACCTGGTTCTATTAAGTATCTTACTCTTAATTTGGCTCTAGTCATGATCTCAGGGTCATGATCCAGAGCCCTGCATGGGTCCTGGGCTGAGCTGGGCTTAGAGCCTGCTTAAGATTTTCTGTCTCCCTCTCCATTTGCCCCTCTCCCAGTCTCTTTCTCTCTCCAAAAAAAAAGCTTTCTGAACAGGAAAGGAAACAATCAAGAAAACTAAAAGGCAACACAATATACTACAGGTGTTGGAGAGGATATGAACAAAAAGGAACCCTCTTGCACTATTGGTAGGAATGCAAACTGCTGCAGCCACTCTGGAAAATAGTACAAAGTGTCCTCAAGTAGTAAAAAACAGAGCTCATCCTATGACCCAGCAATCAGACTACTGGGTTAGAATACAAAAAATATTAACCAAAAGGGATACATGCACCTCTATTTTTATTGTACCTTTTTTTTTTTTTAAATAACAGCCGAGTTAAAAAAGCAAAAACAAACAAACAAAAAAACAGCCCAAGTATGCACCGAGAGACAAATGGAAAATGAAGATGTGGTATACGATACAAGGGAATATTTCTCAGCTATTAAAAAGAATGGAACCTTGCCATTTGCAATGACATGGACTGATCCTAAGAGTATAATGCTAAGTGAAGTAAGTCAGAGAGAGACAAATACCATATGATCTCACTCATACGTAGAATTTGAGAAACAATCAAAGGAAAAAGGAAGAAAGACCAAACTGAGAAACAGACTTTTAACTCTAGAAAACAAAGTGATGGTTACTAGGGCGGAGGAGCCCCCCCTGCCACTGCTGTGTGAGAATGGGTGCTGGATGGTTGAAACAGGTCATATGGATTAAGGAGTGCAGCTGTGATGGACACCAGGTGTTGTATGGAAGTACTAAATCACCATACAACTGAAACTAACAGATAACTCTATATGTTAACTATATTGAAATTAAACAATTTTTAAAATTTAATAAAAATAAATAATTTTTCAAAAAGCTCAAAGATACAGAAAACAAACTGGTGACTGCCAGTGGCAAAGGGTGGGGAATGAGCAAAATGAGTGCTGGGGGCCAAAAGATACAACTTCCAGTCTGTGAAGTCTTAAATAAGTCAGTCAGTCTTGAGAGGTAACATATAACACAGCAACTGTAGTGAAAAATTCTGTACTGTATATCTAAAGGTTGCTTTAAAAAAATAGAACTTAGTGGCACCTGGATGGCTCAGTCAGTGAAGCGTCTGCCCTTGGATCAGGTCATGATCCCAGGGTTTTCAGATCGAGCCCCACATCAGGCTCCCTGCTCAGCAGGAAGCCTGCTTCTCCCTCTCCCACTCTCCCTGCTTCTATTCCCTCTCTCACTGTGTCTCTGTCAAATAAATAAATAAAATCTTAAAAAAAAAAAAAAAAACTTAAAAAGTTCTCATCACAAGAAAAAAAATGTTTTTCCTATGTATGATGATACTTGTTAACCAAACTTACTCTTGTGATCATTTAGCAATATATACAAATATCAAATCACATTGTACATCTGAATTGTGTACATACACTATACATATAATGCTATATATCATGTCTCAATTTTTTTTTTTTAAGATTTTATTTATTTATTTGAGAGAGAGAGAAAGTATGAGAAGGGGGAGGGTCAGAGGGAGAAGCAGACTCCCTGCCAAGCAGGGAGCCTGATGCGGGACTCGATCCCAGGACTCCAGGATCATGACCTGAGCTGAAGGCAGTCGCTTAACCAACTGAGCCACCCAGGCGCCCTCAATTTTTTGAACTAATAACTAAAGTGTTGAAGTGAGGAAATCGTGGAAAACTGGTTGGTTTTTTGAGACTATTTTACATAATAATTAGTCACTGAAAATGAATGAAAGCAATGCCTGGCTGGCTGACTCAGTAGAACACGTGAGTCCTGATCTTAGGGTCTAGTATTTGAGTCCAAGGGCATAGCTTACTTAAAAATGCAGAAAAAGAAACTTCAAAAAGCAAGCCCACTTATTTCCATTGTACACAGTGTATATTCCTTTAACAGCAATCTCGATGCACAACACATGACCCAAACTTGAGTTGGTGAGAAAGCCTTAGATTTGCTCCATCGCCAGAAGGACACGTGGCCTATCATCCATTCTGTTTTGTTTCCTACCAGGAAAGACGGATCTTCTAGTTTAAAATACACACAGCCTTCCCATTCATTAATCAAAGTAGTAAATTTCAATATCCTACCAGCTACCAAGAATGAGAGCAAAGAACCATGGAACTTGTTTCTCCATTAAAAAAATGGTATAAATGGGGTACCTGGGAGACTCAGTCAACTGAGCATATGCTTTCAGCTCAGGTCATAATCTCGGGTCCTGGGATTGAGTTCTGCATTGGGCTCCCTGCTCAGCAGGGTGTCTGCTTCTCCCTCTCCCTCAACCTCTCTCCTTGTTTATGCTCTCTTTCTCTCTTCCACTCAAATAAAAATAGTATCTTCAAAGAAAAAAAAAAAAAACCTGGTACAACTAAATCATCTGAATCAAAAACTTCAAAAACTGACTAAATATATTAAAAGTCTAAACTTCTAAAATACATACAGTAACAGTACATCTATTTGTCATGCCTGCCATAATTCTGATTCTAACACTGCCAACTGCTTGCTAAATTCACTAATATATAAGGAGATTTATTTGTTTTTTCTTCAACCTGTTATATTTGTTTTGAATATGTTATATTGGTCTTCCTGGTTTGGAAAACAAACAAAAGTCCTGAAATTACACCCTTTAAAAACATACACATGAGAATAAAAGTCTCCATAGGTAACCAAATACTTGTGGAAGACGTTAAAGTCATATAAAAACTCTCACATAAAAAAACAGTTAAATACCACCAACAAAGAAGGTCAACACTATGCCACTAAAGGGAATGTGACAAAAACTATACACATTCTGCCTTCTTTTCCAGGATCTAATTCTCAATGTAGTTCCATGCCAATCCTCAAATGAATTCACTACACCTCCGAAGAGTGGTCTTTCTGAAACAAAATATCTAGTTACGTTTTTCTCAAGCTTGACATTTTTATAGGACTACTGCATTACTCCCAAATAAAAATGAGTTATCTTTTCAAAATTATTTTTATTAATATAGACTGTATTATTTGCCCCAGGGGTACAGGTCTGTGAATGATCAGTCTGACACATTTCACAGCACTCACCACAGCACATACCCTCCACGATGTCTATAACCCAACCACCTTATTCCTATCCCCCCAACCCCAGAACACTCCATTTGTTTCCTGAGATTAAGAGTCTCCTATGGTTTGTCACCCTCCCAATTCCATCTTGTTAAAAATGAGTTATCTTTATCAAAATGTTCACACTGAAGTCCTAGCCATAAAGTAAACCTCAAACATTGGGCTGTATATCTCTCCTAAACAGTAGAAAGTTCCTGGCATACCAGGTAGCTCAGTTGGTTAACTGTCCAACTCTTGGTTTTGGCTCAGGTCACGATCTCAGAAGCCCCACATGGGGCTCTGATGTCAGAGTGCTGTTCCAGCTTGAATATTCTCCCCCCACCCACCCGCTATCCACCCCTGTGGACAGCAGGGTGCTGTGGAAAGTTTCTGATTTTCCTCTACCAAATTTCCTCTGAACAATACATGTTTTTCTCTACTTCCTCATTCCCTTCTTGTCTGGCTATCAAACATCAGTTAGTAAATTTTTCAGAAGTTAAAAATTAAACAATTATTTTGGGGAAAAGTATCGATTAAGCTAATAGAAACAGATACTATTTCATTAATAATGTTCATGCAGGCTTCTACTAAAATAGCACTTTATATTGTTAAGCCTAGAAAACCAAACACTGCCAAAACATAATTGAAAGTCTGTATTAAAGGTATTTATTTCAAAATGCAAAAGAGGTTGTTTGAAGTACCACACTCCAATTATACCATAACTTGTGGTATGGTGTGAACCAAACTAATGCCATCTTGAACAAATCTGCTATGATGAGCACTCTGTAACATAAAGCCTTCTTGACTATAACAGACACCAAACCACATTCTTTCCTTTGTTTAACCACACCCTTAGGTATACCTTCTGTCATAATGTTCCTGATCTGCCATAATTATAGGACTGTGACACACATTTATTCTGAAATTTATTCTATCACACAATATTCTTCCTTAAGCATTTTTCCCAACTTCTAAGGCTATAAAAGCAGGTCTTAGGAGAGGTGGAGTTGCAGAGCTCTACTGACCTTGAGACTGCCCAAGATAAACTTCTGTCCCTAAGTCTTCTTAATAAACCATTTTTTATCAAGCTAGACCTTGTTGGGGTTTTTCTTAGGTCTTTGGCCTTTGAAAATAATTCTGCATACACCTTCCTCTCACACAACAAGCATTCAGGAAATAACTAGTAGAAAAGCAAATAAAGCTAGCAGTGCTTTATTTTTCATTACAATCTGATGAATACATACATTGCTTAAATGTCACCATTTTTAATACATGTGAAATTTACAATGAAATTATTTTCAGTCTTTTGACAAACAGAAATACTTCTAAATTATATGAATCTATAATGAATTAGAGATTACAATATGCTAATAATTTGAATTCTGTATGAAACTCTTGTGTATGCTCTGAAAATACAGTAGCAAAGACAAAGTAATCTGGAATACCTACCAAAATTAAGGAGTTTATTCAGACTATAAACCCCGTAACTACCTTCTTCATCAAGAAAGCCTTACCACAAAAATATTTTTTTTTAAAGACTTTATTTATTTGACAGAGAGAGAGATCACAAGGAGGCAGAAAGGCAGGCAGAGAGAGGGGGAGGGCAAGCGGGCTCCCTGCTGAACAGAAAGGCAGATGCGGGGCTCGATCTCAGGATCCTGAGATCATGACCCAAACCAAAGGCAGAGGCTTAACCCACGGGAGCCACCCAAGTGCCCCCCAAAATAATAATTTAGTAATAACAACAACAATGAACTGCTAAATAAACAATCTGCCTACTGATGCAGTAGAAAGTGTGAACTACATAAAAGCTAAAGGATTAAATTCCAGATTATGATTTAATATAAAACACTACAAATGAGATTATGAAATATAATCATATGAATATATAGGAGAAATATTCTGATGATAATATTTTACCTATAAAATAATCTGTGTTAACTGCAATATAAACAATTTCAACTGAATTTCAACTGTGAAGCAGATCTAAAATTCTGATTTAAGAAGAATTTATTTTTATTTTTATTTTTTTTAAGATTTTACTTATTTATTTGTCTCAGAGAGAGAGGGAGAGAGAGCAAGCACAGGCAGACAGAATGGCAGGCAGAGGGAGAGAGAGAAGCAGGCTCCCTGCAGAGCAAGGAGCCCGATGTGGGACTCGATCCCAGGACACTAGGATCATGACCTGACCCAAAGGCAGCTGCCCAACCAACTGAGCCACCCAGCCGTCCCTAAGAAGAATTTTTTAATGATCTTTTCCCTTCTAGCAAAGAGGCAATACATCACATTTTTCAGTGCAAATTATAATTCAGAAGCTCATGAAACTGCTAGCGCCAATTTAATGTTAAAACCTGTTTAACTGGGGCGCCTGGGTGGCTCAGTGGGTTAGGCCACTGCCTTCGGCTCAGGTCATGATCCCAGGTCCTGGGTTCGAGCCCCACATCGGGCTTTCTGCTCAGCAGGGAGCCTGCTTCCTTCTCTCTCTCTGCCTGCCTCTCTGCTTACTTGTGATTTCTCTCTGTCAAATAAATAAATAAAATCTTAAAAAAAAAAAAAAAAAAACCTGTTTAACAGGCCTATTGGGCCCTATTGGGGCCTGCTTAGGCAGAGCAACTCCATATTGCCTAGGTAGACATACTGTTGTTTACATCCATGGACTTCATTCTGGGAATAAACGCCCCAGCAGTTTCTGGGAGTAAACACTTTAACAATAGAAGCCACGTACCTTGAGGTCTGTGGTTATGCCCTATAAAAACCAGCCTGTGAGATCGGGATGGGGTCTTTGAAGGCGGCCCTGGCTGGTCAGTCTGACTTCTAATGCTTTGCACAGAATAAAGCTTTGCATAACTTTCACTTTGTTTAAGTCTCCTTCCTTTGATAATGGACCCCAACAGAAACAACTTCTATTCCTGTTATATACATCTTCCAAAATTTAACAATCATGAAACAGAGGATGAGAATATTTCACATCTGTAAAACATCCTCAACAAATCATCAATTTATGTGGAGAGCCTGCTTTTCCCTCTCTTCCACGTTCATGCTCCCTCTCTGTGTTCCTATTTCTATCTTTCTCTCTCTCTCTCAAATAAATAAAATCTTTTAAAAAAAAATCTTCAGGTGCGCCTGGGTGTCTCAACTGGTTAAGCCTTTGCCTTCAGCTCAGGTCATGATCCTGGAATCCCGGGGTTGAGCCTCACATCAGGTTGTCTACTCAGTGGGGAGTCGGTTCTACCTCTGCCATTCCCTCTGCTTGGGCTCTCTCTCACTCTATTTCTCTCTCAAATAAATAAAATCTTTAAAAAGAAATTCATTAACTTAAATTATATTTCCATTAAAAAATACTCATGCATAGGAAATTTAGAGACCTTGAATTCATTTCTTCACTGAAAGGTAACTTAACTACAGCTTCATAGGATAAGCTGTTGCAAAATGCTACTAAAATGGCATCTGAACAAAACTGAATTTTTTTCAATTCAAGAAGATGAATACTTTAAATATCTCCATTACTGGGACACATGGTTGGTTCAGTTGGTTAAGCAACTGCCTTTGGCTCAGGTCATGATGCTGGAGTCCGGGCGTCGAATTTCACATCGGGCTCCCTGTTCAGTGGGGAATCTGCTTCTCCCTCTGCCCCTCACCACTCTCATGCTCCCTCTCTCTCTCAAATATATAAATAAAATCTTAAATAAATAAATAAATAAATAAATAAATAAATATCTCCATTTCCATTCCACCATCGTTACACTAGTTTTCTCCCTACATATGAACATAGGAGAGAGAATATACTTCTTTCATGCCTGGTAAATATCCTTAATCAAAGATGGAAAAGTCGAAAGAAAAGACAGAAAGAAAAGATGGATCCTTGATTTCATATCTGAACAACTGAATCATTAATGCTTAAGTCTAGACATGAACTAGTCATGAAATGAGCTAGTGTTTACCATTATGACATAAACTAGTGTTTACCATTATTTCAACAAAGTGGACCTGGGACTTAAGTTTCTACACTAATATATTACACTATAAAATACCACAGTGTTATTAGAGAGGTTACATACCTGGCTAGACTGGGTTAAAGTACTACAGCCCAACTTAGGAAAATTAACGACCTCCTAAAGGGAGATTTTCATTCTGATTCATATCATCATTCATTTAAAAATGCTAAGTAATTATATCATAATATACATAAATTTCTCCTCCTGAATTTAACTTACTGATGGTTAAAATGGTCCCACAACAGACAAGCCGTATTTCTATTAAAAGAGTAAAGTTAAAAAGCAAAGGCCAGGATGAAATAAAAATGAAATAACATATAAAGACTAATGGTCAAAAACATCCCAATATTCTATTTTTCACACAGATGAGATTAGCACCAGAAAGCTGTTAGAAGGGGCTCCTGGGTGGCTCAGTGGGTTAAAGCCGCTGCCTTCGGCTCAGGTCATGATCTCAGGGTCCTGGGATCGAGCCCCGCATCGGGCTCTCTGCTCAGTGGGGAGCCTGCTTCCTCCTCTCCCTCTGCCTGCCTCTCTGCCTACTTGTGACCTCTGTCTGTCAAATAAATAAATAAAAAATCTTTAAAAAAAAAAAAAAAAAAAAGAAAGCTGTCAGAAGCTTTAACAAAGGAAAGAAGTATACAGAAAAAGTTGCATGTATCTAAGACATTTTTATTAAAATCAACATCATGTGAAGGTTTGGAACTCCCTACCTAAGGCTAAGGAAATAAAGGCACATACAGGACATTTTTTCTTATGCATCAGTTAAATAAAACTACTTTCACCAGCTGGTGAACATTATCTAAAGCTGCTCAGTGTAAATAAGGGATATTGTAAGTATTGCCAAATCACTAAATCATGGCTCAGCTTTAATTTAAAACGGATCTTAGTAGTACTAACTACTGTATTATTATTATTCAGTTTATCTTCTCTTCACTAACTTTATATACACATTCCATATTTAAGAGAAAAAGTGCTTTTCTCGGTTTTCTTCTAGACTCCCAATGTTATTTCCAGAACACCTATGAAACAACTCTCCAAAAAACAAGCAAAAAAACCTCCACCTGTGATATAACATGTTGCCAAAAAATAACACCGTATTAATTTTGTGCTATATGACATATTTGCATTTTTGATATATTAATATACATACTGTGAATGTCAAGAAGGGGTTAAAATCTTCGAATCGTCACAGCCATACTTACATTTTAATTCCACTAAATTCCCATAATATACAGTCTGATAAATGCCTCTCTAAACATGAAAGTGATGTATGTGATTCCACTCTCTACATCTGCTGCATTTTAACCTTGGACTTATTCCTTAGCAATACTATGTAATTTAAATTCTTTAGTTTACCAGCAATGGCTCTTATGTTCTTGACCGAATATTTGTGCGCTCAGTACCATTCTTTTTTAAGTTCCTAAAATGCAGAGACAACTAAATTCATTACTTTAAACATCTGAAGAATCAAGGCAGTGAAAGAATACAGAGCATAATAAGGGATTAATTCAGATGTCCACTGTGCAAACACTGTACTTTCAGAGAAATGTCTGGCCCTTGATCAAATCCTGAGAGATAATCTCTAAATTCTTGGAAGAGGGGCAACGGGGTGGCTCAGTCGATTAGGTGTCCTGATCCCAGGGTTTCTGGGTAGAGCCCCATGTTGGGTTCCCCGCTCAGTGGAAAATATGCTTGTCCCTCTGCCTCTGCCCTTTCCCTGCTCGTGCTCTCTCTCTCAAATAAATAAAATCTTTTGAAAAACATGAAAATAAATAAAAAAGAAAAATAAAATAAATCCTTGGAATATCCTAAAGTGTGCCCTTCTATACCCAGAGCCTTGAGTCATCCATATGATTTATGAGACCATTACTTTTGCTGAGGGCCTGAGGCCACATGCTATCAGTCTGACCTTAGAAGGAGCTGCTGTTGACTGAGTTAAGTAAGGTCAGCCAGGTATGCTCTCCATATCCGCATTATCAATGCCCAAGATTACACACGTAATGTGGGAAACAAAGGCAGAAGAAAAGTTATTAAATTTCCTTACTACCTAGAGCCCCCTGACAAGTCCTTGAAACAGGGAGAGTAACCTTCCTCTATTGGCTCCACTGCCTTCACCTTAATACTCTGCTAAGGGCAAAAGGCAGTCCTAGCCTGGCTGATCCCCTTTAAGCCTACCTTAACATATAAAAATTCCTTTGGAAACTTCCTTTATCTCTAAACCCTCCAAGATGTGTGCTGCAATCATCCGGAAGCATACAGCCCACCGATACACATCTGAAGGGTCTCATGACTAAGGTTTTATTAGATAACTTTGCTTCCAAAATTCCTCAGAGACTTATGCTATCCCTAACCCTCTCCCAACTTTCAAGTATATAACGGGCCACTTCTCAAAATCCCAGAGCAGCTCTTTCTGCCCACGGGTCCTGTCCTGATGTTTAATAAACCACCATTTTGCACCAAAGATGTCTCAAGAATCCTTTCTTGGTTGTCAGCTCCAGACTCCACTCCACTCACTCATATTCTAAAACTTCGTCACACATACAATGGAAAAGAAAAAAAAAAACTTAGAAAGGGTTGGATAAACGATCCAGGGTTGGGAATCCTGTTATGTTATCACACATCTTTACAGGGAAAATTGAATATTATTCACATGATTCTGCAATGGGACAGGATAAACAGGACTCTTGTCTCTCCTGGACTCCATCTTTTTGTACTTTCTTCTTTGATAATTTTAACCTGTATTCTTTAACTGTAATAAACCAGCCATAAATACAACTGTTTTCTGAGTCCACTGACTTCTAGAAAATCACTGACATTAAGGGTGGTTTACGGGATTCCTAATCACATACAGTTTTTATTTTTTTATTTTTATTCTTTATAAATTTTTTGAAGATTTTATTTATTTATTTGACAGAGAGACACAGCAAGACAGAGAACACAAGCAGTGGATGGAAAGAAGGAGAAGCAGGATTCCATGGCCAGGGACGGTGGCTTGAGCTGAAGACTGCTGCCTAACAATTGAGCCACCCAGGTGACCCCCAATACAATTTTGAAATAACGTCTATTTAGCATCTGCATGTTAGTGAGCTCAGAGTAAGTCCTGCCATATGCAATACACACACACACACACACACACACACACACACGAACCACCTTTGCAACCAAGATATTCTATAATAGAATTATATCAGGAAAAGAGCAAACATTCAAAATGGTCACATTCACAAAATCTGTTGTTTTTCCCCAGAAACCTGAATTCTTTCAAAGAGCAATGCTTTTGTTTTGCAAAGAAACTCTAATCCCATTAAGAACCTCAGAAAACATAAAATGATAGCATAAACACTGAAACTGGAAAATCATAAGTTTTGACAAATCGTATTTACATTAGAATTAAGGTGTTTAACAATAATGTATATTGTTTTTTCCAGTGATACTTTTACTCAAAAACTAGCAGTCTCAACAGATAAGAATCTCTTATTGAATTTTGCTCTGACAGGTGTTTTGCCATTAGCTAGAAGTGGAGACATTTCTAATCAATCTCAAATAAAGGCTAGCAAAAGATTACTGGCACAGCATCGATAACCAACTTCTCTTTGTCTTTATAATGGCCAGCATTTTACACGCGCAAATGAATAAAAACCATGTTCCATAATAACAAACCTTAGGATTAAACATTTTTAAAGATAAAGTAAAAACAAACCAAGTAAACAAAATCTAAAACACTAAACATTTATCTAGCAAATCTTACCATCAAATACCCTGAAATTCAACCCTTTTTAACCCTTTAGGTTTCTATCCTAAATGCATTCATTTTTTAAGTGGTAGTGTAATACCAACATTTTTCAGTACTGTTAACATTTAACACACACACACACAAACACACACACGGAATAGTGAGTATCCAAAAAAAACCCAAGATACCTACCTTTAAACTAGATTCATAGTCTGTGTTCACTTTGAACATAAGCCCAAGTCGTAAATGAATTTCCTTGGCTCGACAAAAACTGGGATCGACATAAAGCACCTCCTGAAATGCTTTAATTGCCCTAAAAAACAAAGACAAAAAGAATCTAAGGTTCTAATATTTACATGTACTTTTCCTGGCAGTCCAGGAAACATTCTGGTTACACAATTTTAACAGAAATTACAACTTTATAAAAACATTACTAACGACCATTTTAAAGTTAGAAATAGGTATGGAGGGGCGCCTGGGTGGCTCAGTGGGTTAAGCCGCTGCCTTCGGCTCAGGTCATGATCTCAGGGTCCAAGGATCGAGCCCCGCATCCGGCTCTCTGCTCATCAGGGAGCCTGCTTCCCCCTCTCTCTCTGCTTGCCTCTCTGCCTACTTGTGATCTCTCTCTGTCAAATAAATAAATAAAATCTTTAAAAAAAAAAAAAAAGAAATAGGTATGGAATCTCAGTCGATTTTTTTTCCTCAAAATTTACAAATCATTCAACAATTTTTAAAGGGTTCATAACATTTTAAGTGAAAATACTAACTTAAGGGGCGCCTGGGTGGCTCAGTGGGTTAAAGCCTCTGCCTTCGGCTCAGGTCATTGAGCCCCGCATCAGGCTCTCTGCTCAGCGGGAAGCCTGCTTCCTCCTCTCTCTGCCTGCCTCTCTGCCTACTTGTGATCTCTCTCTGTCAAATAAATAAATAAAATCTTTAAAAAAAAAAAAGAAAATACTAACTTAAATGTTTGTGAAGAATGTCAGACAGTTAATGGTAGGAACATTTTTAAAAGACCAACAGGGTAAGAATGTTAATCTTCACTCTTTACAGCTCCATAAATCTACTTTTAGAAACTTCACTTTCTCCCACCACATTTTTCTATACATTCCCCTTGGAAACTATCACTGGTATAATGTGTTACATATAGGAGTTAGTATTTACTACTTCCATATGGAATTCCTACAATACAGTCTTTTCCATAAATATTATTATCCCAATAGCAATGGAGTACACCTTTGTCATAAATCAAGGACATATATTTGTGGGACTGCTTCTGCTTTCCTCAACTATGTCAACGTTCATTTGTCTATCTATCTTTGTTGAATTCTGTACCATCTTAATTATTTTGTCTTTTTAATAAGTTTTCATTATGAGTAGAGAAAAATATAGGCTAGATATATTTTGAATATTTTTTAGTATTTGATCTATGTAAATTATCTCCTCAAAAAAAAAAAAAAGAGTATGATACAAGCTAAAAAGATTTTTGAATCTCAATTACAACTGACCCCTAAACAATGCAGGGATGAAGGGCACCAACTCCCATCATAACAAGAAAATTCACTTACCACTTTTTACTACCCAAAACCTAATTATTAATAGCCTATTGTTGATTGGAATCTTTATTGATAACGTAATTCAATTAACACACATTTTACAATACGTATTATAAAACAAACTCATAATAATGTAAGCTACAGAAAACACATGTCTTTAGTAAATCATTTTGGTCATGTTCCTACTTTTATTTTTTTTTCTTTTATTTATTTATTTTTTTTTAAGATTTTATTTATTTGACAGAGAGAGATCACAAGCAGGAGGAGAGGCAGGTAGAGAAGAGAGGAAGGGAAGCAGGCTCCCCGCTGAGCAGAAAGCCCGACTCGGGGCTCGATCCCAGGACTCTGGGATCATGACCTGAGCCGAAGGCAGAGGCTTTAACCCACTGAGCCACCCAGGCGCCCCAGGTTCCTACTTTTAAAGTAGAGTGTTTCTATATACACTTATTACAAAATTAAGCATTTTTTTAAAGATTTTATTTATTTATTTGACAGAGAGTAATCACAAGTAGGCAGAGAGGCAGGCAGAGAGAGGAGGAAGCAGGCTTCCTGCCGAGCAGAGAGCCCGATGCGGGGCTCGATCCCAGGACCCTGAGATCACGACCTGAGCCGAAGGCAGAGGCTTTAACCCACTGAGCCACCCAGGCGCCCCAAAATTAAGCATTTTAAAAGGTAGAAAAAACATACAGACATCACTTAAAAATAAATTATCAATGGGGCGCCTGGGTGGCTCAGTGGGTTGGGCCCCTGCCTTCGGCTCAGGTCATGATCTCGGAGTCCTGGGATCGAGCCCCGCATCGGGCTCTCTGCTCGGCGGGGAGCCTGCTTCCTCCTCTCTCTCTGCCTGCCTCTCTGCCTGCTTGTGATCTCTCTGTCAAATTAAAAAAAAAAAAAAAAATCTTAAAAAAAAAATAAATTATCAAAATTTACATTCATCATTCACAACCAACATTGTCATACACAATATTAAAAGCAGTATTTTCAATCTACACTAACTTATATCCCTTCTAACTTTATGTTCTTATATTAATTTTAAGGCTTATGAGTTATCATAGCTATGTGAAAATTATGCAACATAAGGTACATAGAAACCTCACTACTACTAAACATTACAGTTGTTTGTTCTCAACCTTACCTTGGGTTTCTTCTTGTGGCTGGCTAAAATGACTGTATTTGCTAGCACAAAGAACTGTAAGTAATGATTTAAATAGTCATCCTTCCATCTTAAGAAACAGCAAAGTACAACAAATTATTCATTTAGTGTAAGTTATAGTCTTATTCCTAAATAGATCTCTTCTATTTTCTAAGTCCCACCTCTCACTTCTATAACCTTCTAATGTCTTCCCATTTTTAAGTGATCAGAAGGCTATGAACCTAATGTCACTGTGTACAAATGATGCCACTTTTTTCTTTTAGTAGAATATGTATTAATTAAGATTAGGGTCCTGAACATAAGGCTGGTTTTTACCACTAAATATTATGTAAGAATGAATAAAAATATAGACATCTTACTTACCATTATCAACAATAAGAGTTTTAAAATCAAACGATCTTTAAAGGACTTAACTAGTTCTAACGTTTAGAATTAAAAATTCTGTGACTAGGGGCAACTGGGTGGTTCAATGGGTTAAAGCCTCTGCCTTAGGCTCAGGTCATGATCCCAGGGTGCTGGGATAGAGCCCCAACATCTGGCTTTCTGCTCAGCAGGGAGCCTGCTTTCCTTCCTCTCTCTGCCTGCCTCTCTGCCTACTTGTGATTTATCAAATAAATAAATAAAATCTTAAAAAAAAAAAAATTCTGTGACTAGGGGCACTTGGGTGGCTCAATGCATTAAGCCACTGCCTTCGGCTCAGGTCATGATCTCAGGGTCTACGGATCAAGCCCCGCATTGGGCTCTTTGCTCAGCAGGGAGCCGGCTTCTCTGTCTCTGCCTGCCTCTCTGCCTACCTGTGATCTTTCTCTGTGAAATAAATAAAATCTTAAAAAAAAGAAAAATTCTGTGACTAGGATCTGTAAGAAATTTATAGAGAATTTAATTAAAATCGTCCTAATCTACTCAGTATAGGTTTTTCATCTAAAGGATGAAAGGTTATTCATCTAAAGGAAAGTCTTTAGCTTAAGTTTAAGAATACTCAAAGCAATATGTCATTTAGTAGGAAAAAACTTACAGCATCTCTAATTCGTAAGTTTACTTAACAAACAATGCAGCCCTTGTAACTGGCCCAAAAGCCAAAGAGCAAGAATAGTCACAGCAGGGAAAGTCATCCAACTATAAGCTAAATATCCAACTTTAGGAAACCATAACAAAAACTGGTCAATGAATGTTTACGATCTCTGTAAAAAAAAAATTCAAATGATCCATCCAACATGATTGTAAAACACTGCCAATTTATTCTCAGATTCTCATATAGCTTAAATGAAAACAAACAAGGACAAGACCCAAAGAATTTCCTGTACTTTACAAAATCTTACATACGACTATCAGTTACTCCTCAACAATGGAGGAATGGTTTCATTATTCCTAACTGTAGGTATTGAGAGTTTATAATCAAGTTACAAATTTTTGGTGATCTCAAGGTGTTAGCAAATTTGCTGAGTGGAGGCAATGAGGGATAAGCCAAACAGTAAAATATTGTATGTGTTTATGACACACACATACACACTAAATGGAAACACAAAGTTTAAGTCAACTTACCAGTGAAATGCATTATAGTAGAAGTAAACCAAACCAAGGCCATATAAAAAGGCAGCATTCTGTTAAAAAAAAAAAAAAGAAGAAAAGAAATTCCACAGTAAAAATTTTTACATCTATCCCTTAGATTATTTAGAAATCTAGTACATATGACATCCTTTTTATGTTCTCAAAATTCTATCACATATTGTAATACACTTAAAGGAAACAATGAGGTGCACCTGCGTGGCTCAGTTAGTTAAGCAACTTTCTTCATTTGGCTCAGGTCATGATCTTGGAGTCCCGGCTCAGTGGGAAATCTCCCTCTCCCTCTGACCCCTCCCCCTCTCATGCTCTCTCTCTTTCTTCCTCTCTCATTCTCTCTCTCAAATAAAAAATGAAGTCTTAAAAAAATAAAAAAAGAAAAGAAACAATGAAGTCATAAGGTGACATGTAATGCAGAAGCCAAACTACCTGAATTAATATTTTCAGTTTCTTTTTTATGAAGTCCACAGTGAAAACAATCAAAATTACAATCTTAAAATTTGTGTGAAACCCGAAAAGACCCCAAACAACCAAAGTAATCCAAAGAAAGAACAAAGCAGAAGGTATAATACTTCCTGCTTTCAAACTACATTACAAATCTATTTTAGTAAAAGTACTACAGTACTGGCATAAAAATGGACCTACAGACCAAGAGCAAAGAATAGAGAGCCCAGAATTAAACCCCCACATTTACAGTCTACTATTATTACTCAACCAGGGAGTCAAGAATACGTGCTGGCAAAAGGATTATGTCTTCAAATAGGATTTAAAAAATGGATAAATACAGGCAGAACAATGAAACTGGACCCCTTTCTTATACTAATTCAAAAAATTAATTTGAAGTGGATCAAAGACTTAATCCAATACCGATACCATAAAACTCCTACAATAAAATGTAGAAAAGAAGCTCCCTGACAGTGGTTTTGCTAAGGATTTCTTAAGTATGACAAGAAACAAAAGTAAAAATCATCAAGTAGGACTACATCAAGGACTACTTCAAAAGCTTCTGCACAACAACGACAATAAAAACATGAAAAGGTAATCTACAAAAGAGAAGAAAATTTCTTCAAACCATGTATCAGATAAGGGGTTAATATCCATAATAATATATAAAGAAATCACATAAACTTAGTAACAAAAAGTCTAATTTAAAATGCCAGACAGGGGCGCCTGGATGGCTCAGTGGGTTAAAGCCTCAGCCTTAGGCTCCGGTCGTGATCCCAGGGTCCTGGGATCAAGCCCCACATCAGGATCTCTGCTCAGCGGGGAGCATGCTTCCTCCTCTCTCTCTGCCTGCCTCTCTGCCTACTTGTGATCTCTGTCAAATAAATAAATAAAATCTTTAAAAAAAATAAAATAAAATAAAATAAAATGACCAAACGGAGGTGCATGGGTGGCTCAGTAGCTTAAGCCTATGCCTTCCACTCAGGTCATGGTCTCAGGGTCCTCAGATCAAGCTCTGCATGGGGCTCTCTGCTCAGCAGGGAGCCTGCTTCCCCGCACCTCTCTCTCTGCCTGCCTCTCTGCCTACTTGTGATTTCTCCCTCTGCCAAATAAATAAATAAAATCTCTTTTAAAAATAAAAATAAAATAAAATAAAATGACCAGAGGACCTGTTCCAAAGAAGACATTCAGATGACCAACAGGTAAAACAAACAAACAAACAAAAACAAAAACAAAACAAACAAAAAAAAACAGATGCTCAACATCTTACCATCAGGGACATACAATTCAACAGCATAATGAAATATCAACTTTTACTTCTCCTAATGAGAATGTGAAGAGGTAACAAGTATTTGCAAGGATATGGAAAAAAGGGAAACACTGCTGAAATATAAGTTGGTTGAGCCATTATGGAAAATAATTTGCAAGTTCTTTAAAAAACTAGATCTACCATATGACAGAGTGATTCCACTTTTGGGCGTTTATCCAAACAAAATGAAAACAAGGTACTGAAAGGTTATATGCACCCCCATGTTTACAGCAACACTATTCACAGTGGCCAAGATATGGAAACTACCTAACATACCACCACAGATGAGTGGATAAATAAGATACAGTGCATAAACCCATTGGGGTATTATGCAGCCATAAGAAAATACATCCTCCCACTTGTGACAATATGGGAAGACCTTGAGCAATGATGATTAAGTAAGATATGTCTGGGAAAAACAAGTACTGTATGGTATCAATCACGTGTGGTATTAAAAATGCCAAACCTCTTAAAACAGAGTAAGTGGTGGTTATCAGGGTAAGGGAAGTGAACGGATAGGATAGGTTTTGTTTCAAACTACCAGTGAATAGCAAAATAACCCCTCCAGATCTAGAGCACATTACAGTGAACACAGAAAACCATACTGTATTATCAACAAAAAACTTGGACAACCCTCTTCGGGAGCTCTGTACCATCACTTTACTATCACTCAATAAACCTTGCTTTGCTATTCAACAACAACAAAACCAAAAACTTCCTATTCCAACCACCAAGAAGAAATGATAATTATACAATGTGAGATGCTAATTATAGCTACAGTGACAATCATATTACTATATATATACACACATATATATAACTAGCATATGTACATCTTAATTTTTAGTGTTATATATCAAATATATTTCAATTAAAAAATAAAGCTTACAACAGTTAGTAAGTGTATGGAGAAATGCTTATCATTACCTTTCACAACAATGAAAACCAAAATCTTAATAAGATATCTCCTCCTTAAAAAAAGAGGTTATCTCTTCCTACCTACTAAGATGGGAAGACTAAAAAAGACAACGTTTTGGAGAAAAAGAAAAGCAACACATCCAAATAATATCAGTGTACCCTAATCAGAGGAAAATCTCAAGGGTATTCTCAGAGACAATCATGGTGATCTATGCAAAAGGACACCAAAAAACCTTAACATCAAAATGACCCTAAAGCTTTTTTGCTATTTTTATACCTACTTTGAAGATTAAGAATAATTTTCTACAAAATACATAATTTATTAAATTCTTGCATTGTATCAATCAGAAATCAAGTGAGGTTTAGAGGATTTATAATTTGTCAAAATGTCCATCACAAACCCCAGTTAAATAATTATAGTTTCATATGATTATCATTTTAATAACCCTGTATGAAGTGTCTGTGTTTAAAAAAATGTTAATTTTTCTGAATTTTACCAAGATGATGAGATATATGGAGGCTTCTAACTTCCCCTCTCTTCATGGTTGGGTCAAATATACAGCTACTTTCAGTTTAGTTCCCTAAATAAAACCCAGAAACTAGCTGACTTCTACATACGAAGGAACTAAGAAAATACCCAACATCAAAACAGGCAGAAAAGACCAAAACACTCGCACCACATTTTCCTCTCATAATCATGATGTAAACTCCAGTCTTCCTTCATCTTAAGGAACAGTGTCTGGACCACACCTTTAGGTGCCCAACTTTTAAGACTGGCATTCCGGTTATGGTCACCCAATCACCTAGCTCTTTAGTCTGAGATTCATGAGTCCCTTGGGACAATTGAAAAAAAAGTAGTTGTTAAGCAGGCTATGAACACACAGACCTCCCCTTAAGATGATAAATTTCTTTGGGGCAAAGACAAAGACAACAACAGAAAATGTGTAACTTCTCAAAGAAAATGAATAGAGGGGCATCTGGGTGGCTCAGTGGGTTAAAGCCTCTGCCTTCACTTGGGTCATGTTCCTGGGGTCCTGGGACTGAGCCCCCATCCCCACATCGGGCTCTCTGCTCAGTGGGGAGTCTGCTTCCCCCTCTCTCTCTGCCTGCCTCTCTGCCTACTTGTGACCTCTGTCAAATGAATAAATAAAATCTTAAATTTAAAAAAAAAAGGAAATGAATAGAAATACTGTTAATTTTGAGTAGATACACTAGAGCACAGATCAGGAAGGAATGGTTCAGTATTCAATTTGGGCTCACAATCTTTCTATGCAAACTGCAATGCTAAAAATAGGTTTTACATGTTTACAAATTCACTTAAAAAAAAAAAATGAAGACTGGGGCGCCTGGGTGGCTCAGGGGGTTAAAGCCTCTGCCTTCGGGGGCGTCTGGGTGGCTCAGTGGGTTAAGCCGCTGCCTTCGGCTCAGGTCATGATCTCAGGGTCCTGGGATCGAGTCCCACATCGGGCTCTCTGCTCAGCAGGGAGCCTGCTTCCCTCTCTCTCTCTGCCTGCCTCTCTGTCTGCTTGTGATCTCTGTCTGTCAGATAAATAAATAAAATCTTTAAAAATAAATAAATAAATAAATAAATAAATAAATAAATAAAAAATAAAAGGGTTCAATAATGTCATATGATGCATGTCCAGGAAAAGAGAACCATCAGGGAAGGAGAGAAGGTGTGCATATATATCTGTGTGTCCATCGTTTATTAGAGGGAACTAATTGACTTGAGATTATGCAGGCTGACAAATACAGTGATCTGAATAATCAAGTCAGAAACAGAAAAATAAATGTTTTAATTCCAGTACAAGGGCTGGAAACTACAGAATCATAGTTCAAAGACCTATTAGCAGGATGGTCACCCTTTCTGTACTAATTAGGTCTCAAAACTGATAGAGGCCCACCTACATTGGGAAGGAAAATCAGCTTTAGCTCATCTACAGATACGTTAATCTCATCAAGAAACCTTAAAGCCATACCGAAATAATGTTAAACAGACATTTAGGCCCAGTCTAACTGGGCTCTCATATAAAATTAACTGTAAAAAAGAAAAAAAGTCCACCCCCTTCACACCCTGGCAAAAAAAAAAAGAAAAGATTATACAAGTGAACTCTGAACTGGGTACAACTATCACGTATACAACCCAGAACAGGGTGTTGTTGGTATAGTGTTGAGCAAAGACACCACCAGAACGGGTAGCTCCCTCTACAGAAGGGGAGATAAAGACCTTCAGTCACAGTATCACTTCTCCTTAAAATTCTGTAAATGAATTCTTTTTTAAAGATTTTATTTATTTGACAGAGATCACAAGTAGGCAGAGAGTCAGGCAGAGAGAGGGAGGGGAGGAAACAGGCTCCCCACGGAGCAGAGAGCCCAATGTGGGGCTCGATCCCAGGACCCTGGGATCATGACCCGAACTGAAGGCAGAGGTTTTAACCCACTGAACCACCCAGGTGCCCCTATAAATGAATTCTTAAATACTATGATATAAAATTGATACATATTACATTACATAATCAGAGAGTAAAGTAAGAGGAAGAAAAAAATACTTTATGCACACTTGACAATTTAAAGTCTTTGGTGCTATCGTCAAGTGATCATGTCTGATATTTAGAAGTACCTTCTTTCGTTAATCATTCTCTATTCCCTTTGCTATCAGCAAATCACTTCAGCCAGTCATCATTCTTTATCTGCTAGGATTATACCAACCATTCCTAAAAGGTCTGGGCCATTACTATTCCACCCTGTGATGAGTTTTTGTTGTTTTCCCTTTGAACTTATATCAAAAGGCATGGTCGTGTTAAGAGATGCACGAAGGGATCTACTATATTAAATATATAATCTTCCTTACATCCACTGTAAAACAAGAGTCCAATTTCCCCCTGCATATCAAGATGAATCGGCATGGCCAGAAAAAAGAACTCTCTGCCTTGCCTGTTGTTAATTCAAATAAAAAATGAGGAGTCCAAATGGCCAAGGAGCAGTCTCAACTTTCAGTATGATAGAATCATTGTTGTATCTCCTGGTGGAAAAATTCCTCTCTTTGGACGAACACCTCTTTACTACCTGAGCAGAGAGTAATGGGGAAAGGAAGGAAAAATTTTGCTGTTAAGTCGGTAAGAGTTGTAGTAGGGGTGCTTGAGTGGCTCAGTCAGTTAAGCATCTGCCTTCAGCTCAGTATTGGGATGGAGCTTCACACTGGGGTCCATGCTCAGGAGAGAGAGCACTTCTCCCTGTTCCTCTGCTGCTCTCCCTGCTGTGTGCTCTCTCTCTGTCCAACTCTGGACCCCATAGTCCCCAGTCAAAAAAATAAATAAATAAATAATTAAAAATGTATATGAGTAATAGTTATTTGGTGCCAAGGTAAAATTATCAGGATACAACACAAGTCATTCCAGACGTCCCCCTCACTAAAAGACCAATTTACAAGTAGCAACAGAAAGGACAGTACTGTGAAAATTGCAGAACACAAGAGTAGAGACTAAAGCACATCCCTGAACCACAGAGACTGAGAAGCACGCATTAGAAACATAAGACAAATAGCTATATTCTTACTGCACTGATCCACTACCAAGCTAGCAACATATCAAGAGGGCACCCCCAGGCCTAAAGTTTTTAGAGTCCAACATGGACATCTAGCTCCCCTTCCATTATGGATTTATTTCAGAGCTGCCCACTACACTACAAGCCTCCTCTCACAGAGATGTTGGAGAGAATATGTGAGACTTTCTGCTAAGAACCAAAATGCGATTGAGGAAGGCAGGGGAGGAGATGGACTTACAGTAACCAGCACACAGATCTTATTAAACAAAGTCCTCTTTGCAGTGGCACCAAAGTAGTGATGCTAGCCAGCAACTCTACCTGCAGAACCAAGCCACCAGCCCTGTCAGAAGAGTGAATTCAGTACAAAGTTCTGCCTGATTCAGAACACCAAACAATTAGCCTTTCCAGCTCTGAAGTCTATTTTACTACCCTACCAAGTCAGGAAAATTAATTTATAGGTCTACCTAGGCAAAGTGCATCCTCCACTCCAGTAAACCAGGAAAGATGCATACTCCACCTTGTAACACTACTTAAATCAGCACTTGAGCAGAGAGGCCATGACTGAAAGTCCAGCTGGTCAAGGAGCTCAGTTTGCAGTTCTCTCAGATTCAAGTCCCCAGCCAACAAGGCATGCCAGCCTTTGAGCCTATTCTACGACTCTACTGAGCAGAAAAGCCATTTCTTGGCTCTACCCACTGTTGAGTATAGCCACCAATCTTACTCTATCAGGAAGCCTAACCAGAACACATTTAGGAAGATGCATTACCCAACTGATAGCTCCACTTACCACAGCACTTTACCAGAAAACTTACCCAGTAGTTCCACCTATCCAGATAACTGACACAATGGTCCTACCTGCCCAAGACGGCTTGGTGAGCCACCCCGTCTCATTAGAGTGCTCAAACATCCAGCCCTTAATAGCCAAGGAAATCATTCCATGACCCTGCTCAGAAAGGGAAGCAAATTTCTTGACCTACCCAAATTTTGAATATAACACCAAGACCATAAGCAGATGTCTCACCAGAAATTTTGCAAGGCAGAAGATAATAGGTTATACTTGAAATACTGAAAGAAAAACTCTCAACTCTGAAAGGTGTCCTTCAGAAGGAAGGAGAGAAATGCTCTTCCTGAACAAATAAAAACTGAGAAACTTCAACTCACTATACCTGTACAAGAAATTCCAAGGTGAGTTTTTCAGGAAAAATAAAAAGATGATAATTAACACTGTAAAAACATGAATGTCTGTGTAAAACTCACTGGTAAAGGTAAATACACAAATTCAGATTCTCTTAATATACTGACAGTAGTATATAATTTATTTACAAATCTAATTTAAAAGTTTAAAAATGTAAGTATTAAAAATAACTTTAAGTGTAACAATTTATTATTGGATAAATTATGTAAAATATACATTAATTAGAACATCAAATGTAGGGGCGCCTAGGTGGCTCAGTGGATTAAACCACTGCCTTCCACTCAGGTCATGGTCTCGGTGTCCTGAGATCGAGCCCCGCATCGGGTTCTCTGCTCAGCGGGGAGCCTGCTTCCCACTCTCTCTCTGCCTTCCTCTCTGCCTACTTGTGATCTCTCTCTCTCTGTCAAATAAATAAATAAATAAAATCTTAAAAAAAAAAAAAAAAGAACATCAAATGTTAATTGAAAAACTATTTTATGTGTATAAACTTACATGTATGTACATATAAGTTGTATGTGTATAAAGTTAAAGCAGAAAGTTATTTAAAAGATATTTTTTGTAAGCTTCATGGTAAATACAAAGGAAAAACTCACAGTTATGTAAAAGATTACTATAAAAAAGTAAGTCATAGCACACCACTAAAAGTCATCAAATCACAAAAGAGAACACCAAGAAGGAAAAGAGAACAAACGATCTGTAATACATCAGAGAATATTAAAATGGTATTTGTAAATCCTTGTATCAATAATTACTTTAAACAGAAATGGATTAAATTCTTTAACTGAAAAGACAAAGAATGCCTGAATGGATTAAAAAAAACAACAAGAAGGTCCAATGACATGCTACCTATGAGAATCACTTTTCCTTTAAAGAGACAAAGCCATATGGGTGGCTAAGTTGATAAAGCATCTGACTTCCATTCAGATCATGATACTGGGGTCCTGGGATAGAGTCCCACACCAGCTTCCTGCTCAGCAGGGAGTCTGCTTGTCCTCCCTCTCTTCACTTGTGCTCTCTCTCAATACAAAACAAAAATCAAAATATTATAAAAAAAAAAAAAAAGGCAAATTTGCCTGAATAGACAGAAGATCAGAATAGATAATATTTCCAAAGAAGACAAGTCAATAGCCAACAGCTATATGAAAAGCTGCTAATACTAATCATCAGTAAGTCAAAACTATGAGAAAACACTGAACACCTGTTACTATAAAAAAAAAAAAAAAAAAGACAAGAGATAAGCCCTGATTAGAATGTAGGCAAAAGGGAGCTTGGCACACTGTTGGAGGGAATGAAATTTGATAGACCAAAGGATTCTCCACCCCCCCCAAAAAAAGAGGCCGGCGGGGGGGGGGGGGAGACCTACAACTATACCTGACACAGCAATTTGACCTCTAAGCATATACCCAAAGAAAACAAAATTACTAACTCAGGAAATACCTGCCATCTGGATGCTTACTACAGCATTATTTGTATTAGCCAATACATGAAAAACAACCTAAGTCCCTGCATGGATGAGCAAATAAAAAGAATATGAGAGAGATACACACACACGATGGAAAATTAAGGAAGGGAAGGAAGAAGGAAAGAAATTTTGTACATTTGTTACAACATGGGAAGACCTTGAGGATTATTACACTAAGTGAAATAAAGCACACAAGATGTATACTGCATGAACTTACTTGTATGTGGATTTTTTTTCAAATTTTCACTCAAATTCCAGTATTAACATACCAAATTAGTTTTAGGTGTATGATACAGTGATTCAACACTTCCATACATCACCCAATGCTCATCACAATGGCTGCACTCCTTAATCCCCATCACCAATTCACCCAGCCCCTCATCCAGCTCCCCATCCAGCCCCCCTCTGGTAACCATCAATGTGTTCTCTGTAAAGTCAAGAATCTGTTTCTTGCTTGCAACTTTCTTCCCCACCCACCCCTCCACCTTGCTTATTTGTTTTGTTTCTTACTTAGCCAACAACTGATACAAAGATGTTCAACATCATTCATCATCAGGGAAATATAAATCAAAATCACAATGAGATATGACCCAATACCTGTCAGAATGGTTGAAATCAACAACATAAGATACCACCAAGTGTTGTCCAGGATGAAGAGAAAGGGGAATTTCTTAACACTATTGCTGGGAATGGAAACTAGTGCAGCCACTCTGGGACACAGTATGGAGATTCCTCAAAAGTTAAAAAAAGACCTACCCTACAATACAGCAATTACACTACTAGGTATTTACCCAAAGAATACAAAAATACTAATTCAAAAGGGATATGAGTGGAGTGCCTGGGTTGTGCAATTGTTTTGAGTGTCCAGCTCTTGTCTCTGGTTGTAATCTCAGGGTGGTGAGAGCAAGCCCCATGTCAGGCTTAGCTCTCAGTGGGGAGTCTGCTTGACTTTCTCCCTCCCTCTGCCCCTACCCCCAACCCCTGCTTGCTCTCTCTCTCTGGAATAAATAAATCTCTCCCTCAATTAATGAAACTACATATAATATAGCAACTGAAGTTACAGTTACCACTAGATTAAGCTTAAAATAATCCACATCCATGGTGAGTCTTTAAGGTCCACCTGTATTCTGCACAGACCAGATAAAAGATGTGAATATGGTTTCCATATGGCCCTTCCCAACCCAAAAGCCCTTACTTCATATTTCAAGGGACAAATAAGAAGCTTCCAGATCCTCCGCTACTAAGTGACTCTAATCCAATTATACATTCTAAAACTGACCATTAGCAGCATTGGATTCCGTTCTTACAGTTTCCTACTGACATTAATCCCAGGGCACTGCAATATTAAGAAACATCCTAAGGAATGTTCTGTCTTCCAGACATAATTTTCCTTTCCTCCATTTCCCCAGTAGTTGACCAATTTCCCTACGGTACTGACACATTATTTAATTGAAAAAACCACATTGTACCTGTTGTACAGGGTTTTCCACCTTACATTTCAAAAAGAAGGTTACATCCACACTGGCCCAGGAATCTCAGTATACTTTTGTGATCCTAAGAACAAAGTAATTCACCCAAATCTACTTGTAGTACAGGAAAAATTTGGAGGCAAGGTGTTCCTATGTTCAAGAGACTTAGAAAAGTACAAGCAGAGATTTCTTTAAAAAAAAAAAAAAAAGATTTTATTTACTCATTTAAGACAAAGAGATACAGATAGAAAGCATAAGTAGAGGGAGAGGCAGCAGGAGAAAGAGAATCAGACTCCCTGCTGAGCCAGGAGCCCTATGTAGGCCTCGATCCCACGACCTGGATCATGACCCAAGCTGAAGGCAGACGCCTAACCATCTGAACTACCCAAGTACCCCACAATCTAAGATTTCTTATGAAAAGTCCCAAAGTCAACTCAAGTACCTATGTGGCCAATCAATATTCTTGCTACATTTACATACATAATCACACCAAGTTTGGGGGTTATGGAATTTTTTATAAAGATAGATAAAATTTTTCAGAAATAAAAAAAACAAGGGGTACCTGTGTGGGTCAGTTGGTGAAGCGTCTGCCTTCAACTCAGATCATGGTCCTGGAGTGTTGGGATGGAGCCCCGAGTCAGGCTCTCTGCTCAGTGGGAGTCTGTTTCTCCCCCTCCCTCTGCTCCCTTGCTCCTGCTCTCCTGCTTGCTCTCTATCTCAAATAAATAAATAAAATCTTAAAAAAAAATCAGGACCAAGTTTAATGATACAAGATTTGCTGTATAAACAAATTAGTATTACTCCAAATACCCTGATTGAATGAAGAAAAATTATGTTTCAATGCAAACTCTCTTTTTTGGGGTCCCATCTTGCATATTTTGCCTATCTCTTTATTTTTATTTATTTACTCTTCTTTTAAAGATTTTATTTATTTATTTATATTAGAGAGAGGGAGGGAGGGAGAGAGAGACAGCAAGAGAGGGAACTGGCAGAGGGAGTGGGAAAGGGAGAAGCAGGATCCCCGCTGAGCAGGGAGCCAGATTCCAGGCTCAATCCCACGATCCTGAGATCATGACCTGAACCAAAGGCAGATGCTTAATGTCTGAGCCACCCAGGTGCCCCTCTTACTTTCCTTTTTTTTCTTAAGATTTTATTTGTTTATTTCATAGGAAGAGATCACAAGCAGGCAGAGAGGCAGGCGGGGGGTAGCAGAGAAGCAAGCTCCTTGCAGAACAGAGAGCCCCATGTGGGGCTCAATCCCAGCACCCCGGAATCAGGACTCCAGCCGAAGGCAGGGGCCCTAACCTACTAAGACACCCAGGTGCCCCCCCTCTCTTTCCTTTATTTATTTATTTTAGAGGGAGAGAGAGAGAGCATATGAGTATGAGGGGAGGGGCAGAGAGAAAAAGAGAGGAAGAGAATCTCAAGCCAACTTATAACTTATGACATGATCTGAGCTAAAATCACCAGGCAAATGCTTAACCAAATGAGCCACACAAGTGGCCCTTGTCAATCCATTTCAAACCCCAAATTCTTCTACTTTCCCCCAATATCTGGCTACAACTCCCCAAATTGAACTTTCTGATTTTTTCCATTCTATTTGGAATAATTTAGAGCTAATGGCCTTTCCTGAAGCCCTCCAAGTTAAAACTGGATACCTGATACAAACCTCAAGGAAATCACTGCAACAGATCATGAATACAGAACCTTTCTGCCTGGTACTTATGTGGGCCACTCAGTTCAACAGGACAACAAATATCATCACCACAGACACCCAAAATGAAAACCAGCAAATCATTAGATTGCCACTGCTGTCCTTACCCTTCCATCTAAAGGGCTTTCAACCCAACATCACAAAATCTTAGCTGGATACTCTCTGAAATCAGAAACTGGTTTTTAACATTAATCATTGTTTTTCTCTTATTTTCGTAGAAACTTCTCTTAAGTGCCTGATGGGTAGCACCATAAAGCATACCCTCTGGTACTTAAGTCTCAACTTAGAATTCAGCAGTTCCTTAATGAATGAAAGGATACTCAACAATAAATGGACTTTTGTTGTTCTAAGGAAAGGAATATATTTTTTTAAAGATTTCGTTTAAGGGGCACTTGGCTGGTTCTGTGGGTTAAGCCTCTGACTTCAGCCCGGGTCATGATCTCAGGGTGCTGGGATCAAGCCCCACACCTGGCTCTCTGCTCAGAGGGGAGCCTGCTTCCCCTCCTCTCTCTGCCTGCTGCTCTGCCTACTTGTGATCTCTCTCCCGCTGTCAAATAAACAAACAAAATCTTTTTAAAAAATAAATAAATAAAGATTTTGTTTAAAAGAGAGAGCAAGAAAGCATGGTGGGGAGGAACAGAGGGAGAGAGAAACCCAAGCAACTCAGTGCCCAACATGTGGCTCAATCTTACCACCCCTACTTAGATCACAACCTGAGCGGAAACCAAAAGCCAGATGCTCAAGCAACTGGACCATCCAGGCTCCCCGGAATTTTTTATTCCCTCAAGTAACAGGGTGAACTGACAAAAATTCCAAGTTCGACCAAACTTTATTCAGATTCCTGAGCCTTCTCCTAGGCCCACTTGTGTACTTCCTTTTAAAATCCTTAGCAAGAATGATGCTAAGTCAACACAGCAATCAATAATCCCTTATCCCGGGGCACCTGGGTGGCTCAGTGGGTTAAAGCCTCTGCCTTCGGCTCAGGTCATGATCCCAGGGTCCTAGGATTGAGCCCCACTTCGGGCTCTCTGCTCAGCAGGGAGCCTGCTTCCCTTCCTTTCTCTCTGCCTGCCTCTCTGCCTACTTGGGATCTTTTTTTTTTTTTTTTTAAGATTTTATCTATTTTTTTGACAGACAGAGATCACAAGTAGGCAGAGAGGCAGGTAGAGAGAGAGGAGGAAGCAGGCTCCCTGCCGAGCAGAGAGCCCGATATAGGGCTTGATCCCAGGACCTCGGGACCATGACCTGAGCCAAAGGCAGAGGCTAAACCCACTGAGCCACCCAGGCGCCCCGGAATCTCTGTCTTTTAAAAAAATAGTAATTGGGACGCCTGGGTGGCTTAGTTGGTTGGACGACTGCCTTCGGCTCAGGTCATGATCCTAGGAGTCCCGGGATCGAGTCCCGCATCGGGCTCCCAGCTCCATGCGGAGTCTGCTTCTCTCTCTGACCTTCTCCTCGCTCATGCTCTCACTGTCTCTCTCTCAAATAAATAAATAAAATCTTTAAAAATAAATAAATAGGGGCGCCTGGGTGGCTCAGTGGGTTAAGCCACTGCCTTCGGCTCAGGTCATGATCTCAGGGTCCTGGGATCGAGCCCCGCATCGGGCTCTCTGCTCGGCAGGGAGCCTGCTTCTTCCTCTCTCTCTGCCTGCCTGCCTCTCTGCCTGCTTGTGATCTCTCTCTGTCAAATAAATAAATAAAATCTTTAAAAAAAATAAAAAATAAATAAATAAATAAATAGTAATTTATATTAAATAAAAATGGATTAAAGATTCCTATCAAAATAGAACTTCAACTACTTCCATTCTGACCTCTGTGTGTACTAAATGATTAAGTTCTTCTTTTCCAGCTTATTTCTCAACTGAAGCAAAAGACGCTGAGGACAAAACATTTCGTGATGGGCAACAAAACTACCCCTCAAACCGTAAGGACTGCCCTAACTAGCAAGAACCCCGGGACTGACCTCAAGACAATGATGGATGGACCTGACCTTTACTGCCCACATGTATATACCTACCCACTTTCATCCCACAATCTCCTTACATAAACTTAGAACTCTTTTCATTACTTTGGAGACAGTTTTTTGAGACCTCGGTCCACTGTCTTTCTGATGTCAGTCTCAGTGAAATCAACTCCTTATTTCACCACGTACCACTGGATTTTGTCAGTGGCGAGTGGCTAAAACTGGACTGGTTGTTTGGACTCCTAGAGGCATGGCCTCTCTGTCCCAGTTGCACAGTTAAAACTGCGAGATCAGGGGACCTGGTGGCTCAGTCTGTTAAGCGTCTGCCTTCACCTCAGGTCATGATCTCAGAGTCTTGGGATTGAGTTCCACATCAGGCTCCGTACTCAGTGAGGAGTCTGCTCCTCACTCCCCCTCTCCCTTTGTGCCCTCTCTAATAAACAAAAAACAAAAAACAAAAACAAAAAAGTAAAAAGCATTTATCAATTTGAAAAAAAAAACACAAACAAAAAACAACAAAATAAAACCCCAGAGATCTTAAGAACAGATTAAAAGAAAAAAAAAAAACAAAACCACACAAAAAAAACAAGGAGATACCGTTTATACGCTAACAAAAAGAAACACATTTCAAATATAAAAACACACTAAGATTAAAGGGTAGAAGAGACTACATTATGTAAATATTACATAATGCTCTTTTCAAGAGCACTACTGAACATTCCCCAAAAGAGACATTATGGTTAAATCAAACTACACAAATAAATATAAAATTGTAAGTGGTAATTCAATGTTCTGCATGATAATGTAAAGTGGACTAGCTTCCAGAAAAAATGGTGAACATTGCAAATAGTACAATCAGACCTCCTGGGTGGCTCAGTTAGTTAGTTAAGTGTTTGGCTTAAGCTCAGGTCATGATCCCAGGGTTTGGGACTGAGCTCCACATCAGGCTTCCTGTTCAGTGGGGAGACTGCTTCTCCCTCTCCTTCTGCTACTCCCCCTGCTAATACTCTGTCAAATAAATAGAGTATTTTTAAAAAAGTATAACCAGTTAAAATATCTGTAAATGTCTTAACACTGTATAGCAAATGCAAAACCATTAGTGGAAGAAAAACTACTAATCCACAAAAAAGATTAATCTTTGGACTTTGAACCATGAAACCTTCCATCTACTCTCTTACATTACTGTGACAGAAACTCATCTCAGAAGGGTACAATCTAGAATACAGGTTTCTTCTGCCCCAGCTCCCAAGTAAAGGGATCTTGTATCTTCCAGAGAGGAGTAATAGCTAGCTGTATGTTGGAGAACTAAACTCCACCTGACAGCAGGTGGGAATGGGGTTAGGAGAACGGATGGCTAACTCTCTTATGCATACGAAATCACCATTCATGGGGCAAAGACTCTTATGTTGGAAAGAGGGCGCTTAGAAGAGTGGAGCCCCACCATCTTTTTATATACCAGGTGGGCTGGTAAGAGGGTGGCCATACCAGAAGAAGCAAGTTTGAGAAGATCTGAGGCTACTGCCAAACATCCCATTTAGCACTTTAACTCCCTAAAACAAGAGTGTCAATGAAAACTATACTTACCATTGTCCCAAGACCCAAATAAAAAACTGTGGTTCAGAGATCTTGGCAGAGAAGAGAGCTTCACTAAGCTACAAAGTTTTACCAAAACTACTGACTTCACTTACCAATGAATAATGGAGGAATTCAAGAATAAGATGACTCTCAGAAGAAGTCAACATTGTGGTAAAACAAAAGACATAGATATTTAAGGTAAACCTTGTAATAAAGTTTTATAGTAAGAAATATATATTTGGTGCCCCTAGGTTACCTAAGAATAGGGCTGATCATCAAAGGAACCAACCATGTGATAGGATGAAAGTTGAAACTTTCAGCTCCATACTTCCAACTTCCATAGAGGAGAGAGGGGCTAGAGATTGAGTTCAGTCTTCAATGATCAATGCTTTAGTCAATCGTATCTATGTAATAAAGTCTCCTAAATCTACAGGTGGGGTTCAGAGAGCTTCTTTTGATGAATACGTGGAAATGCTCAGAGTGCTACATTCAGAGAAAATGGAGGCCCCTTACATATTCTCCACATTTTGCCTAATGCATCTCTTCCAAATGCCTGCTTCTGAAAACCTTACATAATAAATATAAGCACAAGGAGATACTGGTCCCCAGAAAAAGACAAACACACATAGCTTTCCTGACAAAAGTCCTTTAAGGTCTCCCAACATACTATGAATGAACAGACAAACACTGCCAAATCAGGAGACAGTCTACATATATCATGGACAATAAATCAGTACTAACTCAAAAATGAAGACTGACCTGATACAGATATTAGAGTTATCTCCACAGGATTTAGACACATTTGAGCACTCAAATACCACACTCTAACTAGAATCAGAAAACAGGCAATGCAGACCCTGGCCAGACCTTGTGACTTAGACCTAGAACTGGTTACATTAAGATGACTTCTGCTCCATGATGTATTCCCCAAGGTGAAAGCCACTTCATAAATATGTACACACCCTTACCTTAAAACCAGCCCCTATTCTTTTTGGGAACATACAGCTTTGAAAAAATCCCCAGTGCCCTCCTTTACTTGTTCCAAGTAAAACCTTCCTTTTCAAATTCTTTGGCTTGGTTCAATCTTTTGGCTTCATTGAGTCTTTGGGTACAATGCCCAACAAAAGGTGAACCCAGTTTCAGGTAACAATGGTAGGAACCTCCAATCTATGGTCAGTCACAAGTGTCAACTTGGACTTTCATTTGGCATCTGAAGGTGGCAGGGTGAGGATGCCTCATGAGACTGAGTCTGACGCTCTATTTTAGTTGACTTGTAGGACATCCTCCTGGTATCTGAAAATTATCTGGTTGTGCTGGGAAGAGAACCCACACATTGTAATTAGGAGCAAATTAGAAGCCCACGGGTCAGAGACAGCTTACCACATAGACCTACAGAAAGAGCCAAACAGCAAAAGCTTTCCTGAAATCAGGACAAATCCCAAGCAACCACCTCAAAAACTATTACGCCTGGGGTACCTGGGTGACTCAGTCCATTAAGCATCTGCCCTCACCTCAGATCATAATTCCAGGGTCCTGGGATCGAGTCCTGCATCAGGTTCCTGGCTCAGTGGGAAACCTGCTTTCCCCTCTCTCTCTGCCTGCTGCTCCCCCTGCTTGTGCTCTGTGTCAAACAAATAAATAAAATCTTTAAAAACAAACAAACAAAAAAAAAAACCCACAACCATAAAACTATTACTGCAAAAGAGCCAAACTTTAATTACGGTATCTGTAGAACAATTTATGTCCTGAAGTACTGCAGGAAACTACACATCAGGATGCCTTATTAGCTCAGTCGGTTAACCGTCGTCTGCCTTCAGCTGAGGTCACGATCTCAGGGTCCTGGGATTGAGTCCTGCATCAGGCTCTCTGCTCGACAGAAGTCTGCTTCTCTCTACCCCTCTATATCTTCCCCTGGTTGTGCTGTGCTTGCATACTCTCTCGCTCTGACAAATAAATAAATAATCTTTAAAGAAAACTAAACATCATAGAAGCAACTAGTAGAGCTTCACTGCTGGAGACAGTTGTGAGGGAAAAAGTTGGCCACATTAAAAACCACCAGAACATACTACATGCATACTCAAAGCTGCAACCTCCAAACAGGATCATCAGAGGTTTCACACTGCAGGAGGGAAATATACTTTACAAAACTAATCCACCTGTTCATTAATCAAATAAGGGAGAAAAAAACACAAGGCCTGTGGAAAAAGTGCAATCATTACACCCAGAATTCCTACACTGTATTAAGCAAATTTCCCTCCCAAATAAATGTTAAAAGGCACAGAGGGATACAAGTAAATCAAACATACAAAATAATTACGAGAATCAAAAATAATAATTTAAAAAGCTAACAAAACTATAATCTTTCTTTTTTTTAAAGTTGATAAATTGGGGCGCCTGGATAGGTCATTTGTTTAGCATCTGTCTTCGGCTCAAGTCAGGATCCCAGAGTCCTGGGATCGAGCCCCACCAGGAAGCTTGCTTCTCCCTCTTCTACTCCTCCTGCTTATATTCCCTCTCTTGCTGTCTCTTTCTCTCTGTGTGTCAAATAAATAAATAAATACAATCATTATAAAAAATAAACTTGACAAATTATATAAACTAATCTTCTAAAATTATACTATTACACAATGTGTACCTTACAACAATGTAAATGCTGGAATTTCAACACTTACAGGCATAAAGTCTGCAAGAATAAAAAAGGACACACATATGTAGGGGTATATAAGAATAATTTTTGTTTCGGGGTGCCTGGGTGGCTCAGCGGGTTAAAGCCTCTGCCTTGGACTCAGGTTATGATCCCAGGGTCCTGGGATCGAGCCCCGCATCAGGCTCTCTACTCAGCAGGGAGCCTGCTTCCTCCTCTCTCTCTCTCTCTCTCTCTGCTTGCCTCTCTGCCTACTTGTGATCTCTGCCTGTCAAATAAATAAATAAAATCTTAAAAAAAAAAAAAGAATAATTTTTGTTTCTACATTTCAAGGAGTAAATTATTTCAATTAAGTAAATTCATAACTTAGTATGTACATGGGTAAGCCCTAAAGCAACCCCTAATGAAATAATTCAAAAAGATAAAATGAGAAAAGTCTGAAAAATTAAATTATATTTTAAAATTTGCTTTCTGCAAAAGAAAGCAGTAATGTAAGAACTGAGGCAAAAAAAGAAAAAGAAAAACAAGCAAAAAAAAAACCCCAAACCAGACATAGAGGGGCTCCCGGGTAGCTCAGTCCTTAAGTCTCTGCCTTCAGCTTAGGTCATGATCCTAGAGTCCTGGAATCAAGCCCCGCATCGTGCTCCCTACCCAGCAGGAAGTCTGCTTCTCCCTATCCGACTCCCCCTACTTTTGGTCCATCTCTCGCTGACTCTCTGTCAGATAAAATCTTAAAAAAAAAAAAAAGAGAGAGAGAGAGACATATAAAAGTAAAGACAAATGTACAGCCATTAAGTGAATGATTAAAACATACATGGAATTAAACGATGAGAATGTGCAAATTATCACACTGGGTGAAACTGAAAATAACTACATACTACCTTCAGAAGAAATTCTTTACATTCAAAGGCACAGATTATAAATAAAAAGATGGGCAGCAATATATCATGAAAACAATTATAAAAATTCTGATTATCGGGGCGCCGGGGTGGCTCAGTGGGTTAAGCCTCTGCCTTCGTTCGGCTCAGGTCATGATCTCAGGGTTCTGGGATCGAGTCCCACATCGGGATCTCTGCTCAGTGAGGAGCCTGCTTCCCCCTCTCTCTCTGCCTGCCTCTCTGCCTACTTGTGATCTCTGTCAAATAAATAAATAAAATCTTAAAAAAAAAAATTCTGATTATCTGTACTAATATGAAACTACTTCAAAACAAAAGTAAGTAAGTTGCTGGAAATTAATCAGGACAGTGAAGATATCAATCTCTCTATCATGTATTTGAAAGTTAAGGGCAAAATTTTTAAGTTTTCAAGACCAAAAAATGGTATTTTTAGGACATGATAAATGTAACAGCTAATGCAAGCATGTCAAGTATTTTGCAACATAAATGTATCAGATCAACACATTATATATCTTAAACACAAGTTATATGTATTCTTTAAACTAACACAGTGGGGCACCTGGGTGGCTCAGCGGGTTAATCCTCTGCCTTCAGCTCAGGTCATGGTTTCAGGGTCCTGGGATCAAGCCCCGCATGGGGCTCTCTGCTCAGTGGGGAGCCTGCTTCCCCCTGTCTCTCTGCCTACCTCTCTGCCTACTTGTGATCTGTCTCTCTCTCTCTCTCTCTGTCAAATAAATAAATAAAAATCTTTAAAAAAATAAAAAATAAAAAAAATAAACTAACAGTTTTGTCACTTATATCTCCATAAAAATGAAAAAAAAAAATTCATTAAAATCATATAATAACTATAAACATATATGCTCCTAACAAGAGAGCACCAGAATATATATGAAGCAAAAAACCTACAAAACTGACCCCCAAAAGTAGGCAATTCACCAATAGTTCAATCTCATATTCAACATAGACAGAAACAGAATTCAACAGGAAAACAACCTGAAAACTTTCAACACAGAAAAGTTAATATTTAGAGAACACCTAAACCAACAAAAGCAGAACTTACATTCTTCCTTTGCACATGAAACATTCTCCAAGATAAAACCACATCCAATTACATAAAATAAATAAGAATAAATTAAAAGGAACTGTAAGACTGTAAAGAACAACTGGCCTTCAAAAACAAGTTTGACCATAAGAGACTCTTAATCTCACAAAACAAACTGAGGGCTGCCAGCGGGAGAGGGGTTAGGGGGAGGGTGGTGGGGTTATGGACACTGGGGAGGGTATGTGCTATGGTGAGTGTTGTGGAGTGTGTAAACCTGGCGATTCACAGACCTGTGCCCCTGGGGCTAATAATACATTATATGTTTATAAAAATTTTTTTTTAATTATTAAAAAAAAAAAAAAGATGGGAAAAAAAAACGAGTTTGAATTATGTGGGCTCACTTACCTGGATTTTTTTGCATAAATACAGTATTGTATTATTAATGTGTTTTTTCCTCTTTGTGACTTTATTAACATTTTCTTTTCTCTATCTTATTTGATTTTAAGAATTCAGTATATAATACATATAACATACAAAATATTTTATTAGTTAGCCTTCAAATTACCAATTAGCAATTAACTGTTTTGGGAAGTCAAAAGTTATATACAGATTTTCTCATGCACAGTGTTGATGGCTTGAACGCCCTGTTGTTCAAGAATCAACTGTATCTTTGAACAAAATGTAATGAAATTTTAAAGTAATCCTACCAAGGTTGAAATTGACTGTATTTTTTAAATAATCAATCAATTAAATTAAATGAATCAAACAAGGAGTCATAATCTAAACAGACACAAAGAAATCCAACCAAATTCAACACCTTTTCATGATGTAAACACAATTAAGAGATCTTCCTACCCTAATAAAAGAGGGCTATAAATAATTTCCCCGATTAACATCATACTAGATGAAAAATGACATGTTTTCCTCTTCAAAACAGAAGCAAAACAAAAATGCCTTCTCTCAGCAACTGTACTTAACATTTTATTAGAGATTGTAATCAAGCCAATTATGGTAGGGAGGAAAGGGGTGGAGGGAAGAAAAAAGGAAATAACAAAAGGCATCCAAGCTGGAAGAGTAGTAGTAAAATAATCTATATTTGCAGATGACACAATCTTACACATAGGAAATCCAAAATAACTTAGAGTACCTATCGATAAACAAGTTCAGCAAGGGTGAAAATATAAAATCTATATACAATTCTCACACTTCAATGTTTGAAAAATAAAACTACAAAAACAATTCCATTTATAATAAACGTCTATCTGCTGCCTATGAGACAAAATTTAGATTCAACAATATAAGTAGATTTTAAAAATAAAATGCAAAATGTAGCACTGAATGTAGAATATATCAATGAAATAAAACTGAGACTCTAGGAGTAAACCCACACATATAAGGTCAAGAGACTATTAACAGAGTCAAAACAGGGAAAAATTACGTTTTGAATGAAGAGTAGTGGGAGAAATAGATACCCAATTGCAAAAAGAATAAAGTTTGAATTTGATCTCACACCACATACAAAAATTATCTCAAAATGATGAAGGATGTAGAAGTAAGAGTAACAACTTTAAAACTTTTAAAAGAAAAAAACAAGAATTAATTTTATAGCTACATATTGTTAATGGGTATAAAGGAACCAAAAAGCATGAAGCAACATAAGAAAAAAAATAGATATATGGTTAAGCAAAGTTTTGTGCCTTTAAGTATTCTATCACACATGAAAAGACAACCTACAAAACAGGAGAAAACCTCTATAAATATACGATAAATAATTCTAGCAAATTAATATTAAAGATAAGTAATTACAATTGGACAAAGAATCTGATACACATTTCTCAAAAAGAAATACACAAATAAATGGCCAATTAACAGAAAAAATGTTCGAACATCATTAGTCTTGAGGGCAATGAAAATAAAAACTTCAGACAGAGGGGAGCCTGGATGACTCGGCTGAACGTCAGACTCTTAGTTTCTGCTCAGGTCATGATCTGGGGGGTCTGGAATCAAGCCCCATGTTGTGTGTCTGGCTCTGTGCTGAGAGCGAAGTCTGCTTGTCCCACTCACTCTCTCTGCTTGTTCTCTTACATTCTCTCCCTCCAATAAAAACATAAAATCTTAAAAAGAAAACTTCAATGGGAAACTACTACTTCATACCCATTAAGAATTTTGAAAAGACAGGAGCACCTGCATGTCTCGGTCCTGTTAATGACTCTGCTTGTGGTTTCAGCTCAGGTGAAGATGAGCTCTGTGTTAGACCCCTGTGCTCAGCAGGGCATCTACTTGAGATCAGCTCCCTATCCCCCTGCCCCTCTACCTACTTCTAAGGGCTCTCTGTCTAAAACAAATAAGTAAGTCTTCAAATTAAAAAAAAAAAATTTTTTTTTCAAGACAGAATCAAGTGTTACAAGATTAAGGAAGAATTGGGATCTTCAATACAGAATGTGAGAATGTAATATGGTACATACAGTATGCACCCTGGCCTTACAGATAATTTAATTTTAATTACTAGCATCAGACTCTATTCCGGAAGAAATAAAAACATGCATTCAACAAAAACAAGTTCAAAAGTGTTCACAGTAGCATGAATCATTATATGCAAAAGATGGGAAACAGACAGTAAATGTCTATCAACAGTTAACAGAATAAAGTGAATATCCAAATACAGGAATTTTGCTATTAAATGTAATGAAGCTGCCTTCCAGGAAAGATGGAGTAGGAGGATCCTAAGGCATCTGCCCCAAGGATACACCTAGGTAACACCCATATCAGTGTAAATAACCCAGAAACAACCCAAAGAGATCAAGAACAAACTCCACAACTAAATGTAGAGCAGAGGCCACAGAGAACAAGGTAGAGGAAGAGAGAAGACACAGCGGGAAGTTGAACAGATCTGAGAACGAGTGTAAGAGGGAGGAACAACCCTGAGCAAGAAGGGGAAAGGCACAAACACCCACACAGTGAGCTCAAGCAGGGAAGAACAATCCCCTAATACCAAATGTATGAGTTCTTACGAAAGACAGACTTTAATACCTGAAATTATAAAGGAAACTAGAGTCTAGTTTCTAGAGGAAACTGAGTCCCCTCTACTAATAAGACAGCAAAACAAAAAGCTAAGGGAAATCTGGCATAGAAGCAGCAGTTTGAAAGATGCCTGTACATAAGGGAGAGAGAGAGTTATCTACTAATCTCAGAGCATGTCCTGTAGGAACAAAGGTCCCTGGGAGACTCTTTTTGGAACAGGGGAGCTGACAGGCACCATCTCCCTCAGCTGCCTACCACCCCACCCGCAACCTGGCATATGCCTGGCAATGGAGCATATGGACCCCAGCAAGAAAAAACTCACTGTTTAACTTGTAACACTGCACTTTGCAGATCTGCCCCTCCAATATGCTCCTGGACAGAGTTCATCCACGACACAGGCCACAGTTAGTGTGCAACCAGCCCCAGTAGGGGTCAGCATCACTCCAAAAAGACTCTTGCCCTGGGGAAGACTAGACAATTGCAGCCCCAAGTATAGGATGGGGAAGTCTGACTGTAGCTCCACCCACATAAAAGCTTCTAAAGAGAGAACCCTGGGTTATAATCTGTTTGTAAGGGTCCCTACTCAGTGGGGAGCCTGCTTTTCCCTCCTCCTCTCTCTGCCTGCCACTTCCCCTGCTTGTGTTCCTTGGGTCAAATAAATAAATAAATCATTTTAAAAAGTCATAAATATGTATGTACCCAAAATGGGAGCAATCAAATAAATAAAGCAGTTAACAAACATAAAGGAAGTAACTGACAGTAAGACAACAGTAAGGGAATCTAAGCACTTACTATTAAACACTTACAACAATGGACAGATGATCCGAACAAAAAATCAATAAAAATCCACAAGAAAACAGTCACTTTGAATGACACACTGGACCAGATGGAGTTCACAGATATATTTAGAGCATTTCATCCTAAAGCAACAATATATACAGTCTTCTAAAGTGCAGATGGAAGATTCTCCAGAAGACATCACCTATTAGCCCACAAAACAAGTGTCAACAAATAAAATTTAAAAATCAAAATCATACCATGCATATTCCCTGAACACAACATTATGAAAATGAAAACTAGAAATCAACTGCAGGAAGAACTCTGGGCAAATACATGGAAATCAAAGAACAAAATACTAAAAGCAACGAATGGGTGAATACAGAAATCAAGGAGGAAATTAAAAAAAAAAAAAAAAAAAAAACATGAAAATGAAAACAACAGTCCAAAACCTTTGAGGTGCAACAAAAGCTATTCTAAAAGGAAGTTTATAGCAATACAGACTTACCTCAGGAACCAAGAAAAGTCTCAAATAACCTAAGCTAGTACCTAAAAAAGGTGAGCCTAGAAAAAAGGGTACTTGGGTACCTCAGTCAGTAAGTATCAACCTTCAGCCCAGGTCAGGGTCTCAGGCTTCTGGGACTGGAGTCTCCCATCAGGCTCTCTACTCAGTGAGGAGCCTGCTTCTCCGGCTCCCTCTGCCTGCTGCTCCCCCTACTTAGGCTTGCTCTCTACCAAATAAATAAATAAAATCTCTAAAAACGAAATAAATAAAAAAGCTAGAAAAAGAACAAGGAAAGCCCAAAACCAATAGAAGGAAATAATAAAGATGAATGCAAAAATAAGTAAAATAGAAACTCGAAAAAATACAGCAATCAATGAAACTAGGAATTGGTTCTCTGAAAACATCAACAGAATTGATAAATCAGACTCTTCCAAAGAGAGCACAAATAAACAAAATTATAAATGAAAGAGGACATAACAACCAACACCAATGAAATCAAAGGACTGTAAAAGAACATGAAAAATTATATGCAAACTAATTCCACAACCTAGAAGAAATGGATAAATTCCTAAAAACATATAACCTCCCAAAACTGAAGCTGGAAGAAATAGGAAATTTGAGAACAAACCCATAACCAGCAATGAAATTGAATTCAAAATGAAAACACTCCAAAAACAAAAAAAAAATTCCAGGACCAGAGATCATCTGTGGATTCTACCAAACACTTAAAGAAGAGTTAACATATATTCTGTTTATAAAAGATTTTATTTATTTAACAGAGATCACAAGCAGGCAGAGAGAGAGGAAGGAAGCAGGATCCCTGCTGAGCAGAGAGCCCGATGCGGGGCTCAATCCCAGGACCCTGAGATCATGACCTAGCCAAAGGCAGAGGCTTAACCCATGGAGCTACCCAGGCGCCCCAAGATTTTATTTATTTGACAGAGAAAGAGCAAGACAGATTACAAGCAGGGGGAGTGGGAGAGGGAAAAGCAGACTTCCCACCCAGCAGGGAATGGCAGGGAGCGCCATCTGGGATTCGATCTCAGGACGTTGGGATCATGACCTGAGCCCAAGGTAGAAGCTTAACAACTGAGCCACCCAGGCACACCATTAATATATATTCTTCTCAAAGTATTCCAAAATAGAAGAGGAAGGAAAACCCAAATTCATTCTGTGAGGCTAGAATTACCCTAATACCAAAAACATAAAAACTACCAAAAAAAAAAAAAAAACCTAGGCCAATACCTTTGATGAATATAGATGCAAAAATCCTCAGTAAATTATCAGCAAAACAGAATACAGCAATACATTTTTAAAAAATTATTCACCACAATCAGGTGGGATTTAGTCCTAGGATCCAAAGTGGTTCAATATTTAGAAGTCTCATTAATATGATAAATCATCACATCCATGAAGGATAAAAACTGTATCATTTCAATAAGGACAGGAAAAACATTTGACAAAGTAAAACAACCATTCATGACAAAAACACAACAAAGTATGTTTAAAGGGAACATATCTCAACATAATAAAGGTCACATATGAAAACTCCACATGAAAATCGGAGTTCTTTTCTTCTGAGGTCAGGAATAAGACAAGAATGTCCACTCTCGGGGCGCCTGGGTGGCTCATGGGTTGGGACTCTGCTTTCCATTCAGGTCATGATCTCAGGGTCCTGAGATTGAGCCCTGAATCAGGCTCTGTGCTCAGCGGGGAGTCTGCTTCCCCCCACCCCGCGCCTGCCCTCCTCTCTGCCTACTTGCAATCTCTGTCAAATAAATAAATAAATCTTAAGAAAAAAAAAAAAAAAAGAATGTCCATTCTCCGCACCTTTGGTCAACAGAATACTGAACTCCTAGCCATAGCAATCAGACAACAAAAAGAAATAAAAGGCATCCAATCTGGAAAGAAGTAAAACTTTTACTATTTATAGATGACACGATACTCCATATAGAAACCTATAAAGACTCTACCAAAAAACTACCAGAACTGGGGATACCTAGGTGGCTCAGTCCATTAAGTGTCTGCCTTTGGCTCAGGTCATGATCCCGGGGTCCTGGGATAGAGTCCCACACTGGGCTCCTTGCTCAGCGGGGAGACTGCTTCCCCCTCCACTCTCCCTCTGCCTGATGCTCCCCTCTGCTTGTGCTCTCTCTGACAAATAAATAAAATCTTAAAACAAACAAACAGAAACTACCAGAACTGATAAATGAATTCAGAAAAGTCGAAGGATTACGAAAATCACATATAGAAATCTGTTGCATATGTATACAATAATAAAGCAGCAGAAAGAGAAAACAATCCCAATTTACAACTGCATCAAAAATAATAAAATAGGGGCGCCTGGGTGGCTCAGTGGGTTGAAGCCTCTGCCTTCGGCTCAGGTCATGATCCCAGGGTCCTGGGATCGAGCCCTGCATCGGGCTCTCTGCTCAGCAGGAAGCCTGCTTCTCCCTCTCTCTCTCTCTGCCTGCCTCTTTGTCTACTTGTGATCTCTGTCTGTCAAATAAATAAATAAAATCTTTAAAAATAATAATAATAAAATAAAATAAAATACTTAGGATCAATTTCACTGAAGAGCTGAAAGATCTTTACTCTGAAAACTATAAAACCAGTGATCCAAGGAATTAAAAATGAAACAAGCGAATGGACTGGAATAACAAAATGTTAAAATGTCCACACTACCAAAGCAATCTACACATTAAATGCAATCCTTATCAAAATACCAACACCATTTTTCTCAGAACTAGAATAAACAATCCTAAAATATTTATGGAATCACAGAAGTCCCTGAATAGCCAAAGCAATCTGAGGTTTTACAATTCCAGATTTCAAATTATACTACACACAAAGCTGTATTATTAAAACAGTATTGCAGTGGCACAAATATAAACACCAGATAAATGGAACCGAATAGAGAGCCCAGAACCAAATCTATGATTACATCGTCAATTTATCTTCAAAAAGGAGGCAAGAATTACAAATGGGAAAAAGGCAATCTGTTCAACAAATGGTGTGGGGAAAACTACATGCAAAGTAGTAAAACTGGATCACTTTTTTAAGCCATACACAAAAAGAAACTCAAATGGATTAAGGACCTAAATGTTAGACCTGAAAAACATAAAAATCATGGTAGGGAGCACAGGCAGGACTTTCTCTGACACTGGCGCTAACAATTTTTTTTTTTTTTTTTTTTAAGTACGCCTCCTAAAGTAATGGAAATAAAAGTGAAAATGAACTATTGGGACTACATCAAAATAAAAATCTTCTTCAATGAGCGCCTGGGTGGCTCAGTGGGTTAAAGCCTCTGACTTTAGCTCAGGTCATGATCCCAGGGTCCTGGGATCAAGCCCCACATCCCTGCTTGGTAAGGAGCCTGCTTCCCCCTCTCTCTTTGCCTGCCTCTCTGCCTACTTGTGATTTCTGTTTGTCACATAAATAAAATACTTAAAAAAAAAAAAAAAAACTTCTGCAAAATGAAGGAAACAAACAACAAAACTAAAAGGGAACCTACTGAATGGGAGGAGATAACTTGCAAAAGAAATCTCTGATAAAGGGTTAGTATCCAAAATATGTAAACAACTTATATAGCTCAACACCAAAAAACAAAACAAAACAAAAACAAAAATCCCAAATAATCCAATTTTTTAAATGGACAGAGGACATGAACACACATTTCTCCAAAGAAGACTGATGGCCAACAGACCTATGAAAAGATGCTCAAGATTACTCAACATAAGGGAAATGTAAATCAAGGCCACAATGACATACTGGGGCACGTGGTTAGGTGTCAGTGGAACATGTGATTCTTGAACTCGGGATTGTGAGCTCCAGCCCCACATGGAACATAGAGATTACTTTTTAAAAAAATTTTTTTTTTTTTAAGATTTTATTTATTTATTTGACAGAGAGAAATCACAAGTAGGCAGAGAGGCAGGCAGAGAGAGAGGAGGAAGCAGGCTCCCTGCTAAGCAGAAAGCCTGATGTGGGGCTCGAACCCAGGACCTGGGATCATGACCTGAGCCGAAGGCAGCGGCTTAACCCACTGAGCCATCCAGGCGCCCCACTTTTTAAAAATTCTTAAAAAAAACCAAAAAACACAATGAGATATCACCACACACCTTCAGAATGGCTAAAATCAAAAATCCAGGAGAGAACAAGGTATGGCAAAGATGTGGATAAAAAAGGAACACTCCTTCACAATTGGTGGGAATGCAAACTGGTACAAGCCATTCTGGAAAACATGAAGTTCCTCAAAAAGTGAAAAACAGAACTACTCTACGATCTAGTATTTTCAGTAATGAGTATTCACAAAAAAATACAAAAACACAATTTCAAGAGGATACATGCACTCGCTATGTTTATTGCAGGATTATTTACAATGGTCGAATTGTGGAAGCAGCCCATTTCTTGCTGAATGAAAGGATAAGACAGAATCTTATTCAGTCATTAAAAAGAAAAAAAAATCTTGTAATTTGAAACAACATGGATGGATCTAGAGGTTATAATGTTAAGCAATATAAGTAAGTCAGAGAAAGACAAATACTATACTGTTTCACTCATACATGAAATTTAAGAAACAAAACAAATGAAAAATGGGGAAAAAAGGGACAAACCTAAAAACTGACTTTTAATTATAAAGGACAAACTAATGGTTGCCAGAAGGCAAGTGGGTCAGTGGGGATGGGTGAAACAGGTGATGGGAATTAAGAGTACGCTTATCTTGATTAGGACTAACATAAATTGTGAATCACAATACTATGCCTCTGAAATTAACATTAACACTCTGTGTTAATTACACTGCAATAAAAATTTTGTAAAAAAAAAAAAATTTAAGTACTGGGGGACATCTGTATGGCTCAGTCAGCTAAGTCCAACTCCTAATTTCAAGTTAAGTCATGATCTCAGAATCCTAAGATGAAGACCCGAGTCCAGCTCCACACTCAGGGCATAGAGTCTGCTTGAGATTTTCTCTCTCCCCCAACCCATTTGCCCCTCCCCCCATTTTGCTCACTCGATCTCTAAAGTGAGTAAAATCTTAAAAAAAAAAAAAAAAATTAAGGACTGGCTATACAAGCTACAGTAGGGATGACCTTTGAAAACATGTTAAGTGAAAAGACCAGTTCAAACTAGGCAAATACATAACAGCAAATTAATTGTTTCCTTGAGAAAGGGTTATGGAGGAATTAGGGAAGAGAATACAGGATTTTGTTTTCATATGATGAACATATTCTAAAACTGACAATGGTGATGGTTACCCAACTTTATTAATTAAAAAACATGAGACACCTTGCTGGTTCAATCAGTGGAACACACAACTCCTGATCTGGAAGTTGCATATTCAAGTCCCACAATGGGTGGAGAAATTACTTAACAATAAAATCTTTTTTTTTTTAAGATTTTATTTATTTATTTGACAGACAGAGATCACAAGCAGGCAGAGAGGGAGGCAGAGAGAGAGGAGGGAGCAGGCTCCCCGCCAAGCAGAGAGCCCGATGCGGGGCTCGATCCCAGGACTCCGAGACCACGACCCGAGCCGAAGGCAGCAGCCCAACCCACTGAGCCACCCAGGCTCCCCAACAATAAAATCTTTTTAAAGAAAAACAAAACACTGAATTTTAACCTTCAAAAGGATGCATTCTATGGTTGACTGAATTGTAGTTCTGTAATACGCAACCAAAAGAAAAATTAGTCAACAAATTTAACGAAACCTTATTAGAATATTTATGGATTAAGTAGACTTCAGTTTTGTTTCTTTCCATTCCATTTTTATTTAAATTACGGACCAACACACTGATTTTGCATACCCTAAAATTTCCCATTCATGCACACATTATCTATAACTAATCCTCATGGCAGTTATACCTAAACAGATTATGGCTTATATCATATTATAAGATACATTGATTTTATGGCATAAAATAATGACAGTTAGTGTTTTGTTTTGTTTTTAAGATTTTATTTATTTTACAGAGAGAGAGAAACACAAGCAGGGTGAATGAGAGAGGGAGAAGTAGACCTTCCACCAAACAGAGCCTGATGTGGGGCTCAATCCCAGAACTCTGGGATCGTGACCTGAGCAGAAGGCAGCCACTTAACAACTGGACTGAGCCACCCAGCCTCCTTTATGGTGACTATTGTTGAAAAGCAATCTATTCAGCTTCCTATACCATACTTGGAAGTACATATGCTGTGAATGATTAACCTACTGGTTTATCTGGTTAAATGGATATAATACAATGGATAATTTATCCTTACACCTAATTCCTCATTTAAATAGACCTTCTAAACTAATTTTAATTCTCTGCAGAGTTCCCATCACAGAGAAAATATAAAAATAAGGAATCTTTCCCTTAGCAGGCAGCCTAGCTCACCCACCTTAGGGGGAAGAAAAAAAAAAAAAAAAAAACTATCCTCCATCCTTCATTATTCCCAGCTCTGGACTTAAAAAAGATTAGTAATTTTTTTTTTCCCTGCTTTCGCTTTGTTATTAACACACCACACTTAGTATCTTTTACTAAGAATATGTTACAAAAATACCAGTGAGGAACAAGATACTTTAACACAAAACAGCTACAGAAAATAATCTTTTCTTTCCAATTACTTAGCATTACAATGTTGTATAATTTGTCCCAAAATAAGAAAACAAATCTGGCACTGAAATGTGTACCAACCTTCCAGTAATCAGTCTGTAAACTGTAGTATCTCTGATATGCAGATAATGCTGAAAAAAGAAAAGTAATTATTAGTGAATTTTTTATGTCTCATTTGAAAATCCATACAACAAAGATCTTAAATTTTTTTAAATAAAGATTTTATTTATTCATTTGACAGAGAGAGAGAGATCACAAGAAGGCAGAGCAGCAGGCAGAGAGAAAGGAAGGGAAGCAGGCTCCCTGCTGAGCAAGGAGCCTGATGCAGGGCTCGAACCCAGGACCTTGGGACCATGACCTGAGCCAAAGGCAGAGGCTTAACCCACTGAGCCACCCAGGTGCCCCAAAGATTTTAATAAGCTGCCCCTCTAGCTTGCATCTCAGCACACTATGATATAAATAGCAAACAATTTACTATTTATGGGTACCAATAAAATTATCTATGAACACAACAGAAATAAACTACTGGCAATCATTATCATTATAATATAAAAACATTATCAGATTTTCTCCTTGCTTAAATAAATGTCCAGTCTTGACAATTACTTCAATCATTTTGGTTTCCCTCATGGAACAAATCTCATGGTAATTTTCTTTCTTTTCTTTTTTTTTTTTTTTAAGATTTATTTATTTATTTGTTTGACAGGGATCACAAGTAGGCAGAGAGGGAGGCAGAGAGAGAGAGGGGGAAGCAGGCTCCTCACCGAGCAGAGAGCCTGATGTGGGGCTCGATCCCAGACCCCGGGATCATGACCTGAGCCGAAGGCAGAGGCCTTAACCCACTGAGCCACCCAGGCGCTCCTCATGGTAATTTTCTAAGCCTATTATATAATATAATAAATTTTTAAATTTTTCCTCAAAAATGCAACTCACTTCCCAATAAAATAAAAGCACATACATACACGCTTCTGTTGAAACTGATGAAATTTGGCAGTTTGGAGTTTATGAGCAAATGGGTAAGAATTCTTGAGATATTTTTGGTCCAAAAAAATGACCTTATTATAGCATGGGGACAGTATCCATGGGCACAAAGAGCTGCAGTGGGATTGTGAGCAGTGACTGATTATATACTTTTTAATTACTGGGCATTAGAGATAGTGTAAGTCTAGAAGGAATATGGAAGGAAGACTTTCAGGACCTTGAGGGACTAGCTGCTATTAAGATAAGGTGACTTTTTTCTTTAATAAAACATAAACAATGGGGCACCTGGGTGGCTCAGTTATTAAACATCTGCCTTCAGCTCAGGTCATGATCCTAGAGTCTTGGGATTGAGCCCTACATCCGGCTCTCTATTTGGTGGGAAGCCTGCTTCTCCCTCTCTTACTCCCCCTGCTTGTGTTCGCTCTCTCACTGTGTCTCTCTGTCCAATAAATAAATAAAATCTTTAAAAAATAAAAATGAAAAATGAAAAATGAAAAAAAAGAATAAAAACCACCCATAACCATGAAGGCACCAAAACAGCCCCAAGTTCCTTAAGGAAGGTCACATTTTGCAGTTTCAGATATCAGTGGGCTGCAAGCCATAAGGAGATTTAATTTAAGCTTTATGTCTATTGCTTTTGTTTCCCTTATCAATACAATCAACATTGGGCTACCACTAGTTTCAGTTTAATTTCGAAATGGTTATTCCTATGCTCCCTAAACCATCCAAAGGTATAAAAGGTTTGGGATCACTTGAAGCAGTTCCTGCCAACTCTAAAAAAAAGGCACAGAAGGTAAAAAGGTAAAAGAGATATGACATAAACCTATTAGAATTTATGGCAACACTAAAGTAAATTAAAAAGGGGCACATAAAAAAAAGGGGGGGCACATAGGCAACACAGTGGGTTAAGCGACTGCCATCTGCTCATCTCAGGGTCCTAAAATAGAGGGCTACCTCCAGCTCTCTGCTCAGTGGGGAGTTTGCTTCTCCTTCCTGCCTTTCTCCTCAGCTTATTATACTCTCAAATAAATTAATGAAATCTTTAAAAAAAATAAAATTTTTAAAAAATAAAGAGCACAGGAAATTCTGACATTTTCAACAGTACCTGAAAGTCTTTAAATTTTTTTAAAAACATTTTATTTATTTATTTGATGGAAAGAGAGATCACAAGTAGGCAGAAAGGCAGGCAGAGAGAGAGGAGGAAGCAGGCTTCCTGCTGAGCAGAAAGCCCAACATGGGGCTCGATCCCAGGACCCTGAGATCATGACTTGAGCCGAAGGCAGAGGCTTATTAACTCACTGAGCCACCCAGGCGCCCCTAAATTTATTTCTTAAATTACTTCAAGAGAAACATTTACAGTAAAATAGTTAGGAATGAGCTCATTTTACTTGCCCCTCTAAGTACAAGTAAAATGACCTATCAGTAGTATACCAGAAGAAGAGCTAGTACATAGTGTAATATGCTGAGGATTTTCATATCTCAATCATTTTTACGATTTTAGACATTTTTCACAATAGAACTGTAAATATTATCTAAATTCCTTCCATGGGAGGGCCTAGGTGGCTCAACAACTGGGCAACAGACTCTTGATTTTGGCTCATGATTTCAGCTCATGTCCACCATCTGAGGGTCGTGAGATGGAGCCCAGGATAGAGCCTGCTTCAGGTTCTCCACCACCCTCACACACCTGTGAAGGTCTCTCAAGCACAAGTGCGCTCAAGCTCTCTCAAAAACAAATCAAATCCAATCTTCCATAGACTTCATTACACAAAGAAAAAACTAAAGGGAAACTTGCCCCCCCCCCCTCGCTCCTTCCTTCCTTCCCTTTTTACTATTATTTGAGATAGCTGAGAGAGAGCAGAAGCAATGGACAGGGTGAGGCACAGAGGAGAAGCAGACTCCCAGCTGAGCAGGGAGCCCCAGGAGGTACTCAATCCCAGGACCCTGGGGTCATGACCTGAGCCAAAGGCATACACTTAGCTGACGGACCCAACCACACACTCTAAACTTGCTTTTTTCAAATATTTTCATAAAATTAAAATAATCAGAATTTTTTCAGGGCGCCTGGGTGGCTCAGTGGGTTAAGCCGCTGCCTTCGGCTCAGGTCATGATCTCAGGGTCCTGGGATCGAGTCCCACATCGGGCTCTCTGCTCAGCAGGAAGCCTGCTTCCCTCTCTCTCTCTCTCTGCCTGCCTCTCCGCCTACTTGTGATCTCTCTCTGTCAAATAAATAAATAAATAAAATCTTAAAAAAAAAAAAATAATCAGAATTTTTAAGTATGCAAACTTAATGCTCTAGAAATAATGAGTGTATATAAGAATCCTTATCTCATTAATACACTACATTTCATGTCTAAGAAATGACTAAATGATTAAGGGTTTATTTTTATTTTTTTAAAGGATTTATTTTTAAACAACTCTAAACAACCAATTCATAATACAATGAGTCACATTGTATTGCATATTATACACTGCCCAGAGCAAACGGCTAAGTAGTAAAAGGTCAGGGTAGCAAAACGTTAAGAGAAACACCCAACTCCAGCCCACTCCAGTCCTCTTATTCTAAGTGGGGAAACAGAAACAGAAAAATTCAATTCACTTCACAAAGGCAAAGGTTCCCTAAAGAGGGAAACCTAATCATAGTCTTGATAAGACACTTTCCCTCACCCCTCTCACTTTACCACATTACCGTTTATAGCAGTTCTTTTTAATTAATATACTAATCCAAATTTTAGAAAAAGTTTACAAGACATATGAAGGGCAAAAACACAATCTGAAAAAAAACAAGCATCAGAAGGAAAATGGAAATTTATGGGATTTATCACACTGGGAATTCAACAATACAATATGCTAAAAATAACTAGTACATAAACAGAACAGCATACAAGAACAGAAGAGCAATGGAACCAGAGAAGACAGAAATGGTAACAAAGGATCAAGAAGAAATGCTGAGGGACGCCTGGGTGGCTCAGTTGGTTAAGCGGCTGCCTTCGGCTCAGGTCATGATCCCAGCATCCTGGGGTCGAGTCCCACATCGGGCTCCTTGCTCAGCGGGAGCCTGCTTCTCCCTCTGCCTCTGCCTACCACTCTGTCTGCCTGTGCTCATGCTCGCTCTCTCTCTCTCTAACAAATAAATAAATAAAATCTTAAAAAAAAATAAAATAAAAAATAAATTAAAAAAAAAAGAAGAAGAAATGCTGAACTTCAAAAACACTGTAACAAGAATATAAAATGTATTTAATGGGATTATTAGTAGACTGGATACAGGTGGGGAAAGAATATTGGAGATAAAGAATTTATCAAAAGAATCCTCAAAAACCGAAAAACTGGGGAATAATTGCTGCAGGGAGAGGGAGATAAGAGGATTGTGGGGCTACAAAAAAATTGAACAGTGTGTAATTGGCCTACCAGAAGGTAAAACAGGGAGAAAAAAGAAATTATTTCAAATAATGATGACAAAGAATTTCTACCAAAATTAATGCCAGACAAATAAATCACAGATCCAGGAAGCTCAAGAGAACACCAAGGAGGAAAAAATGTCCAAAGGCAAAAGTAATTTAGGCATATTACTTTTATTTTTTAAAGATTTTATTTATTTATTTGAGATATACAGAGGGAGAGAGCGAGCAAGCGAGCACGAGCAGAGGGTAGAGGCAGAGGGAGAGGGACAAGCAGACTCCCTGCTGAGCAAGAGCCCAAGGTGGGACTCAATCCCAGGACAATGGGATCACAGACCTGACCCGAACACAGATACCCAACCAACTGAGCCACCGAGGTATCCCATGGCACCTGATCCGAAGGTAGAGGTCCAACTGGGCCACCCAGGTATCCCATGGCATATCATTTTAAACAAGAGAAACTAAAAGATTATAATTTTTTTAAAGACTTTATTTGAGAGAGAGCACAAGCAAGGGAAGAGGCAGAGAGAGAAGCAGACTCTCTGCTGAGCAGGGAGCCCGATGCAGGATTTGATCCAAGCAAGACCCTGGGATCATGACCTGAGCCAAAGGCATATGCTTAACCATCTAAGCCACCCAGGCGTCCCGAAAAGATTTTTTAAAAACAATCCAGAAACTAGAGGGAGAAAAATCACCTTTCCTACAGAAAAGCAATGGTAAGAATTATTCAAACTCTCAGAAGATGGGAGTAGAATACTTAAATTCTAGGGAAGAGGGGAAGAAGCCAACCTAAAGCAAAATTATCACTTCAAAGTGAAGTGGGGGGGGGCGCCTGGGTGGCTCAGTGGGTTAAGCCGCTGCCTTTGGCTCAGGTCATGATCCCAGGGTCCTGGGATCAAGTCCCACATCGGGCTCTCTGCTCAGCTGGGAGCCTGCTTCCTCCTCTCTCTCTGCCTGCCTCTCTGCCTACTTGTGATCTGTCAAATAAATAAAATCTTTTAAAAAATAAAAAAATAATAATCCCACTGTAAGTTGAAACTATTATAAATGGAAAACCCACTTAATATAACCAACTGCCATACATAATAGCTTAGCCTAGCCTACCTTACATGAGCTCAGAACACTCACATTAGCCTTTTTGAAGCTGGGCAAAATCTAGCACAATGCCTATTTTATAATAAAAAGCTGAGGGGTGCCTGGTGGCTCAGTTAAGTCTTCAATCTATATCTCAGCTCAGGTCTTGATATTAGGGCCATGAGCCGCTTTAAAAAAAAAATGAGATCTATAACAAAGTGCTGAATACCTCAAATAATTTATTGAATATCATAATGAAAAAACAGATGATTGCAATCATTACATGGGTATAGAAAGGTGGTTGGTATACTGGACGTTTACCCTCATGAACCCATGACTTATTAGAATATGTGACTTGCTGTGTTCACCAGAGTCTCACCTTTTTTTTTTTTTTTTTTAAAGATGTATTTGAGAGACAGGAAATGAGAGAGAGCATGAGGCGTGAGGGTCTGAGGGAAAAGCAGACTCACCACTGAGTAGGGAGCCTGATGCAGACTTGAGCCTTGGACTCCAGGATCATGACCTGAGCCGAAATTAGTCTTTTACCAACTGAAGCACCCAGGCATCCCCAGAGACTCACTTTTTCTTTAAAAAGCTCCAAACAAGCCACAATAATCCAAGTTTTCCATCCCTGCTACATGTGATACTTAGCAGAAACTGGTGCCAGAGCTCCAAGAAGTGACAAGCTCCAAACAGTTTCAAAAAAACGTATTTATCCACTTTTCACTTTCATCCTATTCATATGCCTGATGACCTTCCTCCAGATTATTATCATCTAACTGTAATAATAAAAATGTACCAGTAACATAACAGTACCATTAACATAACAGAACCAAATTGCATCCACTTTAGAGAAGAAAAGAGGTCACACTTTTTTTTTTTTAAAGATTTTATTTATTCATTTGACAGAGAGAGATCACAAGTAGACGGAGAGGCAGGCAGAGAGAGAGAGGGAAGCAGGCACCCCGCTGAGCAGAGAGCCCGATGCGGGACTCGATCCCAGAACCCTGAGATCATGACCTGAGCCGAAGGCAGCGGCTCAATCCACTGAGCCACCCAGGCGCCCCAAGAGGTCACACTCTTGATTCTAATCCCAAATTGTTTCTCTAGGTCATGACCTTAGGTCAGCTTCCATACCAGTCCCTAAGTCACCCTAACCAAAAACCCCAACCATGAGACCTATTCAAAAATGTGCCTGGTTGGCTCAGACATTAACCGTCTGCCTAAAGCTCAGGTCATGATCCCAGGGTCCTAGGATGAGTCCCACTTCGGGTCCCCTCCTCAGCAGGGAATCAGCTTCTCCCTTTCGCACTCCTGCTTGTGTTCCCTCTCTCGCCGTGTCTCTTTCTGTCAAATAAATTTTAAAAATAAAAAAAAATTTAAAAAAAATTAAAAGAAGAAGAAGAAGAAGGAACAACATGAGTTCCTCTTCTCCCATTCTCTGGCTACTCAATAAATTACCTGCTCATCATCAAATGCTGTTTGTTTATTTGGTAAATGGTACTGAGTAGAGAAAGAAGTTATCATTTTGTAAGAACTGCAGTGGCCCAGAGGCACATGAAAGGATCTTACTGCAGAGAAGAACAAAGGCAAAAGAAACGTAGATAAAATTACATTTCTTTACAACTTACACCCCACCAACAAACACCTCAGAAAGAGAGCTCCTCCTCAAGAAGCTCCAGCAACTGCCTTAAAATTAATGCTTTGCTAGAGGCAGAAAGTAATGTTTGCTTGATAATAGCCAGACCTCCAGGATCCTGTAAGTCTTCTTTAACATATGACAATCCTTTTAGAAACTCCCTTTATCTCTACCCCTCCCAACTTAGAGAGTATATAATCAGTCACTTACAATCCCAGTGCAGCTCTTTCTGCCCTACAATCCTGTCCCCATACTTGAATAAAAACACCTTTTTGAACCAAAAAAAAATCTCAAAAATCTCTGACCACTGGCTCAGAGACACACATCACATCATTTCCATATATCACTAGCCTGGGAAAAGATCCAAGTTCAAAATTCAAATACACCTTCTATTTGAATGCGGTAAATTGGAGACCGCCTATATATAACACAAAATGTCATCAATGACACACAGGACAGGAAAAGGAACTGGGATTACTTTACTATAACATGCCTCACAGTCCAATAAAGCATTATTTGAAAGTTGACATGGAAATTACTTCTATATTTATACTGATTACTCTAGTATATTACTCTAGTATCTAGTATAAATTTCAAAACATTTTTTTAAGAAGTGGTTAAGAGGGGCACCTGGCTAGTATCCAAAATCTATAAAGAATTTATCAAACTCAACACCCAAAGAACAAATAATCAAATGAAGAAATGGCAGAGGATTGGGGCGCCTGGGTGGCTTAGTGGGTTAAGGCCTCTGCCTTTGGCCCAGGTCATGATCCCAGAGTCCTGGGATGGAGCCCCGCATGGGGCTCTCTGCTCAGCGGGGAGCTTGCTTCCTCCTCTCTCTGCCTGCCTCTCTGCCTACTTGTGCTTTCTGTCTGTCAAATAAATAAATAAAATCTTAAAAAAAAAAAGAAAAGAAAAGAAATGGCAGAGGATATAAACAGACATTTCTGCAAAGACGACATCCAAATGGCCAAAAGAAACATCAAAAAGTGCTGCACATCACTCACCACCAGGGAAATACATATCAGAACCATGAGATACCACTTCACACCAGTCAAAATGGCTAAAATTAACCAGTCAGGAAAGGACAGATGCTGGCAAGAATACGGAGAAAGGGGAACTCTCCTACACTGTTGGTGGGAATGCAAGCTGGTGAAGCCACTCTGGAAAACAGCATGGAGGTTCTTCAAGAAGTTGAAATAGAGCTACAATATGACCCAGCAATTGCACTACTGGGTATTTATCCTAAAGATACAAATGCAGTAAAAAAAAAAAAAAAAAAATGATACAAATGTAGTGATCCAAAGGGGCATGTGCACCCCAATGTTTATAGGAGCATGTCCACAATAGCCAAACTATGGAAAGAACCTAGATGTCCATCAGCAGATGAATGGATAAAGAAGATGTGGTATATACAAACAATGGAATACTATGCTGCCATCCAAAGAAATGAAATCTTGCCATTTGCCATGATATGGATGGAACTAGAGAGTATTAGGCTGAGCGAAATCAGTCATTTAGAGAAAGAGAATTAGCATATGATCTCCCTGATATGTGGAATTTGAGAGGCAAAGTAGGGGATCTCAGGGGTAGGGAAGGGAAAAAATGAAACAAGATGGGATCAGGAGGGAGACAATCCATAACAGACTCTCAATCTCACAAAACAAATTGAGCGTTGCCAGGTGGAGGGGAGTAGGGAGAGGGTAGTTGGGTTATGGACACTGGGCATGGTAGGTGCTATGGTGAGTGCTGTGAAGTGTGTAAGCCTGATGATTCACAGACCTGTCCCCCTGGGGCTAATAATACATTTTATGTTAATAAAAAATTAAAAATTAAAAAAAAAGAGGGGTGCCTGGGTGGCTCAGTTGTTGAATGTCTGCCTTCGGCTAGGTCATGATCCCAGGGACTTTGGGATTAGGACCCACACCAAGCTCCCTGTTCAGCTTGATTCTCCCTCTTCCACTTCCCCTGCTGGTATTCCCTCTCTCACTGTCTCTATCAAATAAATAAAATCTTTTCTTAAAAATACTGGTAAGAGGGGCGCCTGGGTGGCTCAGTGGGTTAAAACCTCTGCCTTCGGCTCAGGTCATGATCCCAGGATCCTGGGATTGAGCCCCGCATTGGGCTCTCTGCTCCGTGGAGAGCCTGCTTCCTCTTCGCTCTCTGCCTGCCTCTCTGCCTATTTGTGATCTCTCTCTGTCAAACAAATGAATAAAATGTAAAAAAAAAAAAAAAATACTGGTAAGAAAGCAGAAAAAATGCAATCATTTATAATCAGAAAAGGCAAAAGAATGGAAGAAAAAATAAGAACGAAGAATAAAGGCAATAAAGACAAAAAAACAGGGCACCTAGATGGCTCAGCAGGTTAAGCCTCTGCCTTCGGCTCAGGTCATGATCTCAGGGTCCTGGGATCGAGCCCCGCATTGGGCTCTCTGCTCAGCAGGGAGCTTACTTCCCCCTCTCTCTGCCTGCCTCTTTGCCTACTTGTGATCTCTCTCTCTGTGAGAAATAAGTAAATAAATAAATAAATCTTTTTTTTTAAGACAAATAGTAATTATGGCAGCTATTAATCTGACTTTATCAATAACAATTATATCCCCCAAGAGTCCAAGATGGCAGAGGAGTAGGAGACCTAAATCTCGTCTGGTCCCAGGAATTCAGCTAGATAGCTATGAAACCATTCTGAAAACCTATGAACTCAGCTGGAGAACAAAGAAAAAAATACCAGCAACTCTATGAACAGAAAAGCGATCATTTTCTGTAGGATAGGAAGTGTGGAGGAGTGAATCTGAGATGACACATGGGAAAAGAGACCACAGGGCAGAGGGAAGGAGCCTTCATCAGCCAAGTGACAGAGCAGCAAGGCACAAAACTGCAACTTATAGGAGACTGCTCTGGTGAGGAATGTTGCTCAGCTGACTAAGTGGGAGATGGAACCATCGCTGGGACAGTGAGGTCTCAGGATCCTCAAGGTCACAGGAAGACGGTGGGGTGCCTGAGTGTAGAAGAGCACCCACATATTGGAGCAGGGAAGCCGACTGAAAAGAGTGGGCTGACGAATGGGCTCTCAGCTCACAGTTGCCATAAACTGTGATTTCTAGCACAGCTGGGCCACTGCTGTTTACGTAAGGGTCCAAAAAATGGCAGGACGGGAAGAACCCCTCTTTCCTCCCACAGAAGGAGTGGCGGGGAGAGTGCTGCAGGAGCCTCTTGGGTTTGGACACTTCAACCAGGGCTCTGTGCTTGAGACAGAAATGCTCGCTTACAGGCCAGGGGAATACAGAGTGCAGACAGAGACAGGGAGACTAACTGCTTTTCTATCAGGGTTCACTGAGGAGTAGGACCCCAAGCTCTGGGCTCCTCTGAGGTGAGAGACTGGGAGGCTGCCATTTTCATTCTCATCCTAAAAGCTGTGTGGAAAAGCCTTCAGGGAAGCAAAGCTACAGAGAGCAAACCCAAACAGATTACTTAGCCTGGCAAGGGCAGAGCCATGCTGCCTGGGGCAAAGACATTTGAGAATCGAAGCAACAGGTCCCTCCCTCCCCCAGATCAGCAAACATCCAGCCACTACCAAGATGAATGAGAACTGCGAAACTCCAGGGTAGGGCAATACAGCACATGGATTTCATGGCCTTTTCCCTATGATTCCCCATGATTCAACTTTAATTTTTTAAATTATCTTTTTTTTAATTTTTCTTTTTGAATTATTCTTTTCTTTTTTAACCAACTTCTTATCAATTCCTTTTTTAAAACCTTTAGCTTTCATTCTGTACAGTCATATTCTATCCCTTCATTGTATTCAACCTTATTTTTGTATATCTATATACATATATGTGTGTGTGTGTGTTTGTGTGTGTGTGTATTGTTTCTCTTTCTTTCACACTTTGGGATGCAGTTTCTTCTAACAGATCAAAATACACCCAAAATTTAGAGTATGGCTTTGCTCTATTCACCTGATCACATTCTCTCTTTTTAAAATTTTTCTTCTTTCCTTTTCCAACCAACTTATCAATTCCTTTTTTAAAATTTTAATTTTCATTTTTACAGTTATATTCCATCCCTTCATTGTATTTAATTTTATTTTTGTGTATATATACATGTTTTTCTTTCTTTAAAATTTTGGGATGAAGTTTCTCCCAACACACCAAAATACACCCGAATCTAGTGTATGGTGGCTCTGTTCTGTTCACCAGCCTGATCATATTCCCGCCCCCACCCAGTTTCAGGTCTCCTTCTCTGGGGTCACTGTTACCCTTTCAGCATTTTGTTCTCTTTGTTCATCTGTTCTTCTCTCAACAAAATGACAAAACAGAAAATTTCACCTCAAAAGTTAGAATAAGAAGCACCTGCCAGGAACCTAATCAATACAGACCTTTGTAAGATGTTGGAATTTACATTCAGAATAATTACAAAGATACAAGCTGGGTTTGAAAAAAGCATAGAAGACACTAGAGAATCGCTTTCAGGAGAAAAAAATATCAACCAAGTCCAAATCAAACAGGCTATTAATGAGGTCCAATAAAAATGGAGGCTCTTAAAAAAAAAAAAAAAGAAAAAAAAAAGGAGGCTCTAATTGCTAGGATAAATCAGGCAGAAGAGAGAATCTGATACAGAAGACCAAACACAGAAGATGAAGAATAAAGAGCTGAGAAAAAGGTAAACAACTACTGGATCACGAGGGAAGAATCCTAATTAAAGTTATACCATAAAGCCAAACAGTATTAGAATAACTGGGATCACAGATGAAGAAAGAGAGAGAGAGAGGAGTAGAAGGTATACTGGAGTGAATTATAGTAGAGAACTTCCCTAATATGGGGAAAGAAACAGGCATCAAAGTCCAAAGATACAGAAAAGCGCCCTTAAAATCAATAAAATAGATCCAACACCCTGACATATAATAATGAAGCTTACAATTCTCAGAGACAAAGAGAATATTCTGAAAGCAGCTAGGGACAAGAGGCTTGTCACTGACAAGGACAGAAACATTAGATTAGCAGTGGACCTATCCACACAGATCTGGCCGGCCAGAAAGGATTGGCATGATATATTCGGGTGCTAAATGAGAAAATTATATAGCCAAGAATACTTTATCCAGCTAGGTTGTCAATGAAAATAGAAGGAATGATAAAAAGCTTCCAGGACAAACAGAAACTAAAAGAATTTGCAAACTCCAAACCAGCCCTAAAAAATTTATTGAATGGGGTCCTCTAAGCAGAGAGAGAGGCCAAAAGTAACATAAACCAGAAAAGAACAGAGACAATCTACCGTAACAGTCACCTTACAGGCAATACAATAGCACTAAATTAATATCTCTCAATAGTTACCATTAATGTAAATGGACTAAATACTCCAATCAAAAGACACAGGGTATCAGATTGGATAAAAAGCAAAACCCATTGATACGCAATCTGCAAGACTCATTTTAGATCCAGAGACACCTCCATAATATAAGTGAGGGGTGGAAAACCATTTACCATGCTAATGGACTTCAAAAGAAAGCTGGGGTGGCAGCTAGTATCAGACAAATTAGATTTTAAAAATCAAAGACTATAATAAGAGATGAGGAAGGGCCCTGTATCATACTTACTGGGTCTAGCCAACAAGAAGATCTAACAATTGTAAACACATATGCCCCTAACATGAGAGTAGCCAATCACATAATCCAATTAATAACAAAATCAAAGAAACACATCGACAATAATACAATAATAGTAGGGGACTTTACCACCCCCTCACTGCAATAGATCAACAAGGAAATAAAGGCCTTAAATGACACACTGGACCAGATGGACATTGCAGATATATTCAGAACATTCCATCCCAAAGCAAAAGAATACACATTCTTCTCTAGTGCACATGGAACATTCTCCAGAATAGATCACATCCTGAGTCACAAATCCAGTCTCAACTGGTACCAAAAGACTGGGATCATCCCCAGCATATTTTCAGACTACAATGCTTTGAAACTCAAACTCAATCACAAGAAGAAAGTTGGAAAGAACTCAAATACATGGAGGCTAAAGAGCATCCTACTAAAGAATGAATAGGTCAACCAAGAAGTTAAAGAAGAATTTTAAAAATTCATGGAATAATGAAAATGAAAACACAACTGTTCAAAATCTTTGGGATAAAGCAAAGGCGGTCCTAAGAGAGAAGGACATAGCAATACAAGCCTTTCTCAAGAAACAAGAAAGGTCTCAAATATACCATCTAACCCTATACGTAAAGAGCTGAAGAAAGAACAAATAAAGCCTAAACCATGCAGAAGGGAAATAGTAAAGATCTGAGCAGGAATCAATAAAATAGAAACCAAAAGATGAATAGAACAGACCAATGAAACTAGGGGTTGGTTCTCTGAAAGAGCAATACTGATAAACTGCTGGCCAGACTTATCCAATATAAAAGAGAAAGGATTCAAATAAATAAAATGATGAATGAAAAAAGAGAGATCACAACCAATACCTAAGAAGTACAAGTATAAGAACATATTTTGAGCACCTATATGCCAACAAATTAGACAATCTGGAAGAAATGGACGCATTCCTAGAGACATATAAACTACTAAAACTGAGCTAGGAAGAAACAGAAAAGTTCCAGCAAGGAACTTGAAGCAGTAATCAAAAATCTTCCAACCAACAAGAACCCAGGCAGGGCCAGAGGGCTTACCAGCCAAATTTTACCAAACATTTTAAAAAGAATTGGGCACTTGGGTGGCTCAGTTGTTTAAGTGCCTGCCTTCAGCTCAGGTCATGATCTCAGGGTCCTGGGATTGAGTCCTGCATTGGGCTCCCTGCTCAGCGGGGAGTCTGCTTCTCCCTCTATCCTTCCCCCTGCTCATGCTCACTCACGTTCTCTTTCTCACAAAAATAAATAAAATCTTTAAAAAATGAATAAATAAAAAATAAAACAATAAAGAAAAATACCTATTCTTTTGGAACTGTTCCAAAAAACAGAAATGGAAGGAAAAATTCCAAACTCATTTTATGAGGCCAGCATTACCTTGATCCCCAAACCAAACAAACACCCCATCAAAAAGGAGAATTACAGACCAATATCCTTGATGAACACGGATACAAAAATTCTCACCAAAATACCAGACAGTAGGATTCAACAGTACATTAAAAGGATTATTCAGGTGGCTCAGTGGGTTTAAGCCTCTGCCTTCGGCTCAGGTCATGATCCCAGGTCCTGGGTTCGAGCCCCACATCGGGCTTTCTGCTCAACAGGGAGCCTGCCTCCCCCTCTCTCTCTGCCTGCCTCTCTGCCTACTTATGATCTCTGTCTGTCAAATAAATAAATAAAAATTTTAAAAAACTTATAGAAGGATTATTCACCACAACCAAGTGCGATTTATTCCAGCAGTGCAAGGTTGGTTCAAAATCAGCAAATCAACTAATGTGATACAACACATTAATAAAGGAAAGGACAAGAACCATATGATCCTCTCAATAGACACAAAAAGTTCTGACAAAGTACAGCATCCTTTAATTAAAACTCTTCAAAGTGTAGGGACAGAGGGTACATACCTCAGTATCATCAAAGCCATCTATAAAATCATGCAAAAATCATTCTCAATGGAGAAAAACTGAAAACTTCTCCACTAAGGTCAGGAAGAGGGCAGGCATGTCCACTATCACCACTGCTATTCTACATAGTACTAGAAGTCCTAGCCTCAGCAATCAGACAACAAAAAGAAATTAAAGGGATCCCAATCAGCAAAGAAGTCAAACTCTCACTCTTCGCAGATGATAAGAAACTTCCTATGGAAAACCCAGAAAACTCCACTCCAAAACTGCTAGATTTACAGGATCCTGGGGGTTGGGATAATGTTAAGCTAAGACTGCCTTTGACTTTAACAATGTATTAACTAACAGCTGAACTCCCACAGGAATGTTTCTCTGCCTGTTTCAAGGACTTGTCACTGGGCTTTGGCAGGAATTTAATTTTTTTTGTTTTGCCTCTGTTTCCCATATCATTAATTTGAGCCTTTAGACCAGTAATGTTCATAATAGTTATTTTTAAAAATTAACATAAAATGTATTATTTGTACATAATAATTTGTACATAATACCTGAATTGCTAGAACTCATACAGGAATTAAAAAAGTGGCAGGATATAAGAATACACAGCAATCAGTTGCATTTCCTTTTTTTTTTTTTTTTAAGATTTTATTTATTTATTTGACAGACAGAGATCACAAGTAGGCAGAGAGGCAGGCAGAGAGAGAGAGAGAGAGGAGGAAGCAGGCTCCCCGCCGAGCAGAGAGCCCAATGCGGGACTCGATCCCAGGACCCTGGAATCATGACCCCAGCCGAAGGCACAGGCTTCAACCCACTGAGCCACCCAGGTGCCCCTCAGTTGCATTTCTATACACCACTAACAAGACAGAAGAAAGAAATTAAGGAGTTAATCCCATTTACAACTACACCCAAAACGGTAAGATACCCAGGAATAAACCTAACCAAAGAGGCAAAGGATCTGTACTCAGAAAACTATAGAACACTTATTTTATCTGTTTGACAGAGAAAGAGACAGCAAGACAGAGCACAAAAGCAGGGGGAGGGGCAGAGGGAGAAGCAGGCTTCCACTGATCGGGGAGCCAGATGCAGGACTTGATCCCAGAATCCTGGGATCATGACCTGAGCCAAAGGCACACACCTAATGACTAAGCCACCCAGGTGCCCTGGAAGAACAAATATTGTGAAAATGTCTATGCTACTTAGAGCAATCCACATATTACTTTTTTCACAGAAATGGAACAAATAATCCTAAAATTTACATGGAACCAGAAAAGACCCCAAATAACCTGAGAAATGCTGAAAAAGAAAACCAAAGCTGATGGCATCACAATTCCAGACTTCAAGCTCTATTACAATGCTTTCACCATCAAGACAGTATGATATGGGGACAAAAACAGACACATCGATCAATGGAACATAATACACCCAGTGCCATTTGCAAGGCACGCAGATGGAAGTAGAGGGTATTATGCTAAGCGAGGTAAGTCAATCAGAGAATGACAATTATCAGTGGATCTCACAGATTTGTGAATTTGAGAAAGAAGGTGGAGGATCATAGGAGAAGAGACAAAAAGAGGAAACAATACAAACCAGAAAAGGAGACAAACCATAAAAGACTCAATCTCAGGAAACAAACTGAGGACTGCTGCGGGGGGGGGGGGGGGGGGGGGGGGGGGGGGGGGGGGATGAGGAGGCGGGGTGATGGGCACTGGGGAGGGTATGGACTATGGTGAATGCTGTGAATTATGTAAGACTGATGATTCACAAACCTGTACAATGTACAGGTATTATGTACAAATTATTATGTACAAATAATACATTTTATGTTAATTTTTAAAAATAACTATTATGAACATTACTGGTCTAAAGGCTCAAATTAATGATATGGGAAACAGAGGCAAAACAAAAAAAATTAAATTCCTGCCAAAGCCCAGTGACAAGTCCTTGAAACAGGCAGAGAAACATTCCTGTGGGAGTTCAGCTGTTAGTTAATACATTGTTAAAGTCAAAGGCAGTCTTAGCTTAACATTATCCCAACCCCCAGGATCCTGTAAATCTACCTCCACACACAAAAATCCTTTGGAAGGGCATCTGGGTAGCTTCCTTCAGCTCAGGTCATGATCCCAGAGGGATTAAAAAATCTTTAAAAAAAAAAAAAAAAAGAATTCTTTCTTGCCGTCGACGCCAAACCCTAACATCTTTCCTATATCAAGACAGATTTTAAGAATAGATCAAAATCCAAGAACCAGCTACATTTAAAAAAAAAAACAGTAGGTTTCTTTAAAGATTTTATTTATTTATTTTTTAAGATTTTTATTTATTTATTTGACAGAGAGAGATCACAAGTAGACAGAGAGTCAGGCAGAGAGAGAGAGAGAGAGAGAGAGGGAAGCAGGCTCCCCGCTGAGCAGAGAGCGGGACTCGATCCCAGGACCCTGAGATCATGACCTGAGCCGAAGGCAGTGCTTTAACCCACTGAGCCACCCAGGCGCCCCAATTTATTTATTTTTTTGACAGAGATCACAAGTAGGCAGAGAGGCAGGCAGAGAGAGAGGAGGAAGCCGGCTCCCCACTGAGCAAAGAGCCCAATGTGGAGCTCGATCCCAGGACCCTGAGATCATGACCTGAGCTGAAGGCAGAAGCTTTAACCCACTGAGCCACCCAGGTGCCCCAAGAAACCTACTTTAAATGTAAAGACATCTAAAATTAAAAGGAGGGACTCCTGGGTTGGTCAGTCATTAAGCGTCTGTCTTTGGCTCAGGTCATGATCCCAGGGTCCTGGGACTGAGCCCAGAATCTGGCTCCCTCTTCAGTGGGGGGCCTGCTTTTCCCTTTCCCACTCCCTCTCCTTGTGTTCCATCTCTCACTGTGTCTCTCTCTCGAATAAATCAATAAAATCTTAAAAAAAAAAAAAAAAGAGGGGCAAAAGAGAACACTAGGGAAAAAGAGAACACAAACAGAAAGGATTAACATCAAAAATTAAAGATAGACATACTACAGAGTGAATGTCTTTAACCATAAGAAAAAAGAAATATTAGGACTCTATACTCATAAATTTGATAACCTGGATGAAATGAATAAATTCTGGGACACAATTTACCCGAATTGATACAAGAAAAAAATAAGACAACCTAAACAACACTTAAGATCATCAACTCTATGCATCAACTTTATGAACTTAATGGATGCCCAGAGAGGAGGTAAAATATCATTAGGTGTGTCTATGATGTGTTCTATTACTATTACAGGTATGTCTATGATGGCATTTAGAGATCAGCATTAGATTCAGCAGACAAGGTGAGGAAAAGATACCCTCTCACCAGTAAATGCACACACTACTGAATCCTCAGAGTATCTAAACAGAACCACAAACCACTAAGGAGGGCTACCTCTTTATCTTTTCATGCCCTCAGATATCAGAATTTCTAGTTATTAGGCCTTAAGATCCTAAACATACATCAGAGATCCCCGGCTCCCAGGTGTCCAGAATTAGATGTATTATACTACTGACGTGGGAAACTAAAGCAGAGGAAATGTAAGTTTAAATGTCCTTACAACCTTCAAGCCACTGACAAATACTTGAGACACAGTATAACATTCCTCCAAGAAACTCCCAACTCTTTTTTTTTTAAAGATTTTATTTATTTGACAGAGATCACAAGTAGGTGGAAAGGCAGGCAGAGAGAGAGAGGAAGGGAAGCAAGCTTCCTGCTGAGTAGGGAGACCGATGTGGGGTTCGATCCCAGGACCCCGAGATCATGCCCTGAGCGAAAGGCAGAGGCTTAACTCACTGAGCCACCCAGGTGCCCCGAAACTCGCAACTCTTAAAGTTAATGCCTTGCTAGAGGGGAAAACCACCTTAGCCTGCTAATAGGAAGGCCTCCAGTAGACCCTGAATCTTCTCTAACATAAAAAAGTCTCGAGTCTTCTCTAATGGAAGAAGGTCCTTTAAAAACCTCCGTTTTTCCTTATGTCCCCCAAGTTTATAATCAGTCACTCCTCATGACCTCAATGCAGCACTTTCTGCCACCAACATCCACCTCCCCACCCCGTCCCCATGCTTTGAGTCTCAAGAATTCTTTCTTGGCTACAGGCTGCAAAACCCAACAACACAACACACTCCAAAAACTAAACCGCCTTTAGTGTCTTTCCAGCTCACAGATGGCATTTTGTGGGCCTTTATAACCACCGGAGCCAATTCTTATAATAAATCTTCTCCTATATGATACGGGGAACAAACGCAAAACAAGTATAGAAAAAAATTAAATTTCCTTACAACCTGCAGCTTGATATAAGCAGAGTAACCTTCCTCTAGGAACGCACAACTACCTTAATGATAATACTCTGCTTAGACGCAAAAGGCAACCCTAGCTTTGTATTAGCCTGACCTCCTAGATCCTGTCAAGTGTTAACATATAAAAGTCCTTTTGGAAACGTCCTTTGTCTCTACCCTACCTGTGACATATTAGCAATCATCTTCCAAACATTATGGCCCACTGACATATACGTGAAGGGTCTCATGACTCACATTTTACTAGACAATAGTAAATAACCTTAACAGCAGTCGCTCCTCAAAGTCTTGGAAGACTGGCTTCCAAATTCCTTAGAGACTTGTGCTATCCCTAAACCCCTCTCAAGTTAAAAGTATATAATCAGTCACTCGCCACAATCCCAGGGTCTTTGTGCCCATGTGTCCTGTACCTGTGCGTTATTTAATAAAGCCATCTTTTTTTTTTTTAAGATTTTATTTATTTATTTGACAGAGAGAGATCACGAGTAGACAGAGAGGCAGGCAGAGAGAGAGAGAGGGAAGCAGGCTCCCTGCTGAGCAGAGAGCCCGATGTGGGACTCGATCCCAGGACCCTGAGATCATGACCTGAGCCGAAGGCAGCGGCTTAACCCACTGAGCCACCCAGGCGCCCCATAAAGCCATCTTTTTAAGACATCTCAAGAATTCTTTCATGACAATTCATACCCAGACCCCAACATCATATTACATATATCAATATATATGTATATAAACAACTGATTTTCTCTGGAAAAAGCAAACACAAGCATATATTGACTGAAAGAAATTAGTTCAATAATTAATAACCTTTCAGAACAAGAAGCAACAGACCCAGATGGATTCAATGATGAATTTTATCAAATATTTGAGGAAAAAATTATACCAATTCTTTATCATGTTACAGAACATGCAAGTGGGCATACTTCCTAACTCATTCCATGAGGCCAGATTTCCCAAAAATCAAAGATAAACTACAGGTCAGTATCTCTAAAGAACATACATGCAGTAATCCTCCACAGAATTCTGACAAATCAAATACAGTAATTTAGAAAAAGAATCACACATGATACCCACAGGAACTGATGCCTGGAATGAAAGGCAAATTCGACATTCAAAATAATTTCCTGTACTGTACATTATCAATACAGTAAAAAATAAAGTCCATGTAACGATATAATACAAGTAAAGGAAAAGCATCTAATAAAATCAAACACCAATGCATGATTAAACATACATAGAGTAAAGTGGAAATAAAGAAAACTTCCTCAACTGGGTAGAGAATATCTGTAAAAAACTTCAATTAACATGATACTTAATGGTGAGAGACTCAAATTTTTCCCACAAGATCAGGAACAAAAAAAAGGAAGTCTCATCTTACCACTACTTTTTAACACTGTAATGAAGTCCTCCAATGCAGTAAGGAAGAAAAATGAAAGATATACAGATTGAAAGGAAGAAATAAAATGACCTGTTCAGACAACATGTTTACATAGAAAATCAGAAAGAACTGATATTTAAAAAACCTCCTCAAACTAAAAAATTATAGAAGGGCGCCTCGGTGGCTCAGTGGGTCAAAGCCTCTGCCTTCGGCTCAGGTCATGATCTCAGGGTCCTGGGATCAAGCCCTGAATCGGGCTTTCTGCTCAGCGGGAAGCCTGATTCCTCTTCTCTCTCTCTGCATGTCTGCCTACTTGTGATCTCTATTATCTTTAAAAAAAAAAAAAAATTATAGGGGCGCCTGGGTGGCTCAGTGGGTTAGGCCGCTGCCTTCGGCTCAGGTCATGATCCCGGGTCCTGGGTTCGAGCCCCGCATCGGGCTTTCTGCTCAGCAGGGAGCCTGCTTCCTCCTCTCTCTCTGCCTGCCTCTCTGCCTACTTGTGATTTCTCTCTGTTGAATAAATAAATAAATCTTTAAAAAAAAAAAAAAATTATAGAAGACTGCAGGTACAAAACTCCCACAGGATGGAAAAAAGTATTTGCAAGACACCTGTGATAAAGGATTGTTTTCAAAACTGCACAAAGAGCTCTTAAACTCAACTAGAAGAAAACAACCAAAAATGGGCCAAAGAAGGCCACCTGGAGGGCACCCAGGGGGCTCAGTGGGTTAAGCCTCTGCCTTCAGCTCAGGTCATGGTCTCAGGGTCCTGGGATTGAGTCCCACATCAGGTTCTCTGCTCAGGAGGGAGTCTGCTTTGCCCCCTCTCTCTCTGCCTGCCTCTTTGCTTACTTGTAATTTGTCAAATAAATAAATAAAATCTTTAAGTTTAAAAAAAAAAAACAGGGCTGTCTGGGTGGTTCTGTTGACTGTCTGCCCTGGGCTTCATACTAATCCCAGGGTCCTGATATCTATTGGGGCCCCATATTAGATTCCCTGCTCAGCAGGAGCCTGCTTCTCTCCTTCTGTAACTCCACCTGTTTGTGCCTCCCACCCTCTGTCAAATAAATAAATCTTTAAAAATAAAGAGGTGGTCAAAGAGGGGCAGACCCTGGGTGTCAAGTCCGTTAAGTAGCTCTCCTTTGATTGTGGCTCAGGTCATGATCTCAGGGTGGTGAGATGGAATCCCCAATCAGGCTCCTAGATGAGCATGGAGTCTCTGCTTGGGATTCTCACTCGCTTTCCCTTACCCCTCCCCCTCCTTGTCTGCAAGCCCAATAGTGCACTCTCTCTAAAATAAGTAAATCTTTAAAAAAAAAAAAAAGGAAAGGAAAGGAAAGAAAAGATAGGTCCTTTCCCCACTACTATTTAGCCACCACTATAAATTCTAGCCAGGGCAAAATGAAGGAATCCAAGCTGGTAATAAAGTAAAACTTTCTATTCACATGAGACTATACATAAAGATCTTAAAATATATAATAGGTGCTAAAGCTAATAAAATATACAAAGATGTAGGTTACAATATCAACACAAAATCAGTTGTTTATATATACCTGCAAAAAACACAAAAATGTTAAAGATTAAAACCACAATTCTACATGGAATAGAACCAGCAGGGAGTTGTCTTGTTCTCTGCCTTGTATGGGCACACGCATGCATTCTTTCTCTCACTCTCTCTTTTTCAAATAAACAAGTAAAATCTTTAAACAAATAAAAGTTCTGGAGGAGTCAAAAGTTACATGCAGATTCTCAAAACTGTGGAGGGTCAACTATATTATGATCACTAAAAAGAAGAAAAAGGGGGAAAAACAAGTGTTGGCATGGACATATGAAGAAACTGGAGGGTGCCTGGCTGGCTCAGGTGGCTGGGCATCTGCCTTCAGCTTGGGTCATAGTCCTGGGGTCCTGGCATCCGGTCCCACATCAGGTTCCCTGCTTGGCGGGCAGCATAGATCTCCCTCTGCCTCTCTGTCTCTCATGAATAAATAAATATTTTTTTAAAAAAGTAACTGGAACCCTCAGATACTGCTACTGGAAGAGTAAAATGAGGGGTGCCTGGGTAGCTCAGTGGGTTAAAGCCTCTGCCTTCGGCTCAGGTCATGATCCCAGGGTCCTGGGATGGAGCCCTGCATCAGCCTGCTTCCCTCCCCTCTCTTTGCCTGCCTCTCTGCCTATATGTAATCTCTGTCTGTCAAGTAAATAAATAAAATCTTTAAAAAGAAAAAAAAAGAATAAAATGGTGCAGGTGCTGTGGGAAACATTTTGATGGTCTCTCAAAACACTAAAACCATAATTATTGTATGAATGACACAGCAACTCTACTCTTACACAGACATACAATAAATGAAAACAGTTACTCCAAAAGGTATTGTACACCAAAGTTCACAGTACCACTGATTCAAGATGTGGAAATAAACAAAGTACCCACCTACAGACGAATGGTTAAATAAAATGTATATACATATACAGTGAAATATTATTCAGCCATAAAATGAAAAGAAGTATTGATACAAAGTGCAATATGAATGATCCCTAAAAACAAGTCTAGGGAAAGAAGCCCCGTGCAAATCATTATTAATTCCATTTATATGAAATATGTAGAATAGGCAAAACTATAGAGAAACTCAATCAGTGGTTCCCAGAATGTAAGAGGGGAGAAGAGGGTGACTACTAATGGGTAACACTGCAATCAAACCAAGACTGATCAGACTAGATTTTTTTTTTTTTTAAGTAACAGGGTGTAGACCAATGTTTACAATACCCTCACTAGTCTTGACAGGCAAAAGGTGGAAACAAGTACAGTGTTTATAAGCAGAAACGGATAAATAAAATGTCATATATATATATATATATATATATATATATATATATATATATATATATCACAACAGAATAATAAGCCTTAAAAAGAAATTTTGAGGGGCACCTGGGTGGGCACCCACAGTGGGTGAAGCCTCTGCCTTCCGCTCAGGTCATGATCTCAGGGACCTGGGATGGAGCCCCGCGTCGGGCTCTCTGCTCAGCAAGGAGCCTGCTTCTCTCTCTCTCTCTCTCTGCCTGCCTCTCTGCCTACTTGTGATCTCTGTGCATCAAATAAATAAAATCTTTAAAAAAAATTTTTTTTTAATTTGCTGAAATATGAATGAATCTTCAATACATTAAACCAGGAAATATTGAAGAAAAAAACAGACACAAAAGAACAATACTGTGTGATTCCACTTATATGAGATACGTAGAACGGGTAAACTTGTAGAAATGATCTAGATAAGAGGTTACTAAAGACTGAGTAGTGTGGTGAATGCAGAGTTACAGCTTAACATCTATAGATCTTTTCTTTAGGATGATTAAATAGGAAGTAGAGTGGTAACAGTCATGATTGTATTTAAAGTCTCACCTTATATACTTAAAAGGGGTTAAAATAGCTACTTTCATATATTATGTACTCTGGCACAGAAACATCTCATAAAAAGATAAATAAATAATGACAAAAATTATTCTACAGTAAGAGAGGTTTCCCAAGGCAGAGAAGGGAAATTCAGAGAAATATAACTGAAGAAATGAATGATTCAGTAGTACTATTAAAATATGATTTTTTAAAAATTTGTCTGAAAGTAGAAAAGTGAATAAAAAATAAAAAGAGAAACTAAGGAAATTATAAAAGCTGGGCAAGTGGTATGGCATATACATTGGAGTTTCAAAGTGAAAGGATTAACAGAAAAGAATTATGACACTTTTAAATTATGAAGGAAACATTTCCAAGAGGAAGGATATAAAATGTTGGTAAAGACATGTATTTGATAAAAACATCTACTCTAAAAGAAACATCAATTCTGAGGCATGACATGAAAAATAAATATTGGAGTGCCTGGGTGGCTCAGTGGGTTAAAGCCTCTGCCTTCGGCTCAGGTCATGATCCCAGGGCCCCAGGAGAGAGCGCCGCATCCCCGCTCTCTGCTCTGCGGGGAGCCTTCTTCCCCTTCTCTCTCTCTGCCTGCCTCTCTGCCTACTTGTGATCTCTGTCTGTCCAATAAATAAATAAAATCTTAAAAAAAAAAAAAAAGAAAGAAAGAAAAGAAAAATAAATGTTATCAGGGAGTAAAATCTGAATACTACCCAATAATTTGAAAAGAAAAAAAAGTCTTCATTCAAAGTGACTTTTGTATCTTACATATCTTTAAGATGCTAACAAAAATGTATTCATGCAAAGAAAATCAATACAAAATACAGAAAGAAGCAACACAAAGAAGGCTCTAAGATGTCAGTGTACGCTAGACACACAACTAGAAATACCAGCAACAGAGAAGTCTCTGGACTCAGTCCCTTCAATCCTGAACACAAAACCCAATTCCTTACAACTAAAACTTGACCCCTGAGCAGCGTATCTTAGAGAAATGCAGAAGCAGCTGACTAGAAAGCCTGACAAAGACCCAACCAAAGCAGTCTGCACCAAGGCGGACCCTAAGCACTGACCTATCACTGACATTTCCCCTCATGATTTTTTTTTTTTAAAGATTTTATTTATTTATTTGTCAGAGAGAGAGAGGGAGAGAGAGCGAGCACAGGCAGATAGAATAGCAGGCAGAGGCAGAGGGAGAAGCAGGTTCCCTGACGAGCAAGAAGCCCGATGTGGGACTCCATCCCAGGACGCTGGGATCATGACCTGAGCCGAAGGCAACTGCTTAACCAACTGAGCCACCCAGGCGTCCCTCCCCTCATGATATTAAAAATCACACCCTGAGGTAGAAATTTAACATGCTGGTAATTCATATAATACATATCAAAGCATGTTCTGTCCACTGCAACTGTACACCCAACTTTCTATCTCTTCCTGCCTATTCATGTTTAGAGATCACACCTTTCCTACCTTAGTTTCTTTAAAAGCCTTCCCTGGTCTTTGGTTCAGGGAATCAATCTGAAGGCCTCCTTCCTTTGTACTGTCTCCCTTTGTGCTTAAGTATAAGCCCCAATAAAAGTCTGCCTGGGGGGCGCCTGGGTGGCTCAGTGGGTTAAAGCCTCTGCCTTCGGCTCAGGTCATGATCTCAGGGTCCTGGGATCGAGCCCCACATCGGGCTCTCTGCTGAGCAGGGAGCCTGTTTCCTCCTCTCTCTCTCTCTGCCTGCTTGTGATTTCTCTCTCTGTGTGTCAAATAAATAAAATCTTAAAAAAAAAAAAAAGTCTGCCTGGAATTCTAGCTATTTCTACTGCCTGGAGAACCCAAGAACCTTAGTCTATTAACCGTGACTTGAAGATATTGGCATGTTGAGATCTATCATCACCTCTTTTCCTTGTACTTCGTTTTCTAAATTTTGTTTTAAGATTTTATTTTTACATAATTTCTGATAACCCGACAGAGATCAGGAATTGCACTCTATCAACTGACCCAGCCAGGTGCCCCTCCCTTGACTTCTTTTTAATCAGAAACAAAATACCCCTTTCAGCCTGCTTTTGATTTTGATCAACGCTCAGTTTTGTATCTGTGTGAGTGAGTGAGTGTGTGTGTGTGTGTGTGTTTAGAGCCTTTTTGGAAAGTTTCTGCATTTCCCTTCACACTCTACAAACTGGTTAACTCAAACATCATTTCTCAACAGAAACGTTTTAGTTGGATTAAAGTCATGATGAACTTCACTAATATATGACTGAATTAAGTTTCTCATTTTACAGTAATTTTTTTTTTTTAAGATTGTATTCATTTCACAGAGAGATCACAAGTAGGCAGAGAGGCAGGCAGAGAGAGAGACAGAGGGGGAAGCAGGCTCTCCGCTGAGCAGAGAGCCCGATGCGGGACTCAATCCCAGGACCCCAAGATTATGACCTGAGCCAAAGGCAAAGGCTTAACCCACTGAGCCACCCAGGAGCCCTACAGTAATGTTTTCATTAGAATTATCTATCAATAGCAGGTGACCATAAAATGTACTCAGTACAGGGGCACCTGGGTGGCTCAGTTAGTTAAGCGACTGCCTTTAGCTCCGGTCATGATCCTGGAGTCCTGGGATCAAGGCCCACATCCTGCTCCTTCCTCAGCAGAGTCTGGTCTGCTTCTCCCTTTGACCCTCCTGACTCATACTCTCTCGCTCTCATTCTCTCTCTCAAATAAATAAATAAAATTAAAAAAAAAAATGTACAGACTTAGGGGCGCCTGGGTGGCTCAGTGGGTTAAAGTTCGGCGTGGGTCATGATCTCAGGGTCCTAGGATCAAGCCCCACATTGGGCTCTCTGCTCAGCTGTAAGCCTGCTTCCCTCTCTCTCTCTGGTTGCCTCTCTGCCTACTTGTGATCTCTCTCTCTGTCAAATAAATAAATAAAATCTTAAAAAAAAAAATGTACAGACTTAAATGCCTCAGAAAATGTAAATACTACTTTAGTATGGTATTATTAAAGCAAGGCTTTAATTTTTAATTTTAAATTTTTTTTAATATTTAAAAAAAATTATTATTTTTTTTAATTTATTTGACAGACAGATCACAAGTAGGCAGAGGCAGGCAGAGAAAGACAGGAGGAGGCAGGCTCCCTGCCGAGCAGAGAGCCCGATGTGGGACTCGATCCCAGGACCCGGAGATCATGACCTGAGCCTAAGGGAGAGGCTTTAACCACTGAGCCACCCAGGCGCCCCTAATTTTAATTTTTTTAATTTTTTTTTGTTCATAACCTGAAAGTAATCTAAATTGAAGTTGTCCATTTCCTGCTTTTAAATAAGTTCAAGTTTAAGAGAATGTTTAAGGGCTTAAAAGGAAAAAAATACATGCTAATAAATTAATAGTCAAATGATTTAAATATTGAGCTAAAAAAAAACAATTTCTAGGTCAACATTTCTCAAAGTATAATTCCATATTAAGAGGCATCAGTTACCTATTCCATTCGGAAATGCAAATCTTCAGTCCCTATCACAAACTGAGTCAAAAAACCTGTGAATGGGTCTTCCTGATTATTTAACATAATCTTGAGTTTCTGGTACACTCTGCAATTTGAGAATCATTGTTTCATGGCCTTAGATTGAATTTTCCACTGGGAACTATTAAGAAAACTACAATTCTAGGAAGATTTATCCTAAAAAGAGGTTTCGTGGAGCCATGCAGTTAAATTTAATGGACACTGGCTTAACCCACATTATTTCATCAGTACATTTAATAAACTAAGATGTACTATATTTCTTTCAAGTTCATTCCATTTGGGGAGAATACGAGGTATAAACAGTAATTTAAGAGTACATAATTCCAACCATAATTCACAATGGAAATCTTTTTTTTTTTTAAAGATTTTATTTATTTATTTGACAGAGATCACATTTAGAGGTCATGTTTTCAATAGTCTATCACTTGGTTTCATGAAAATTCTCTTTGGAATAAAAATATTATATGATTAGCAATTATGAGAAACATGGCATATGATTATATGATAAGCTGAGAAGGTATTCTCAAAAGCCCTAAATTCATGGGGTGTCTGGGTGGCTCAGTCAGTTAAGCGTCTGCTTTCAGCTTGAATCGTTATCTCGGGGTTCTGGAATGGAGCCCCATGTCAGGCTCCCTGAGTGAGAAGTCTGCTTCTCCCTCACACTCTCCCTCTGTCAAATAAATAATCTTTAAAAACAAACAAACAAACAAAAAACAAAAAACAAATACCCAAAAACCCTAATTCAGAATCACAAAAGTAAATGCCTCAAGACAGTATATGTGGGTAAGATGCCAGAGACTCTATTTTCCTTGTTCCTCCCTAAAAAATAAACTATAAATCTTTAAAAAGGGGGGGGGCAATCAACTGAAAATTAAGTGTAAAAGAGGGATGCAGAGTATTCTGGGATTCCAGGTCTGAAAGAAAAACAAGGCTTCAGAAACCCTGACTAGGGGCACCTGGGTGGCTCAGTGGGTTAAGCCACTGCCTTCGGCTCAGGTCATGATCTCAGGGTCCTGGGATCGAGTCCCGCATCAGGCTCTCTGCTCGACAGGGAGCCTGCTTCCCTCTCTCTCTCTGCCTGCCTCTCTACTTGTGATCTCTCTCTGTCAAATAAATAATAAATAAAATCTTAAAAAAAAAAAAAAGAAAGAAACCCTGACTAGGCCTCACAAAACAAAGTCAGCAAAGTACAATGTTTCAAATCCCCCAACCTAGATGCATAAGACAGCCAAGCAGACTCTGCCCCATTAGATCCAATGTGTGCTTCAGACAAAGCAAGTGAGCCTGTCACCACTGGCAAAAACAATTCATGGAGAGCCCTGAAAACAACAGAGTGGCTAAAGCAACTCTTCCTTTTCTGAGACTTAAAATAACAATCTCTCTTCCTACTTTTCTTGCTAAGGATAGGTCTGAGAATGTGGTAAATTAGCTGTTGGGTAATATTGGCTTTAATGTTTTGATTCCCATACATTTACTAACAGGGAGACTAAGTCCTATGCCAAAAGTGAGTGACTGTTAAAATGATGCTGGCAGACCAGGTCCAAAGACCCAGAGGTGGTCCCCCAGACCCTGCCAAGAGGGTCCCTAGCCCCCACATAAGATGGAAATCAACTCAAGATAGCCAGAAGTGAAAGCAGAATTTATTGAAGATACAGAATGCAGGGAGAGATAGAGTTTCTGGGAGGCTAAGAAAGACTGGAACCCCCCTACCCCCGCATTGGGCTTCACAATGAGTGTGGAATCTATTTTAAAAAGTTATTTTTATTTAAAAAAAAAAAAATTTTTTTTTAAAGATTTTATTTACTTATTTGACAGAGAGAGATCACAAGCAGGCAGAGAGGCAGGCAGAGACAGAGGAAGGGAAGCAGGCTTCCCGCTGAGCAGAGAGCCAGATGTGGGACTCGATCCCAGGACCCTGAGATCACGACCCAAGCCGAAGGCAGAGGCTTAACCCACTGAGCCACCCAGGCGCCCCTAAAAAAAATTTTTTTAAAGATTTTATTTACCTATTTTATTTACCTATCACAAGTAGGCAGAAAATTAAAAAATTAAAAATTAATTTTTTTAATTAAAAATTTTAGGGGGGCACCTGGGTGGGTTCAGTGGGTTAAAGCCTCTGCCTTCGGCTCGGGTCATGGTCCCAGGGTCCTGGAATCCAGTCCCACATTGGGCTCTCTGCTCGGCAGAGAGAGAACCTGCTTCCCTCTCTCTCTCTCTGCCTGCCTCTCTGCCTACTTGTGATCTCTGTCTGTCAAATAAATAAATAAAATCTTAAAAAAAAATTTTTTTTTTTAGGGGCACCTGGGTAGCTCAGTGGGTTAAGCCTCTGCCTCCAGCTGAGGTCATGATCTCAAGGATCGAGCCCTGCATCGGGCTCTCCTCTCTGCAAGGAGCCTGCCTCCCCGTCTCTCTCTGCCTGCAGCTCTGCCTACTTGTGATTTCTCTCTCCCTGTCAAATAAATAAATAAAATATATTTAAAAATAAATAAATAACTTTTAGGGGCACCTGTGTGGCTCAGTGTGTTAAGCCTCTGCCTTCGGCTTAGGTCATGATCTCAGGGTCCTGGGATTGAGCCCCACATCGGGCTCTCTGCTTAGCAGGGAGCCTGCTTCCCTTCCTCTCTCTCTGCCTGCCTCTCTGCCTGCTTGTGATCTCTGTGTCAAATAAATAAATAAAAAATCTTTTAAAAAATGAAAAATAAAAAATAAAAATAAATAACTTTTAAGTAAATACACATTATAATAAAATATATGTATATTTTATAAATTTTCCATTAATCTCTACCTGAAATACATAGCTAATTCTCATTATCCACCAATTCTATATTTAGAAAATTCACCTGTTCACTACAATTTATTTGTAATCTCGTAAATAATACCTATGACACTTGCATATTCTTTCATGGACCTAGGACCTATACAGAATTAGCAAAATTTGAATGCCTGACACCTATCACTGCTAGGCTAAACAGGTAACACTATCTTCTCTTGATTCCCAGACTATAAGTAAGTGTCCTTTTTCTCAGTATTATACTTTCTTTTCTTTTTTTCTCTTTTTTTTTTTTTTAAGATTTTATTTATTTATTTGACAGAGAGAGAGATCACAAGTAGATGGAGAGGCAAGCAGAGAGAGAGAGGGAAGCAGGATCTCTGCCGAGCACAGAACCCGATGCGGGACTCGATCCCAGGACCCTGAGATCATGACCTGAGCCGAAGGCAGCGGCTTAACCCACTGAGCAACCCAGGCGCCCTCTTTTCTTCTTTCTTTCTTTTCTTTTTTCTTTCTTTTTTTTTTTTTTTTTTTTTTTTTTTACTTTTTGTGGGTTTTGTTAATGAATCTTTTGTTTAAAATACCCTTCAAGGGGTGCCTGGGTGGCTCAGTGGGTTAAGCCTCTGCCTTCAGCTCAGGTCGAGATCTCAGGATCCTGGGATTGAGCCCCGCATTACACACTCTGCTCAGCAGGGAGCCTGCTTCCCCCTCTCTCTCTGCCTGCCCCTCTGCCTACTTGTGATTTCTCTCTTCTTCTGTCAAATAAATAAATTAAATCTTTAAAAAGAAAAAAAATTAGGGGCGCCTGGGTGGCTCAGTGGGTCATGATCCCGGGGTCCTGGGATCGAGCCTTGCATCGGGCTCTCTGTTCAGCAGGGAGCCTGCCTCCCCCACTTTCTCTCTGCCTGCCTCTCTGCCTACTTGTGATCTGTCTGTCAAATAAATAAAATCTTAAAATTTTTCTTAATTAAAAATAATTTTAATTAAAAATAATTTTTTTAATTAAAAAAAATTTTTTTAATGCCCTTCAAGGGGCAACCTTGGTGGTTCAGTCATTAAGCATCTCCTTTGGCTCATGTCATGTCCCCAGGGTTCAGGGGCTCAGGCTCCCTGCTCTGCGGGAGGCCTGGCTTCTCTCTCTCCCACTCACCCTGTTTGGGTTCCATCTCTGCCTGTCTCTTGCTTAAACAGAGAAATAAAACCTTTAAAAATAATTAAAAATAAATAAAATAAAAAACATGCATAGTAAGGGCTGTCTAGTGCTCCAAGGTGTAAGGATACTATGAGTCTTTCAGAGAGCATAGGTTTTGTTTGTTCTTAATTTTTTTTAAAGATTTTTATTTTTATTTATTTGACAGAGAGAGAGAGAGAGAGATCACAAGTAGGCAGAGAGGCAGGCAGAGAGAGAGGGGGAAGCAGGCTCCCAGCTGAGCGGAGAGCCGGATACAGGGCTCTATCCCTGAGATCATGACCTGAGCTGAAGACAGAGGCTTAACCCACCCAGGTGCCCCTAATGAACTGTTTATTGTTTAATAAAGCCAACTGGGGCACCAGAGAGCTTAGTTGGGAGACCGGAAGACTCCTGATCTTCCGGTTGTGAGTTTAAGCCCCACACTAAGTAAAAATGAAATCTTTTTGGGGTGACTGGATGGCTCAGTCAGTTGAATGCCTGCCTTTGCCTCAGTTTGTAATCCCAGGGGCCTGAGATCCAACAAACCCCACTCGGAGCTCCCTGCTCACTGGGGAGACTGCCTCTACCCTTGGCTTCTGTTCTGTGCTCTCTCTCCCTAATAAAATATTTTTTTTTAAAGATTTTATTCGCTTATTTAACACAGAAATAAGAGAGCACAAGTAGGTAGAATGGCAGGCACAGGGAGAGGGTGAAGCCAAGTAGGGAGCCCGATGTGGGGTTCGATCCACCTAAGACAAAGGCGAGCTTAAAAGAGGGAGACATCCACAAGCCCCTCAAATAAATAATACATTTTAAAAATTACATATATGGCATTACATATATAATGTAACTTTATAATATACATGTACAATGTATGCATAAACTTGTCACATGACAGATACAAACACAGGTGTATACATACATGCGTATACATATATACACAAATGTAAAACATAATTATGTATATATGCAACAAATACTAACATATAACATATAGAGATGAAAAAAACCACCTGCTTAGTTTTGGAAAAAAACAAACCCAAAGACCAATCACTGGATAGCATTCATTTTAAGTTTAATGAATAAACTAAAAAAAAACACTTAAGTTTTTTTTTAAAGGTGTTTTTTTTGTTTTGTTTTTTGTTTTTTTTTTGTTTTTGATAGAGAGGGAAATAGCAAGAGAGGGAACACAAGCAGGGGGAGTGAGAGAGGGAGAAGGGAGCCTCCCACTGAGCAGGGAGCCCAATATGAGGTTCATTCCAAAACCCTAGCATCATGACCTAAGCCAAAGGCAGATGCCCAATGACTGAGCCACCCAGGCACCCCTCATTTTATGTTTATGTTTTTGTACTATATATCCCAGGACAGAGTAGTATTCTACTTAAGACACACAAAAAGGCAGAGGGAAAGAAAACGCTCATCAAGCTTTTTGAGATAAGGGAAACTGAAGGCCTTCATAAAAATCTGCTTTTTGTTTCTTTTCCTCCTCCTTTCTTGCTAGGATATGCACCCCCCACTTTACCTATCCCTCAGATGCAAACAGTGTATGTCTTGGGATCCCAAACCAAGACAAGACTCTCTCCTTTCCTAACCTGAGTCTCCCAAACACTGTTCTCTGTATCTTCAGTAAATTTTGCTTTCACCTCCTATCATCTTAAGTTTGATTTCCATCTTGTGCGTGGGCTAGGGACCCTCTTGGCAGGGTCTGGGGGGACCCCCTCTGGGTCCCTAGACCTTGTCCGCCAGCATCATTTTAACATACACAATCGGTCACTTCTGGCATAGAACTTAGTCTCCCCAAAAGTGAGTATACAGGAATCAAAGCCAATATTACCTAATAGCTAATTTACCACATGCTCAAACCTAATCTCACCAAGGAGAAAATAAAACTCCAATACAAATTGTCCTGGAATATTTATTCACACCCCAGCCAAATACTATCATCTACACAAAATTTCCTCCTCATTTTTAAATAAAAATTTAGCTAAATTATCAGCCTTAAAACTTAAAGAAATTAAAAACACTAATAATTAAATACAGGTAACAAAGGCAATCTCTTATGCAATTTCAATTAAGGGATTTTTGTTATTTGCTCTCAAATTTACATTTAAAAATCTTAATTTTTAAGATTAAGGAAATTAATGAAACAGGACATCAACTACCTCCATTTTGACCTAAGTCTGTACTTTCTAAAGATTAAGTTCTTTTCAGATCACCTCTTCACATGGGCAAACTCTGCAGGCAAAGCATCCTGTGATGTGAACCAAAATTACCCCCTCAAGCAACAAGGACTGCCCTGAGTCAGCAAAAACCCCATGACTGACCCCAAGATAATGACTGACATGACCCTTACTGCCCACATGCATGTACCAACATTTTCCTCATATAAACCTGGAAGCATTTTCAGCACTTTGGAAACATTCTTTGCCTGCAGCCTTCCCAATGTCGACCTTTAGACAAGGAAACTGAAGGAACTCCATTCTTCCCTGGATTCTGTTCTTGCTCAGACCTGAATTCCCAATCCCAATCTACCCATGCATATGAAAATAGCATATATCCTCCTTGTAAGGGACAAAGAGATAATGGTACCTTTAGAGCCTTCCAACACTATAGATAACATCTAAGGAATTATGAGGAAGAGTTGTCATAAATGTTCTCCAAGACCAGGGACTACAAATACTCTGAATACCAAGACCCCTGACTTCAGGGAATGAATGATTTATGAAGGACACCTGGACCCAATCCTTGTTCTGACCAGCTCCTGGATGCCTAAGAAGACACATGCATCAATCTACAACTGCCAAAAAAATCCCCAGGCTCCAAATAAAGATGAGACTTAGGCTCTTTTCCTTTCTGAGTCTCCAAGATGCTCCATGTTTTTTATCTCTCAATCTCTCTCTCTACATATACATATGCCGTAAATCATGCTTTCATCTGCTAGCTTATGTCTGATTTCCATTTTTTGTGAAAGGGGCCCTCTTGGGTAGTCCTCCAGGATCCTATGGGTCCTGGGACCCAGCCTTGTGGCATTAGCCTCACAAGTAAATTCTTTTGTTTCATTACTGGTGTCTGCCTTTGGATTCTGTCAGTGGTGTTCAGTAGAGCTTGGTCTGGGACCCCCAGACCAAGGGGCTCTTGCACCCTTGTGGCCCAGTTACCTTATGATTAAAATTATGGACAGGGGTGCTTGGGTGAGTCATCAGTGAAGCATTTGTGTTTAGGTTGAGTCATGATTCCCAACCACCTGGGATCGAGCCCCACATTGGGCTTCCTGCTCAGCAGAGAGTCTGCTTCTACCTTTCTCTCTCCCCCTTCATCTCCTGCTCATACTGGCTCTCTCTCAAACAAATAAATAAAATCTTAAAAAAAATTATTTAAAAAAAGGGTTATTGTTAGTAAGAACTATGTACTGGAGTCAAACTCCTTTCTACCAGTCAAATTTTTGTTTAGCATTCATAAAGCTGCTGTATTACTACTACCCAATTTACAGAACAGGCAAAGTCCAGGGAAACACATAAACACTTTAATTTAAAACATTTCTAGGGGCGCCTGGGTGGCTCAGTGGGTTAAGCCGCTGCCTTCGGCTCAGGTCATGATCCCAGGTCCTGGGTTCGAGCCCCACATCGGACTTACTGCTCAGCAGGGAGCCTGCTTCCTCATCTCTCTCTGCCTGCCTCTCTGCCTACTTGTGATCTCTCTCTGTCAAATAAATAAATAAAATTAAAAAAATTTTTTCTAAATAATGAAGTTGAGTGTGGATTATAAATACATATTATGTGTCTCATATAGCATGCTATACTGTCTCAAACCAAAATAGCACTTCACTGGTAAACTACTGGCTTAAAATTTTTTTTAATTTTTTTCTCATTAACATATAATGTAAGGTAACTGGGCCACAAGGGTGCAAGAGCCCCTGGCTCTGGTTTCAGAGGTAGAGGTCAGCATTCATCATTCTTTCTTTTCTTTTTTAAGATTTTATTTATTTATCTGACAGAGAGAGATCACAAGTAGGCAGAGAAGCAGGCAGAGAGCGGGAGGTGGCAGGGTCGGGGTGGAGGGGGGCGGGAGGGGGGGAGAAGCAGGCTCCCTGCTGAGCAGACAGCTGGATGCAGGGCCCGATTCACGGACCCTGAGATCACGACCTTAGCCGAAGGCAGAGGCTTAACCCCACTTGAGCCACCCAGGTGCCCCAGCACTCGTCAGTCTTCATGTAACACCCATAACGTGCCCTCCTTAATGTCCATCACCCAGTTACCCCATCTGTCTACCCTCCTCCCCAGTTACTGGCCTTATTTATGACTGAGCGTAAAATACAGCATCTTAAAATAGGACTCTTGGGCATAGTGATTCTGTTCACTGACTATTTCTAGAAAGAAGTGATACCAAAAAAGCTGCAAAAACATAGTAGAAGTTAGAAGTTACTCTTTCGTAAGGAAAATCTACACGTAAATAAATCTCCGTTTGTGTCAACCTCTCGATACAAGAAGCGGAATCATAAATGCTTCTCAAGGTGGAAGGAACAAAAACATAACTGAACTTTTTCTTGTTTAAAGTGCTTTCCCTGGTCAACTTCCATAACTGGCCTTTTTCTTACCCATTATTTTATTTTTGCCTTTTGCTGAGCTTAAGTTGGAGGCTTAGGGCTTTTCAAATAGTACTGTGCAGTTTTCCTGGGTATTTCCCCTACATATACTTAACATATACATACTAATAAACCAAAGTAACATACCACCAACTCTTTAGTCTTTTTTTTTTTTTTAAAGATTTTATTTATTTAGGGGCGCCTGGGTGGCTCAGTGGGTTAAGCCGCTGCCTTCGGCTCAGGTCATGATCCCAGGTCCTGGGTTCGAGCCCCACATCGGGCTTTCTGCTCAGCGGGGAGCCTGCTTCCTCCTCTCCCTCTGCCTGCCTTTCTGCCTACTTGTGATTTCTCTCTGTCAAATAAATAAATAAATAAATCTTTAAAAAGTAAAAAAAAAAAAAAAAAAAAAAAAAGATTTTATTTATTTATATGACAGAGAGATCACAAGTAGACAGAGAGACAGTCAGAGAGAGAGGAGGAAGCAGGCTCCCCGTCGAACAGAGAGCCCGAAGCGGGCCTTGATCCCAGGACCCTGGGACCATGACCTGAGCTGAAGGCAGAGACTTTAACCCACTGAGCCACCCAGGTGCCCCCCAACTCTTTAGTCTTAAAACAATTATCCAGGGGCGCCTGGGTGGCTCAGTGGGTTGGACCGTTGCCTTCAGCTCAGGTCATGATCCCAGGTCCTGGGTTCGAGCCCCGAATCGGGCTTTCTGCTCAGCGGGGAGCCTGCTTCCTCCTCCTCTCTCTGCCTGCCTCTCTGCCTACTTGTGATCTCTCTGTCAAATAAATAAATAAAATCTTAAAAAAAAACAAAAAACAAAAAACAATTATCCAACTGTTTCTGAACACGTCTGCTAAAAATCTTAACATACCATCCAATTCAACCAAGATATTTACTACCAAAAATTTAACAGACTCTTACTTATAGGATGGTTTTTCTTTGATGTAGAGATTATCTGGTAAAGAGGAAAAAGCATTTTCAAAGTAATTTTTAACTAAATGAATAATGATCTTTGGCCAGCAGTGTAGAACTAGGAAAAGCACAGATCTTAAAAGGTTACCTCATTATTTACCTCCACTTCTTTCTTTCCTTTTTTTTTTTCCCGAAAGATTTTATTTATTTGACATAGAGAGATAGTGAGAGAGGGTACACAAGCACAGAGACCTGGAGAGGAAGAAGCAGGCTACTCACTGATCATGACCTGAGCCAAAGGCAGATGCTTAATGACTGAGCCAGCCAGGTGCCCCTTGCCCCATTATTTCTGAGAAAAAAAATACTCTAAATGAATGGGAAATGTTCTTCAAAGTTCAAACTTATATTTGATTATCTGTATTATTACATATAATATGATGAAGGTGGACTTTTAAATATTTTCAAACTAAAATGGAAAACAAAATCAAGAACAAAAAAGAAATACCATTTGTGGGGCACCTGGGTGACTCAAAGGATTAAGCCTCTGTCTTCAGCTCAGGTCATGATTTCAGGATCCTGGGATGAGCCCCACATCAGGCTCTCTGCTCAGCAGGGAGCCTGCTTCTCCCCCTCTCTCTGCCTACTTGTGATCTCTCTGTCAAATAAATAAATAAAATCTTAAAAAAAAAAAATACCATTTGTGTTTGCAGAATAAAAAATATATAAGAGCATCTCTATCCCTGTTCTTGGCAGAGAGCTCCTAAAACATTCTGAATTTCCTGAGTTTAGGTAGCAATGGTTTTTGTTTTTCATTAGAGGCTCTTTTGTCTCAACAGAATTTTTGCCAGAGACAATTTATGAATAGTTTCAAAATGAAGCTGGGATGGTGGGGAAAATAATGCAAATTAAGCTCTATAATAAACTGTTGGACATTGGAATTAGAGAAGTTTATGAGACTCTGATTTGGTAAATACACCCCTGGTTTCTCAGAGAGAGATAAGTTCCTGAGCTCAGGATAATTCCATTCCTTGCCCTATATTCCTCTTCATTTGGCTGTTCAACCTGTATCCTTTATAACATCTTTTATAATAAATTAACAAATGTTCCCCTGACATTTGTGAATCATTCTAATAAAATATCAAACCAAAGGAGAGGATTGTGGAACCTGTGATTTATATAGCTGGTTGATAAGAAGCATAGGTAACAACCCTGACTCGCAACTGGTATCTGAAATGGAGCTGTCATATACAAGTAACTCCTTTACCCATGGAATTTTAACATCTCCAGGTATATAATGTCAGAACTGAGTTAAATTTGTAAGACACTTTTGAAAATTAAGAACTGCTTTGATGGTGCTAGAAAACTGTCCAGACTTACTTTTTCTAGTATGTCCAAATTTGTACTTATAGACAAAATTATCAAACTAAATAACAGGTTACCAATTAAGATTTTAAAATACATATGGGACGCCTGGGTGGCTCAGTTGGTTAAGCCGCTGCCTGTGGCTTGCTCAGATCATGATCCCAGGGTGCTGGGATTGAGTTCCCCACATCGGCTCCTTGCTTGGCAGGGAGCCGGCTTCTCTCTCTGCCTCTGCCTGCCACTCTGTCTGCCTGTGCGCTCGCGCTCTCTGTGACAAATAAATAAAAAGATCTTAAAGAACACAGATTTTCACAAGAACAAGCAAAGTACCCATTTACACTGTAAGGTGTTAAGAGTTTTATGGGCACCTGGGTGGCTCAGTGAGTTAATCATCTGCCTTTGGATCAGGTCATATCTCAGGGTTCTGGGATGGAGTCCCACATCAGGTTCCCTGCTCAGTGGGGAGTCTGCTTGCTTTTCCCTCTGCCTGCTGTTCTCCATTCTGTGCAGGCTCGCTCTCTCAGGCTCTCTCTCTCTCTGACAAATGAATAAAATCTTTAAAAAGAGTTTTATGGAATGATCAAATTTACTATTTACATGAAATTATATAAAATTTCACATTTCTACTTACTCTCTTTCTCATTATCTAATGTATTTAGGAGAGATTAAAAAACAGTAGCTGGGGGGCCTGGGTGGCTCAGTGGGTTAAAGCCTTTGCCTTCAGCTTGGGTCATGATCCCAGGGTCCTGGGATCGAGCCCCGTGTCGGGCTCTCTGCTCAGCGGGGAGCCTGCTTCCACCTCTCTCTCTCTGCCTGCCTCTCTGCCTACTTGTGATCTCTGTCTGTCAAATAAATAAATAAAATCTTTAAAAAAAAATAAAACAAAACAAAATAAAATAAAATAAAAAACAGTAGCTGTCTGTGACAAAAAAAACAAAAACAATTTATCCAAGACAAAAAATAAAAAACAATCTGCATACATATATCAAACCAAACTTTTAAAAAAGAAAAACATTACCTTTTGGATAATCTTCCAATAAAAGGTTGAAGTGACCTAATTGACAAAAGAAATCAGATTCCACTTTTCCTTCAGCTTTTAAGATTAAAGATTCGTAGCAGCGAACAGCCTAGAAATGAAAAATATAAGCATTAAGAGAAAAGAAATATAACTGCATCCTTCTTGAGATAATGTGTATTTATAAGAAATTGTTCTAGTGGCACCTGGGTGGCTCAGTGGGTTCAAGCCTCTATCTTCGGCTCAGGTCATGATCCCAGCGTCCTGGGATCAGGCCCAGAATTGTATCGGGCTCTCTTCTCGACAGGGAGCCTGCTTCCTCCTCTCTCTCCCTGCCTGCCTCTCTGCCTAATTGTGCTCTCTATCAAATAAATAAATAAAATCTTTAAAAAAAAAAAAGAAAAGAAAGAAAGAAAGAAATTGCTCTAGAAATGAAAAGAATATGTTCCTTACAAAAAATGGGGGGAAAGACTTGCCAAAGATATATAATATAGGAGCTCCTTAATGACTTTTTATGAGTTGGAGATCTGAATAATTACTTTGGTCTTTGTTCATAAAAAACACTACTTTCAAATAGGCATGGGGAAAAATGACTATTGCATTTCAGTAACCAGTAACAACCTGTGATTTTCAAATTTTGGAATGTGGCAAGTTCAAATTGAGATGTACTGTAATTTGAAAACAGATGTCAGAAAGACTGTGTATAAAAAAGGTATAAAATATTCACTAATAAGGGGCGCCTGGATGGCTCAGTTCATTAAGCATCTGCCTTCAGTTCAAGTCATGATCCCAGAGTCCTGGGATCTGGCCCCACATTGGCCTCTCGGCTTGGTAAGGAACCTGCTTATCCTTCCCCTCTCCCTTTCCCCACCATGTGTGAGCTCTCATTCCCGCCTCTCTAATAAATAAAATAAAAATAAAAATAAAAATAAAAATAAATAAATGATAAATAAAATGAAAATAAAAAATTTTAAAATTAAATAAAATAAAAAATAAAAATAAATAAATAAATAAATACTAAATAAAATTTTTAAAAAGTAAAATCTTTTTTAAAAATTCACTAATAGGGCACCTGGGTGGCTCAGCAGTTTGTTAAAGCCTCTGCCTTCAGCTCTGGTCATGATCCCAGGGTCCTGGGATCAAGCCCCACATCGGGCTCTCTGCTCAGTTGGAAGCCTGCCCCACCGCCCCCCTGCTGCCTACTTGTGATCTCTGTCTGGCAAATAAATAAAATCTTAAAAAAAAAATTCACTAATAACAAAGTAAAGTAACTTTAGATATTTGATTAAGTGTATTATTAACATTAACTTCATCCATTTTTTAATTATTTTTACTTTTTCTTTTTTTTTTCCTTTAAGATTTTATTTATTTAATTTATTTAACGGAGAGATATAAAGCCAGAGAGCCAGAGAGATAAAAACCAAGCAAGGAAATGGCAGAGGGAGAGGGAGAAGGAGGCTCAGTGATTAAAGCCTCTGCCTTCCGCTTAGGTCATTATCTCAGGGTCCTGGGATGGAGTCCCACATGGGGCTCTCTGCTCAGCAGGGAGCCTGCCTCCTCCTCCTCTCTCTGCCTACCTGTGATCTATCTGTCAAATAAATAAATAAATAAATAAAAGTATTTAATACTTCCTTCACAATTACAACATCAACTAATCAAATTCATAGTTAACCTGCTTTACGTAGAAAATATGTAATGGAAGGTATTTGTTGCACACAGACCAACTTTCATGGTGCCAGATGACAGCCGACATTTTAGACAGATTTTACTCAGGAGATGAAAAATGACAGAGAAGGAAACGGCATGGCTTTTGTGCAGCAGCTTATATAAAAGTAACAACATGTGCTACAGGTTGATGGGTATATTATCTAGATTTACAAATATATAATCTGAAACTTGAGAACTATACTAATTGTACTTTTAAATAATAGTGGCTTTTACTAAGCACCATCAAACTACACTAGCTGATAGAGAGGCCTACTTACTGCTTTTATTTCCCTGTTTATATTTCTTCCCTTTCCGAAAGCTCCGCCTCCCCCTTTCCTTTCTCCTCCCTCTATTTCCCGCCATCTTGGTCGAAGGAGCAGCCATTAACTAAAGGGTAGTGCCAACAACTTTTCACACAAATAAAGAGGAAATCCTCCGTGGTCTCTATCAGACACAGGAAAAAGGACTCCAAAAAAATTCCAGATTCCTACAATCGCATTCACAGCAGTGTTTCTGCAGCTTTCAAACAAGTAAACAACTTAAGGTCACATGCAAATCAGTATTTACAGGTTAAATACAAAATACAAACTCTACACGGCTGTAAAGTAACTTTCACTTACTCCTCTTGAAAGTAGGGATATAAGAAGCGTACCTAAACGTTCAGTAAAAATTACATCACAAGTCAACCACCAGGAGAAAAGTAATATGTAAGTAGGAAATTTTTAGAAGTGCTTACATTCACTATAACGTGATGACAGGATTCAGAAATCTCCTACCCGAAACGTTGTGAAATAACTGTTGAGCGGAGCACCAGAGCGCCGCCGTCTCGGCCACTCAAACTACAAAATAACATTTCGTAAGGCCGTAAGCAAGGTATCCCGAATGAGAGAAAAGCAAAAAGATGCTTTTAGTTCCATCCACAGGGCCGTTGATTGATCTCGGAGGCAGTGGGTGCAGGAAGCCTGCAAGGTTGGGAATGAAAGTCTGGGCCTGCTATTGCCTACCTTGCCCAAAAGGGTCTTAGTCCTGGCGCCATCTTCATGAAGCCTCACGAACCCGAAGAGACGGCTGTATAAAGAAATACAAGCAGCTCGTTAACACTCCGGGAAAGCCACTGCCAGGTTTCCTCCAGAGCCCAAGGCCTCGGTAGCGGAGGCCGTCTGCACAGCGCGGAGATAAGCCCCCAATTGCTACCATTAAGCAAGCTGTATGGGCCTCCCAGGAGAGCCGCGCAGCCGGTGCGAAATCAGCTGGGAGAATGACGGCAGACGTACCTGTCCAATCCGTCGAGCGCCTCCCTCTCTTCTGCTGTCAAGCTAGAGGACCCCTCCTTGCTCTCGCCACTCTCTTTTCCCGCCGCCATTTTCTTTCCCTCATCGCCGAAAGCAGCGGCGGCGGTAGCGAGAGATACTTCGCAGGATTTCATGAGCACACAACAAATGTAAAATCCAATGCCGAAACCCACCACCACCCAGTGAAGAGCTCGAAAAGAAGCTCTCGTCGCGTAAAACTGGCACAACTTTATCGCAGCTGCCGCCTCCACCCCGGGTGACGGCGACGAAAAATCCCAAGATAATGGCAAGAGCAGTGGATGCCAGGTTTGCGGGGCTCGGCTATGGAATCACATCGCGAAATAGGCGGAGACAGCAGGAGAGGCGGAAGCTCGCAGTAAAGGGAGTATTTCCTAGAATCTCAAACTTCGCCAGCACCAGCACAAAGTTGTAATTGTGTCACAGTGCGAACCCCAAATCTCCGTGACGCCCTTTTCTCCCGCCCCAAAGCAGGCACGGCCAATTGACGTGATCGGTTCGTGTCACATGACCTTTGTTGACGCACGTCAGTTTAGGTTCCACTGAACTTGCTAGCTGCCTCCGCCCCGCCCACATGGCGATCCCCTACCAGGGGACGGGAGGGCTGTCAATTCGGACAAGTTATTGGTTGATAGACACGTCTGTCAGGGAAAGCGTAATCACCAGACGCAGAGAACTCTTGGGTAGTGCTAGTTAAGTAAACTCTGATAGTGGGAGGGGGTAGTCGTAGGGTCTTTGTTTTTGTCTGGAGTGAAGACGGCTAAATTAAGAAGCCGATGGGGACCGTGAAATAGCGCAGAGGTTCTACGAATGCGAATGCTCGCGAAAGATGCATAGATATCTTTTATGTGCTTTGCAATTCAGGATCTGTATGGTTGCTGGGCTCTTCCAGGGTCTGGTAAGACCTGCGTTACTCTTACATAGTGCATGGCACTGAACCTCTAACTGCGGAAGAGTCCAGCACTTTTGGCACTTCTGGAAATAACGGCGCACGACTCCCTGTCTACCTTTTCTTCTCAACCACCTGAAAAGAGAAGAAGTAAAGACCTGGAAGCCTCAGAATAAAGAATCGTTTCACGGGTTTTCTTTCCTGAATTCTCCAGATGTTCTCTTGATGACAGTTTTGCACACCTTCTGTTTATCAATTCATTTGGTGTCTAAGGAAAATATCAAATTAAGCTAAACTGCCAGATGTGGGTGGTGTTAACCGTAAAAGTGAAAGTCAATAGCAGAGCATTGCAATTCAGAACATGCAGTTTAGGGCAAAACTATAGCCAAGTCCAACAAACGAGGGGAAGACATTTTATGAAAAAAAGAAAATTCAGAAGGATTATTTTGAGTGAAAGTCCATTAGAAAGAAGAGACTGCAGGGTGACGACAATTTCTCGTTACCTGAGTTGTACCTAAGGGATAGGCAAGGCTATGAAGGGAGAGACGTAGAGGGCTGCTAGGCTCGCCAGGGGGGCTCCTTACCAGGCGCAAAGAAATGCCAGATGTGGAGAAATGTTATCGGTGAGATATGTACCAGAGTGAAAGGAAGAAACCGAATCCACCTTGCTTGTTCTTCCTTTTTTTTAAAGATTTTAGATTGTCAGAGCACACAAGCAGGGGGAGCAGCAGGCAGAGGGAGAGGGGGAGGCAGTCTCCCTGCTGAGCATGGAGCCCAGAGAACAGTGGATCCCAAGACCCTGGGATCATGACCTGAGCCAAAGGCAGATACTTAACTCACTGAGCCACCCAGGAGTCCCAACGACCTTGTTTGTTCTAAATATAGACAGAATAGTCTCATGATACAAACCCACAATATTTGTCTTACTTGTTTTAGAATATTTACCAAGTTCTCTGGTCAGTTTTCCATAAAAGATCAACCATAAAAGGCCTCCAGCTGCCCATTCAGGACTCTAGAAGGATACTTTTCTTTCATTTCTGTTCTCACCTTCACTTAATAAACTTTCATTTTACAGTTTTTTTCTGTTAGATTCATTCTTTGACTCAGTGAGGCAAGACCCCTGCAACCTTGCACTGTAGGGATTATCAGCTTCTTCTACAAGATTTAATGCATGTATACCTTTTCCTCTTGGGGCTTGTAATTGATCATTCTTACTACGATTCTACTATTGGAGTCTTAATTAAAAGTATGCCTCTAATTGAAGTTGAGTAGTAAGGCTCTCCCTTCTAATCCCCAGACTGTGTTAGTGGAAGTTTCCTTTTACCCACTTTCGTATTTGCTGTCCTGATCTCATAAGGAATATTAATGGGAGCTACTTGCAAAGAACTGTAAGGGGAATAATTAAGAGCATGACAGGTTGAACAATGCAGTAACCTTAGAAAATTTAGAAAATAAAAGATAACCATTTTCTAGTTCTGACCTCCGTATTGTAAATAAATGAATCCTATAATCAAGAGAGAAACAGGCCTCTGTCCAGTCTTTTCAAAAGGCAAATTTAGGACTTCTGGGAAGATAGTGGAGTAGGATTCGGGGCTAACTTCATCCCATGGACACATAATAGCTGTATCTATGCAAATCATTCTGAAGACCGCTTGGAAACTGGCAGAACCAGACTTTTCAACGTTGACTGCAGACAGGACACCACATGGAAAAGGGTAGGAGAAGCAGAAAAATGGTACGGAAAAGGGAAATTTCTTTTTTTTTTTTTTTTTAAGATTTTATTTAATTATTTGACAGACAGAGATCACAAGTAGGCAGAGAGGCAGGCAGAGAGAGAGAGGAGGAAGCAGGCTCCCTGCCAAGCAGAGGGCCCGATGCAGGACTCGATCCCAGGACCCTGAGATCATGACCCAAGCGGAAGGCAAAGGCTTCAAACCACTGAGCCACCCAGGCGCCCCAGAAAAGGGAAGTTTCTTAATAAATTTCCTGTAACATGGGGCGCCTGGGTGACTCAGTGGGTTTAAGCCTCTGCCTTCAGCTCAGGTCAATATCTCAGGGTCTTGGGATCTAGCCCTGAATATGGCTCTGTGCTTAGCGGGGAGCCTACTTCCCTCCACCCTTCTCCCTGCCTCTCTGCCTACTTATGATCTCACTCTCTCCCTGTCAAATAAATCAATAAAATCTTTAAAAAATAATTTAAAAATAAATTTCTTGTAACATATTTATAGGATATAACCTCCAGTTCTTATCAGTAAAAATGCTAAGGCTTTTTTTTTTAAGAGAGCGATCACAAGTAGGCAGAGAGGCAGGCGGGGGCGGGTGCGGTGTGGGCAGAGCTCCCTGTTGAGCAGTCAGCCTGATGCTGGGCTCCATCCTAGGATCCTGAGACCATGACCGGAGCCGAAGGCAGAGGCTTAACCCACTGAGCCACCCAGGTGCCCCAGCTAAGGTTGTTGTTGTTGTTTTGTTTTGTTTTAAGATTTTATTTATTTATTTATTTAAGAGAGAGAGTGTACTGTGGAGGCCAAGAAAAGGCTGTACCCACCTCGATTTAGCTCTAACATCGCCCTCCCCTCCATAAAACTGAAGGAGGCTAAGGCTGAGGCGGAAGAAAATGGAAACAAAGTTAAACCTAAATCTCAGTAATGAGAAGGCTTGATAGGAGAAATGCGACATTCCACCAGGAAACTCCCATTGTTCTCATGTTAGTACCTCATTAGAGGGAGAAACGGCCTTGACTTGATAATAACGAGGCCTCCAATATCCTGACAGTCTTTTTTATCCTGATAGCCCTTCTGAACATCCCCTTTCCTCACCTACTGCTGAGCCAGCAGTCGTGGCCCAATAATCTACTGCCGAGTCCACCCCAACTCTGCCTTTAAAAACTCTGACTGTATTCTGGTTTGGGGTCCAAGTCCCTACTCTGCTGTGTCGGGTATACTTGGGCCCAAGATTAAGCTTGTCAAATAAACCCTCGTGTGATTACATCGGTGTTGGCTCCATGGTGGTCTCTCAGATGTGAAAACTTGGGCATAACACGCACAAGCAGGGGGAGCAGAAGGGGGAAAGGAAGGAACAGGCTCCCCGCTGAGCAGGGAGCCCCACATACGGCTCCATCCCAGGACCCTGGGATCACGAACTGAGCTTAAGACAGATGCCCAACTGACTGAGCCACCCAGGTGCCTCCAAATGCTAAGTTTTAATAGACATGTTAAGAAATACATAGTTTTATATGTTTTAGGGAAATAAATTTCCCTCCAACTAAAATAGATAAGATATATTTAAACTTTGATTAATGTAAAGACCAAGACAATTTAAAGATCTCTAACTCAATAAATTCTAACAGTACAGGAGAAACTACAGAAATCCCAGCAACTTTTGTACACAGACATATTTTCATTATTTTTTTGAAAGGAATAATTAAACTAACTCTAGTTTTTTAGATTATAGCATATGTTTAATTCCTTTCTCTACAGCACTCTTCTTGATCTATTCTAGGTAAATAAAATAGTTCTTTTCAGTAACCATATTAACATCAGTACATTAACTATAATAAATTATGACCCTCAATAATGAGTTTTGACACATATTTAGTACAAATAATTAGAACATTTATTTTCAGAAGCAGAAATACAGATACTGTAGAACCTGTGTAAGTTATAAAGTATAAAGATCTTAAAAGTCAGCCTAATAAAATCATGATTTATCTGGATTTACAAGTACACCTAAATGTCATCCTTTAGCATCAAAAAATACTTTTGAAAATATTTGCTCACAAGCCTAATTTTTTAGTTTTCCCTATTCTTATAGGTTTCATAAAGATTACCTACTTGACATCAATAAGCCTTGATGAAAAAACTAAGCATTGATTTACCTACTTGACATCGATAAGCCTTGATGAAAGAACTAAGCATTGATTACAGTTGAAAGGAAGTAGGGATCTGAGAATGAGCAGACTTTAAATTTAAATTTTTTCAGTTTTGGGGACCCCTGGGTGGCTCACTGGTTAACCAGCTACCTTTGGCTCAAGTCATGATCTCAGAGTCCTGGGATTGAGTCCTGCGTCCAGATCCCTGCTCAGAGGGGAGTTTGCTTCTCCTTCTCCCTCTCCCTCTGCCCTTCACCTTTGCTTTCTCTCTCTCAAATAAATGAATAAAATCTTTTTTAAAAGGGACACCTGTGTGGCACAGTTGATTAAGTGTCTGCCTTCAACTCAGGTCATGATTCCAGAGTCCGGGGATTGACCCCACATCAGGCTCCCTGCTTAGAGGGGAGATTGCTTCTCTGTCTTCCACTCCCCCTGCTATGAGCTCTCATTCTCTCTCTCTCTCTCTGTCTGCCAAATAATTAAATAAAATTTTTTTTAAAAAGAAATTTTCACTTTAAAAACAATTTGCTTTTTTTTTCCCTAGTCTAGAGTCTTTTGAGGTATGGGTGTATGGATAATAATTTTCTTCATCATGTGGATATCACTATAGGTTGTTATGTGTTAATTAGGGTTATAGCACTGACCCATCTCTTTCCACATATATTCCAATACTTTGAAATATTAGCCAGCTTTCCTATTATGATACCTCTCTGTCTCAAAGAAATAAATAAATAAAAAGGAAAGGAAGCAAAAAGACTTCAATATAAAATGTAGTTCTATAAATAATACTAAATAACTTTTTCTCAGGTTTTTATTTTCCTTTTTCTTTTCTGACAAGCACATTTTCCTATGATTATGTCTTCCAGCCTTCTCTTCTACAGTCTTTTCACTGTTGTTAATGTTTATCTAGCTACTTTGTTTGTTGGAAAGAGACTTTTTTGTGATCTCAGCTCTTGAAAAACTCCCTACACAAACTAATTGACAAAATTCTGATGCTGACAATCTGATCTCCAAAAATGGAGCATTTCTGACCGTCCAGAAAATGGCTTCCTACTCCCAGCTTTAAAGCACTGAAATGACATTTTGTAGCAACTAATATACAAAGAAATCCTTTATATTCCCTGACAGATTTGTGTTTCCACCCATTGAGGAGCTGCATTTCATATCTTAACTAAATAAATGAGGCCAGGGGCGCCCGGGTGGCTCAGTGGGTTAAGCCTCTGCATTTGGCTCAGGTCATGATCTCGGGGTCCTGAGATCAAGCCCCGAGTCGGGCTCTCTGCTCAGCAGGGAGCCTGCCCCCCACCTCTCTGCCTACTTGTGATCTCTGTCAAATGGATAAATAAAATCTTTAAAAATAAATAAATCAATAAATCAATAAATAAATCAGGCCATAAGAGTGAGGCTATGCTAGGCCTTCCAGAATCACAAAAGCAAGGGTAGAAAAATAACAGGTAGAAAATCATTTGCAAATGGAGGCACTGTAGCCATCATTTCATTGAAGACAGAAACATGGAATTACATTAGTTGCTACCAGTAAAAAAGAGAAAGGGTATCAATGATAAAGATGTAATAATTGAAAAATTTTCCAAATATTTACTGTTTCATTCCATAATTTAACAAATATTTATTAAAGACCTTGTGGGCGCCTGGGTGGCTCAGTGGGTTAAGCCGCTGCCTTTGGCTCAGGTCATGATCTCAGAGTCTTGGGATCGAGCCCCGCATCAGGCTCTCTGCTCGGCGGGGAGCCTGTTTCCTCCTCTCTCTCTGCCTGCCTCTCTGCCTACTTGTGATCTCTCTGTCAAATAAATTTTAAAAAATCTTAAAAAAAAAAAGACCTTGTGTAGGAGTACCTGGCTGGCTCATTTGGTAGAGCTTGCAACTCTTGATCTCAGGTTGGTGACTTCGGACCCAAAGCTGGAGCCTACTTATGAAAAATCAAAGGACATTGGACAGTCCACCCTGCTGCAAAGTGACCCTTACTTGGGCAGCTGTATAAGTAAATTGTGTAATATAGTATAATGATTGCCATGAGATTTGCCCAAATTTCTATAGAACTTAAAGAGACATGTGCTTGGGGCGCCTGGGTGGCTCAGTGGGTTAAAGCCTCTGCCTTCGTCTCAGGTCATGATCTCAGGGTCCTGGGATCGAGCCCCGCATCAGGCTCTCTGCTCAGCAGGGGACCTGCTTCCTCTTCTCTCTGTCTGCCTCTGCCTGCTTGTGATCTCTGTCTGTCAAGTAAATAAATAAATAAAATCTTAAAAAAAAAAAAAAAGAGACATGTGCTTCAGTCTGAAGAGATCAGGGGAGGCAAAATCAGAGAAAGCTCTTGCATAACTGAGGATCGATTGGCAAGAGCTATACACAATAGTATGGTCAAGGCAGAAATTACGTACCTGTAAAAAACACAGAAGTCAGAGAACGTAAGAGTGTGATAAACCCAAGAATTTATTAAAGAATTTGAATATGGGGGGGCGCCTGTGTGGCTCAGTTGCTTGAGTGTCTGCCTTAGACTCGGGTCATGATCTCAGGGTTCTGGTATCAAGTCCTACGTTGGTCTCACTGTTCCACAGGAAGCATGCTTCTCCCTCTGGCTGCCGCTGCCCCTGCTTGTGCTCTCTTTGTCTCTCTGGCAAATAAATGAAATATTTAAATATATATTTATTTGAATATTAAATTCATACATATTATTTATTAATATATTAGTATTTGACAATTATTTTTTTAAATTTTTTAAAGATTTTATTTATTTATCTGACAGACAGAGATCACAAGCAGGCAGAGAGGCAGGCAGAGAGAGAGAGAGAGGAGGAAGCAGGCTCCCTGCGGAGCAGAGAGCCTGATGCAGAGCTCAATCCCAGGACCCTGGGATCACGACCTGAGCGGAAGGCAGAGGCTTTAACCCACTGAGCCACCCAGGCGCCCCTTGACAATTATTTAATAAACATTAAATTATTTTATATAATATCATGTATGTTTATTTATACATTAAATGCATTATAAATAAATATATGTTATATAATATACAAATAATAATATATAATTATAAAATAATATAATTATTTAATTTTAATATTAAATTACTCAATAATTAAATATTAGATATTATTTATATATGTGTGTATATATGCATGCATATATATATATATATATATATATATATATATATATATATATATATATTTGGATTGTCTGTGTGGCTCAGTCAGTTAAGTATCTGCCTTTGGCTCAGGTTATAATCACAGAGTCCTGGGATCGAGGCCGCCTTGGGCTCTCTGCTCAGTGGGGAGCCTGCTTCCTCCTCACTCTCTGCCTGCTGCTCTGCCTGCTTGTGATCTCTGCCCGTCAGATAAATAAATAAAATCTTAATATGTATATAGGCAGCTGTAGTAATGAAAGAAGATGCTAAACATTTTATTTGGACTCACAGACTCTGAAACACAGAATATGGGAGAGTAGGGGCAGCTCAAAAACTGAGGAGCTTTATTTTAATGACAAGGCAAGATCCTAGAAAAGGTGAGCAGTTTTAACAAAGACCCCTGAATATATAAAGACTCTTAAATGTGTTATATCTTTAGCACATAGTTTTAGTAGGAAAAAAGGAGAAGGGGCGCCTGGGTGGCTCGTCTGCCTTCAGCTCAGATTATGTCCAGTGTCCTGAGATCCAGCCCCATGTTGGACTCCCTGTTCAGTGGGGAGTCTACTTCCTTTCCCACTCCTCCTGCTTGTGTTCCCTCTCTTGCTGTGTCTTTCTCTGTCAAATAAATGAACTCTTTTTTATTTTTTTTTTTTTAAGATTTTTATTTATTTGACAGAGATCACAAGTAGGCAGAGAGGCAGGCAGAGAGAGAAGAGGAAGCAGGCTCCCCGCTGCCCGCTGAGGAGAGAGCCAGACGCAGGGCTCAATCCCAGGACCCTGAGATCATGACCTGAGCCGAAGGCAGCAGCTTAACCCACTGAGCCACCCAGGCGTCCCTATAAACTCTTTTTTAAAAAAGAAAAAAATGACAAGAAAGTAGAGACAAGAGATGGGAAGATCATAAGGAAATTTATCATGGCAATACTTTTGGGTTGAAAGTGACTATTTCATGATAGGTTTGTTTGTTTTCCATTATAGGTTTTCACTTACGTTTATCATTACCATGTTTGGGTGTACAATTTATTCTTCTGTATAATATTAGAAAATCTGAATCAAAGATTCAGTGAACATTAATCCTGGTCTTGTGATAACTGGAATGCCTACAAAAATCAAAGGTAAATTGTTCTAAGATACATGCAGCTTTCCCATACTTAGATCTTTGTTAAAAATTAGTTCACCACAGCCAATTGTGTCTCCTTTGCTGTCCTGCCTGCTGCTCTACTGAAAAGTATTCAATGAATTTATATTTCTTTTGTTCTGTCTGGGGTAAATTCTTTTACTGCCTGCCTCTACCTAATTGTGTCACCCCCACACTGTGACCCATATGGGGACCAGACCCTCAGTTGGCCCAGGATTCTCCCCAGATTCTTCCAATAACTTTTGAGAACTTTCCCCCACAGAACTAACAGCCTCGGGCCAAGGTCACTCTTTGCTGAAGATCCAAAGCCCCAGGAAGAACTTGCTAGCCTGCCTTTGTCAGAAAAGGGTAAGGGATTTCTCCTTTAGCCCACCCCCCCCCTCTTTTTAAAAAGATTTTACTTTTTTTTTTTTTTTTAAAGATTTTATTTATTTATTTGACAGAGAGAAATCACAAGTAGGCAGAGAGGCAGGCAGAGAGAGAGGAGGAAGCAGGCTCCCCGCTGAGCAGAAAGCCCGATGTGGGGCTTGAACCCAGGACCTGGGATCATGACCTGAGCTGAAGGCAGCGGCTCAACCCACTGAGCCACCCAGGCGCCCCCAGATTTTACTTATTTATTTGACAGAGAAAGACATTGAGGAAAGGGAACACAGCAGGGGGAGAGGCAGAGGGAGAAATAGACTCCCTCCTGGGCAAGAGCCGGCTGTATTCTACGACTCTGAGATCATGACCTGAGCTGAAAACAGACACTTTACCGACTGAGCCACCCAAGCATTCCTCCCCTCTTGCCATTTCGAAAGACCCCTCTGTGCATCTCCTTTCTCTCTTCAGCCCTTCAGTGATCTAATCTAGTTCTTCCTCAGACAACAGAGGGTCTCTGGCCAGAGCAGCTCCCTGGTATAGTCTTAGGTCAGAGAATTAGTGTGTCATGTTGCCCATGCCTGTGGAGGAGGCCAAGAATACTTTTCCTATAATCTCTCCCTCCCATCTACAGCTTATCCAGGGCAAATATGCACATGTTACACGTTGAGTTGGGACCCTTTCCCTTTCCTGGGCTGACTCTTAGCTATCTTTTTTTTTTTCTCACCCTGCCCTCCTCCTTTGTTCCTGTCGATCCATTTGCCATCTTGATCTTGTTAGGGTACGTAGTCGACCACGCCTCAATTAAACAGTGAACACTCTCGATAATGCAAGTCACACAGCGAGGTTTATTTCCAGTTCGCTGGGGTCTAAGTATCTGCCCGGCGCAGCAGGTTTCAACAAGGACCCCGAGCACTCAAAGCCAAGGGCTTATATAGCATTTTCAAGGCACTTTTCCATAGCTACATACATGTCTTGCGCCCCACTCTGACAGTTTAACTTTGTTTAACCTTTTGCCATCCCAGCATCACCCTGGGGTTAGGCAAGATTTAGGTTTAGAAGAAATTTAACTTTATTTACATTTCCCTCCGCCTCAGCCTCCTTCAGTTTTATGGTGCGACCTTAGACCTCAAGGAACTGAGCCATTTGTCTCTGGAAATTGGGCCATTGAAGAGATGGCCCTTTTTGTTGTAAATCACCAGGACATTTGCAAACCAAGGGAGACTCCCGTCTTGCAGGATTGTGATCTCTGCAAGTTAACTATTTGTTTTCTTTAACATCTGGTCCCTGTGGCGTCATCGCCTAACAGCCCTGGTGGTATATGATTAAGTTGCTTCCTAGGTTTTAGCTAGTTCCTCTTATCTCAAGTCACAGTAAGCCTTGTGGGCTGGTTAGGGGCGCTCAGCAAAATGGCTTCCGGGCCTTCAGGATGGCCATTCTTCTGCTAACGCACTCTTCCGGTGCAAGGTGCCGGCTTTTGCTTTGCCGAGATGGCTGTACTATGTCAGGGCCAGACCCGAGGGGGTACAGCCTTGTTTTTCTTGGCCTCCACACCTGGAGCTGGTTTCCGGGACTTGTTTTTAAGTCCCCTGGGGGAAGGGAGCAGGGACAGTTTAAGGGTTAAACAACAAAGTTATTGTTTAACCTCAATGGAAGCCTCTGGCTAAAATAAAAATATAAAATAGGTCCTTACAAATCTACAGTAAAAACACATTCCTATGCATCTGAGTAATGATCCTTTTTACTTAGGGAAATTAATACATGCTGTCTACCCTGGATTGGGTTGCCTCTGCCATTCATAATTCCTACATATAAATTCCTAACTGAAGTGCCTGGGTGGCTTGATTAAGTCTGACTTGGACTCAGATCACGATCCCTGGGTCCTGGGATTGAGCCCCATGTTGGGCCGCCTGCTCAGCGGGGAGACTGCTTGTCCCTCTGCCTCTGCTCTTCCTCCACTCAACCTCTGTCTTTCTCAAATAAATAAATAAAATATTTAAATAAATAAGTAAATAATTTCCCAACTGACCAATGTTGATACATTGGTAGGAACATCTATCTCTGCTTCTCATTCAGGAGAAATAAAGTACTGAAAATTACATCTCCGCCCAAATGTGAATTGCCATTCTTGACCTGTCAGGGAGGAATGTAGAGGGCACTTTTCTTTTCTTTCTTTCCTTTTCTTTTCTTTTTTTTTTTGTAGAGGGCACTTTTAGCCAACAGGCTTGAGCAATGCAACTTGATTGAGGTAAGAGGGCGCACACCCACACAGAACTGAATGAGGACAGACCAGACAACACAAACAGGCTCATTAAGGAACTCACCTCAGAATAGCCATAGGGCCTAACTAATTAGTGGGCTACTACTTACAACCAGGCACATTACCAAAAAAGGAAAAATTCCACATGTTCCCATACATCCTCACTCTGCCCTATAATGTAAGGGCCTATTTAGCCAGAGCAGCTCCATCCTGGCCCTGCCCCTTCCCCTTCAAGGAACTTACTTAAAAACAAGTACCAGAAACCATTCCCAGGTAACAAAGCCCAAAGACAAGGGTGGGTCAGGCCAGGTGGAGGCATTCAATCAGTGGGCGCATACTGTCTCCCTAGCTACCAAGGAGTATGGGCCCCGCCCTTTGGGTGACTTTTGGGCACCTATTCTGACCAAGGTGATAAGCTAGTTCAAATATCTACTGTAGGGTAAATTGTAATTCAATTGGTCACTTATGTGTGACTTAGCAGGACTGTGCAGCTTTCTCTGTGTTACAGTCTCTTTGGCCACCTGAGGGTGGCCAGGCCCAACCACATGGCCTTTGCCCTTAAAAGCTAGGCTGTAAGGCAGAGGGTCATCGCCTCTTTGCAAGAGACATCCTTGGCCAGTCAGTTTGATTCTTGATGCTTGGCGCGAAATAAAGCTTTGCCTGACCTTCGCTTTGCATCCGTCTCGCTCCTTTGACCATGGACCCAGCAATAACTGTTCCCTCACCACTGCCCTGTGGTAGATAGTCTCCCCTTTGTCCTGCCTGCTGCTTCCTTAAGCTATATTCAATAAATTTCTATCTTCTTTTTTCTCCCTCAGGTGAATGCTTTCACTTCCCTTGCTGCTGGCTTCCACCCAACTTTTGGGGGCACCTGCCCAATTGGACAAAACACCACATTTTTGTTAAAAACTCTTATTTTTAACCAATATTTTAAAAGTAATCATTATGCCTAAGATGGGATTGAACTCATAACCCTGAGATCAAGAGTTATATGCCCTACAAATTGAGCTAGCCAGGTTACTCTAAATTTTTATTTTAACAATCCACATTTTTGGGGCACCTGGGTGGCTCAGTGGGTTAAAGCCTCTGCCTTCAGCTCAGGTCATGATCTCAGGGTCCTGGGATCGAGCCCCACATTGGGCTCTCTGCTCAGCAGGGAGCCTGCTTCCCTTCCTCTCTCTCTGCCTGCCTCTCTGCCTGCTTGTGATCTCTCTCTATGTCAAATAAATAAATAAATAAAATCTTAAAAAAAAAAAAAAAACCAATCCACATTTTCCAAGATTTTATTTTTTAAATTATCTCTACCAGCACTGTTGGGCTCGAACCTACAACCTAGGTCAAGAATCACATGTTCCTCAGACTAAGTCAGTCATGTGCCCTCACGATAACAGTTTCATTCAGCCTAGCTTAATTGTTCTTAAAACATTCATTCATATATTTTTAAGATTTTATTTATTTATTTCAGAGAGAAAGAGTGAGCATGAGCAGGGGGAGGTGGAAAGAGAGGCGCAGAGGGAGAAGCAGACTCCCTACTGAGCAGGAAGCCTGATTTGAGGCTTGATCCTGAGACCCAGAGATCATAACCTGAGCCTAAGGCAGCTGCAGAATTAACTGAGCCAACCAGAGGTCCCATATTCATTCATATTCTTAAATTTTTCCTTAAAGCCTTCATTAACAAGTGTAGGCAGAATGGCACAAACTTAGCAAACTCAGAGAATTTTCTTCCTTACTATATTTTTGCAAATAGAACTGAATCCCTTGGTGGGGGATGGCAGGATAGAAGTAGGGTAGGGTCAGGTAAAGGTGCCAAAGGTGCCAAATAGTCCTCTGGATCTGCCTCTTGCTTCAACAGTGTTTGGATGGAACAGATGCACAGATGTCCCTCTACCAGCCTCCGACTACCCTCCAAACTTTCTTCCTTTTTTTTTTTTTTAAAGATTTTATTTATTTATTTGACAGACAGAGATCACAAGTAGGCAGATAGGCAGACAGAGAGAGAGAGGGAAGCAGACTCCCTGCTGAGCAGAGAGCCCGATGCGGGGCTCGATCCCAGGACCCTGAGATCATGACCTGAGCCGAAGGCAGCGGCTTAACCCACTGAGCCACCCAGGCGCCCCAACTTTCTTCCTTTTTAAAAAAGATTTTTCTTGGGACACCTGGGTGGCTCAGTGGGTTAAGCAGCTGCCTTCGGCTCAGGTCATGATCCCAGCATCCTGGGATCGAGTCCCACATCGGGCTCCTTGCTCATCATGGAGCCTGCTTCTCCCTCTGCCTCTGCCTGCCATTCTGTCTGCCTGTGCTCGCTCTCTCTCCCTCTCTCTCTCTGACAAATAAATAAATAAAATCTTTAAAAAATAAAAATAAAAAATAAAAAATAAAAAAATAAAAAAGATTTTTCTTATCTGAGAAACTGAGTGAGAGAGAAAGCATGAGCAGGAGCATCAGAGAGAGAAGGAGAAGCGGATTCCCCATTGAGCAGGGAGCCCAATGAGCGGTTGAATGTCAGCCCACTGAGACCATGACCTGAGCTGAAAGCAGATAGTTAACTGATTGAGTCCCCCCAGATGGGCCACTCCAAACTTTCTTCTAATCTCAACCTTAGGAGTCAACTTCTTGACTACCATCTGCTATGGGACCAGACAGTACTATATTTTGAGGCACAGAAATAGCTCATTGATGAATCTTTCTAAGAAATAAGCCTCACCACGGGCGCCTGGGTGGCTCAGTGGGTTAAGCCGCTGCCTTCGGCTCAGGTCATGATCTCAGGGTCCTGGGATCGAGTCCCGCAATGGGCTCTCTGCTCAGCGGGGAGCCTGTTTCCTCCTCTCTCTCTCACTCTCTGCCTGCCTCTCTGTCTACTTGTGATCTCTCTCTGTCAAATAAATGAATAAAAAATCTTAAAAAAAAAAAAAAGAAATAAGCCTCACCAGAAAGTTGCTTGTTTTTTGTCTCATAGCAATTCTCTCCTATGCCATGTTTTTTTGCCTCTAAAATTGAAGATCAAATATTACATCCACATCAGTCTCTTGGCCATGGCTTATAAGACTCATAATCAGGAATATCAGATAATTTTTTAAATTTTAAATGTTTCTAGAGATTAATAGCAAGCACATTTTTAAAAAAATATTTTATTTTTTTATTTGACAGAGATCACAAGTAGGCAGAGAGGCAGAGAGAGAGAGGAGGAAGCAGACTCCCTGCTGAGCAGAGAGCCCAATGTGGGGCTCGATCCCAGGACCCTGAGATCATGACCTGAGCCAAAGGCAGAGGCTTAAACCACTGAGCCACCCAGGCACCCCTAGATGACTCTTTTTATTTATTTATTTATTTATTTATTTATTTTTTTATTTTTTTAAAGATTTTATTTATTTATTTGACAGAGAGAGATCACAAGTAGACAGAAAGGCAGGCAGAGAGAGAGAGACAGAGAGGGAAGCAGGCACCCTGCTGAGCAGAGAGCCCGATGCGGGACTCGATCCCAGGACCCTGAGATCATGACCTGAGCCGAAGGCAGCGGCTTAACCCACTGAGCCACCCAGGCGCCCCTAGATGAGTCTTTTTAAATAAAAAGTCTATTCCGGGGGCACCTGGATAGTTCAGTCAGTTAAGTGTCTGCATTTAGCTCAGGTCATAATCCCACGGTTCTGGGATCAAGTCCTGTATGGGGCTCCCCTGCTCAGGGGGAGACTGCTTCTCCCCGTGCCTGACACTTCCCCTGCTTGTGCTTTCTCTGTCTCTCTCTCTCTGACAACTAAATAAATAAAAACTTTTTTTAAATGATTTTATTTTTTTAAATGATTTTATTTATTTATTTTTTGATAGAGACACAGTGAGAAAGAGAACATGAGGAGGGGTATCAGCAGGAAGAGGGAGAGGCAGCTCTCCGAGCAGGAAGCCCAATGTGGGACTTGATCCCAGGACCCTGGGGTCATGTCCTGAGCTCAAGGCAGATGCTTTTTTTTTTTTTTTTAAGATTTTTTTTATTTATTTGAAAGGCAGAGATCTCAAGTAGACAGAGAGAAGAGGAAGCAGGCTCCCCACTGAGCAGAGAGCCTGATGCAGGGCTCCATCCCAGGACCCTGGGATGATGACCTGAGCCGAAAGCCCAGGCTTTAACCCACTGAGCCACCCAAGCGCCCCTCAAGGCAAATGCTTAAGGACTGAGCCACCCAGGTGACTCATAAATAAAATCTTAAAAAAAATGGGCGCCTGGGTGGCTCAGTGGGTTAAGCCTCTGCCTTCGGCTCAGGTCATGATCCCAGGGTCCTGGGATCGGGTCCCGCATCGGGCTCTCTGCTCAGCAGGGAGCCTGCTTCCTCCTCTCTCTCTCTCTCTCTCTCTCTGCCTGCCTCTCTGCCTACTTGTGATCTCTGCTTGTCAAATAAATAAATAAAATCTTTAAAAAAAAACTTAAAAAAAAGAAATTTTATATATATAGTCTATTCTGTCACCATTGTGTATTTTTTTTAAAGATTTTTTTAAATTTTTATTTATTTGACAGAGAGAGATCACAAGCAGACAGAGAGGCAGGCAGAGAGAGAGAGGGAAGCAGGCTCCCTGCCGAGCAGAGAGCCCGATGTGGGACTTGATCCCAGGACCCTGAGATCATGACCTGAGCCGAAGGCAGCGGCTTAACCCACTGAGCCACCCAGGCGCCCCACCACTGTGTATTTTGATTTGAGGATTTAGAGCATTTACACAAAGTAATTATTGATAAGTATGTACTTTTGCAATTTCATTAATTGTGTTCTGGTTGTTTTGCAGTTCTATTCTGTTCCTTTCTTCTTTTGTTCTCTTTTCTTTTCATTACTTTCTTAGCATTATGCTTGACTCTTTTTTCTCTTTCTTTTTTAACTTCTGGGTTCTCAGTTTGTTGCCACTTCCAGTCGGCGAATGGGAGAAGAATTAGGCACAAACAAGTCACCTGCAAGAGGTTGGGAGCAGGTGACAACAGTCGAAAAGACTGCTGTCCCGAGCAACTCCACGGTCTCACTTTTATTAGATAGAAACAATAGCCAACAGTGGAACTGATGAAGGTCAAACAGTCACATGTCTTGTGGACAAATAAGAAGGAGGATAAAGTTTATAGTTAACCAAGCACATTCAAATGTGGGGCTCAATCCCAGGACCCCTGGATCATGACCCGAGCTAAAGGCAGAGGCTTTAACCCACTGAGCCATGCAGGTGCCCATCAGGTAGGTTTCTTATCTCCATTTCATTTATTTCCTTATCCAGGGTTTTGTCTTGTTCTTTCATTTGGAGTATACTCCTCAGTTTCTTCATTTGGATTGACTTTCTGACTTTCTATTAATTAGGTAGGATATCTTAGCAGAGTTAGTTATAGCTGAAATTGATGCAAGCCAGACTGTTTCAGGGCACTCTGCGCAAGGAGTAAACTGGCTGGATGGCTGGGGCATGACAAGCACCCGTGGGGGAATTCAGGGACACTTCCTCAGGGGGAACCCCAATGAGTCATCCAAAGTCAAAGCAATGTAGGCCTGAAGTGGTCTGTGCTTTGAATTTGTGTCATTTTGGTAATATGATTTGAGCTCTTAGTGAGACTTGATAAAGTGTGGGCTCCATTGCAGATACCTTGGTCAGATGACTAGGGCTAATGCAGACCAGGAGCCTCAGCTCAATAAGGTAGTATGCAGGCTAGGATGCCTGGACTGTTTCCATCCATACTATCAATGTGAAATGGAGTTGTATCCCCAGCTCCTATGACTTAGAGACAGTTTCAGCAGCTTCCTGTCATTTGGCAGGGTTTTAGGTGTGGTTTCTTTATTTTGTATCTGCCCTTTTACTCCACAGCTTTTTTTCTGAGCCCTAAGGCAGACAAATCTGCTCACAGTCTCTTAATACTATCCTCTCCCAATGCACTTTACAGCACTGGTGCTTGAGAAGTTCCCTTTGTTACCATGTCTCCATTTCCTTTGCTGGTTTTTTTGTTTGTTTGTTTCTTTTAAGATTTTATTTATTTATTTGAGGGAGAAAGAAAGACAGCAAGTATACAAGCAGGGGGAAAAGGAGAAGCAGAGGGAAAGGGAGAAACAGTGGCTTGATCCCAGGACACTTAACTGAGTCCCGTCCTTTGCTGTTCTTTATGGGATCTTTCCATGAAGAACTGCACTATATGTAAATGTAGATTTGGGGTGTCAATAGAGGAGGTGAGTTCAGGACCATCCTACATTGCCATCTTAGAGCTTTCCCAATAGACAATTTTATTAATGTTTTCCTTCATGGTATGTATTTTATCTTATAGAAGAAATTAAATGGTTTATGGGGAAAATTCTTCTCTACCTGAAGACAATAAAGATATTCTCCAAAACTTACTTATCCTAAAAACTTGTTTTGCTTTTCATTTAGATTTTTAAAAATATACTGGTATGGGGGATGGGGGGGATGACGGTGGAGCTGGTGACTGGGTAGCTTAGTTGGTTAACCATCTCACCATGATCACTAGATTCTAGAATGAAGCCCCGCATCCAGCTCCCTGCTCAGCAGGAAGTCTGCTTCTCCTTCTTCCTCTACCTCTGCCTTTCCTCCTGCTGGTATTCTATCTCTCAAGTAAATAAATAAATATTTAAAATACATACACACACACACACGGAAGATATTTTTGTGCAGGAAATTTGATAGGAGTATGATATTGGTTATTTTGTGAAGAATATCTCCTGATTTACAACCTATTTTTATTTATTCTGTTTATGGGATCCCTGCTTTGGTCTACTAATCATTTGTCCTTTCTTTCTTTTTCAAAGTAAACTCTACTCCCAACATGGGGCTTAACTCACCACTGGGAGATCAAGAGTCACAAGCTCTACTGACTAAGCCAGCCAATTCTCTTAATCATTTATCTGTAGCTGAATGAATGCTACTCTCCTAATTACCATTACCTCAAGAAAGGTCTTCATACCTGTTAAGATCTCCTTCTCTTATGATTAAAAATTGTACTATTTTCTCTCTTTTTTTTATTTTTTATTTTTTATTTTTTTAAAGATTTTTTTTTTTTTTTTAATTCGACAGAGAGAAATCACAAGTAGGCAGAGAGGCAGGCAGAGAGAGAGGAGGAAGCAGCTCCCTGCTGAGCAGAAAACCCGATGTGGGGCTCGAACCCAGGACCTGGGATCATGACCTGAGCCGAAGACAGCGGCTTAACCCACTGAGCCACCCAGGCGCCCCCTCTCTTTTTTTTAAAAGATTGTATTTATTTATTTGCCAAGACAGATACAGCGAAAGAGGGAACACAAGCAGGAGGAATGGGAGAGGGAGAAGCAGACTCCGTGCTGAGCAGGGAGCCTGACGTGGGGCTCGATCCCAAAATCTTGGGATCATGACCTGAGCTGAAGGCAGATGCTTAACAACTGAGCCACCCAGGCACCCCGAAAATTGTACTGTTCTTAGCCTTTTGTTATTTCATGTATATTTAAGAATCAGATTGTGCAAATTCAATGCATCTTTTGTTGGGATTTCAACTGAAAATGTGTTGAATTTTGTAGAGTGATGATATATCGAAACTCTAACAACTCTAGTTTACTCTTATTGTTTTAGCACAATTATTATTAATAGTGTCAACTTCAAGTCTTAAAAGATTTTTTAAAATTTATTTTTGGGGCACCTGGGTGGCTCAATCAATTAAGCATCCCAACTCTTGATTTCTGCTTAGGTCACAATGTCAGGGTCCTTAGATGGAGCCCCACATTAGACTCCCTGCTTAGTAGGAGCATGGTTGAAGATTCTCTCCCTCTGCCCCTAATGCTGCTTATGTGTTTTCTCCACCTCTCTCTCTGTCTAAAATAAATAAATAAAATTTTTAAAATTTTAAATTTACATTTTACTTTTTAAGTAATATCTACACCGAGCATAGTGCTTGAATTTATAATCCTGAGATCAAGAGTTGCATGTTTTTTGGGCACCTGGGTGGCTCAGTTAGTTAAGCTTCTACCTTTGGCTCAGGTCGTGATCTCAAGGACCTAGGGATGAGCCTGATTTGTGCTCTCTCTCTCTTTTTAAAAGATTTTATTTGACAGAGACAGCGAGGGAGAGAACACAAGCACGGGGAGTAGGGGAAGGAGAAGCAGGATTCCTGTTGAGCAGGGAGACCAACATGGGACTCAGTCCCAAGAACCTGGCGTCACGACCTGAGTTGAAGGCAGGTGCTTAACTGACTGAGCCACCCAGGCACCCTGGCAATTGATTTTGTTTTTTTTCTCTTAGTTTTGTATTAGGAAGTTTCTTAAATGGTTTATTAACCCCAGTAATTCCTGTATGGATTATTTTGAACTTTCTGAATAGATGATCATGTTATCTGACACTAAAAACTTTGCTTTTGTTTCAAGTTTTATTTCTCCTTTTTCTGGACAGACTAGACCTCCAACATGTTGTTGAGTGGAGGAGGTACATGAATGTCTTTGTTTAACTTTTGAAGATGAAAAGATTTTTTAGTTCAGTTTTGTTTTGTTAAACAGGATGTTTGTAGTAGCTTTTCATAGATCCCATCATAATGACAAGATAAGTCACTTCTATTTTTAGTTTAAGAATTTTTAATCATGGGGGCACCTGGGTGGCTCAGTGGTTAAAGCCTCTGCCTTCAGCTCAGGTCATGATCCCAGGGTCCTAGGATCGAGCCCCACATCGGGCTCTCTGCTCCATGGGGAGCCTGCTTCCTCCTCTCTCTCTGCCTGTCTCTCTGCCTACTTGTGATCTCTGTCAAATAAATAAATAAAATATTAAAAAAAAGAATTTTTTCTGAAATTTAGTCAAATATATTCTACATCTATAATTATATATAGGTAATTATATTGCTTTTGTGCTTTACAATGAATATTTATTACGTTTTATTGATAGATTTTTTAAAATATTTTATTTATTTATTTATGTATTTATGTATTTATTTATTTATTTCACAGAAAGAGAGAGATCAAAAGCAGGCAGAAAGGCAGGCAGAGAGAGGGGAAAGCAAGCTCCCTGCTGAGCAGAGAGCCCAAGCACCCCATTGATAGATTTCTGCTGATAAACAACTGCATTAGTTTCCTAAAGCTGTCATAATGGGTTATCTGAACTTTGGTGGCTTAAAACAACAGAAATTTATTTTCTCATAGTTCTGGAGGCCAGGCCACAAACTCAAAAGTCAATATATTGGAAGAGTTCTTTCCCTTTTGTCTTTTATAAGGATAATTGCCATCTAATCAAAGATTATCTCGGGGCATCTGAGTGGCTCAGTGGGTTAAAGCCTCTGCCTTTGGCTCGGGTCATGATCCCAGGATCCTGGGATTGAGCCCCTCATCGGGCTCTCTGCTCGGCAGGGAGCCAGTTTCCCTTCCTCTCTCTCTGCCTGCTTGTGATGTTTGTTTGTCAAATAAATAAATAAAATCTTTTAAAAATAAATATTGAGTATAAAAGGAAAGTACCATCAAAATTACATTGTCTCTCTTCTTTTAAGATTTTATTTATTTGACAGAGAGAGATCACAAGTAGACAGAGAGACAGGCAGAGAGAAAAAGGGAGAAGCAGACTCCCCGCTGAACAGAGAGCCCCATGCGGCACTCCATCCCAGGACCCTGAGATCACGACTTGAGCCAAACGCAGATGTTTGACTGAGCCACCACCCAGGTGCCCTGACACTTGTTTTTTTAATTGCAGATATTTTATTTTTTATTTATTTATTTATTTTCAAAGATTTTATTTATTTATTTGAAAGAGAGGCAGTGAGAGAGAGTATGAGCAAGGAGAAGGTCAGAGGGAGAAGCAGACTCTCCGTGGAGCTGGGAGCCCCACGTGGGACTTGATCCAGACACTCCGGGATCATGACCTGAGCCAAAAGCAGTCGTCCAACCAACTGAGCCACCCAGGTGTCCCAATTGCAGATCTTTTAAAATCGACTTTTAGGGGCGCTTGGGTGGCTCAGTGGGTTGAGCCGCTGCCTTCGGCTCAGGTCATGATCTCAGGGGTCCTGGGATCGAGTCCCGCATAGGGTTCTCTGCTCGGCGGAGATTCTGCTTCCCTCTCTCTCTCTCTGCGTGCGACTCCATCTGCTTGTGATCTCCCTCTGTCAAATAAATAAATAAAAAATCTTTAAAAAAAATAAAAATAAAATAAAATCAACTTTTAGAGAGAATCTTCTCACATCCTTTATTGAATGTGTGTGTGTGTGTGTGTGTGTGTGTGTTTGTGTGTTTAGATTTTATTTATTTATTTCACGGAGTGAGACAGAGCAAGAGAGGGAACACAAGCAAGCAGAGTGAGAGAGAGAGAAGCAGGCTTCCTGCCAAGGAGGGAGCCTGATATGGGGGTTGATCCCACAAGTCCTGGGATCATGACCTGAGCTGAAGGCAGATGCTTAATGACTGAGCCACTTATGGGCCCCTATTGAATGTGTTTTGTAATATCCAGTATTTATAGATTTTAAAACATCTATGGATTTATTCTTTACTTATACTCTGAGCAGACATAGTTTGCATTGTCAATTCTTTCTCAACGTTGAAAATCACTGTATGACATATATGTACTCCATTTATGTGAAATGTTTAATACATGTTTTAAAACAGATTCTCTAAATGTTAGATAAAAAATTTTACATACACACATATAAAACAATATGATGTGGCTTAATATTTTGACTACTACTTTTTTGATTAATTAACCTGTCATTTATGGAGACAGGTATTAGAAATTTAATGTTCCCTTGCAACTCTGTAACTTCCTCGGTTGTGTGTTTTGGGTTGTATGATTACCTGAATTTAGAGAGAATTGTTGTATCTTCCAATTGTTTCTTTTTAGTGAATAGTAACATTACCACCTGAAACAAATTCAAAATATATTTTCTATCTTGTATGTGTCAAACCATCTTCTAGATATTGTGAAAGAGCAGTAAACAAAATAGGCCAAAATTTGGGCATTCACAAAGTTTAATTTAATCTGTTCATTGCTTTAAAATTCGTTCAGCTGATAATAAGGGGGCTGCAGTTTCCTTTGTTTATATTTACAAAGTATATCTTTATCCTCTGTTTTCAGTCTTTCTGTTTTAAGTATTACTCTCATGAACAGAATATAACTCAATTTAATTTCTTTTAAAGATTTTATTTATTTATTTGACAGAGAGAGAGATCACAAGTAGGCAGAGAGGCAGGCAGAGAGAGAGGGGGAAGCAGGCTCTCTGCTGAGCAGAGATCCCAGGACCCTAAGATCATGACCTGAGCCAAAGGCAGAGGCTTTAACCTACTGAGCCACCCAGGTGCCCCTCAATTTAATTTTAACTAATCTGAGAATATGTCTTTTAACTTGTGAACTTTGTTCAGATAAGCAGAACCCTCAGGGACACATGGTGGTTCAGTCAGTTAACAATCTGTCTTTGCCTCAGGTCATGCATGACCCCGGGGTCTCGGAATTGAGTCCCACATTGGGCTCCAGCTCAGTAGAGAGTCTGTTTCTCTCTCTAGTCACACTTTCTGTCATTATCTATTTTTTCTCTCAAATAAATAGATAAAGTCTTAAAAAAAAAAAAAAAAGAGCAGACCCTCCCTTACATATATATATATATATTTTTTTAATATTATTTATTTATTTATTTGACAGACAGAGATCACAAGTAGGCAGAGAGGCAGGCATAGAGGAGGGGGAAGCAGGCTCCCTGCTGAGCAGAGAGCCCGCTTCCCCCTCTCTCTCTGCCTGCCTCTCTGCCTACTTGTGATCTCTCTCTGTCAAATAAATAAAGTCTTTAAAAAAAAAACAAAAAACTTTGTATTTTTTTGTTAAATTTTTTTCTTTATCCTAACAACTTTTAAGTGAAAATTTAGCCTATATTTTTTATTTTAGAGTAAGGGACAGGCAGGGCTGGGTAGTAACAAATAGGTATAGGGCTATGGGATTAGGCTCACAGAAAGCCCCAAAATGCGGAGGTATAAGGAAACCAGAGATAAGGAAACAAACCAGACCTCCCTGCTCTAGGCAAGTGGGAGGAGTGTATTTTTTTGTGAGAGTCACTGGTGACCAACAAAGAATAACCAAATCCCAAAAAAGAACTAAGCCATTAAAGATGTCATCACCAGTCCTCAGTCAAGCCAAGATACCACAAGAATGATAAGGCCACAGGCTCCTGGGTCAGTTTTAAATAAAAGTTTTAAATGAAGGACTGTCAATGGAGGCCCAAATTGGCAACCCTGCTGGGACTCTTGCTCTTCTACTTCATTTTGCTATCTTTTAAATTTAAATTTCATAACTTTCATTTTTTAATGAATTTCTATTTTTATTTGTCTCATTTTGTCTGTTTCTTATTTCTATCTTTCAATTGGATTAAGGACTATCTTCTTTTTATTTTCCTTTCCATTTCTTTTTAATTTTTATTTATTTATTTTTTAAAAGATTTTATTTATTTATTTCACAGACAGAGATCACAAGTAGGCAGAGGCAGTCAGAGAGAGAAGAGGAAGCAGGCTCCCCGCAGAGCAGAGAGCCCAATGCGGGGCTCAATCCCAGGACCCGAGATCATGACCTGAGCCAAAGGCCGAGTCTTTAACCCACTGAGCCACCCAGGAGCCTCTCTTTTTTATTTTTTAAAAATTTTAAAAAAGATTTTATTTATTCATTTGATAGGCAGAGATCACAAATAGGCAGAGAGACAGGCAGAGAGAGAGGAGGAAGCCGGATCCCCCCTGAGCAGAGAGCCGGATGCGGGCTTGATCCCAGAATCCCAGGATCATGAAGGCAGAGGCTTTAACCCACTGAACCACGCAGGCACCCCTCTCTTTTTTATTTTTTAAAGGTTTTATTTATTTATATGACAAACAGAGATCATAGGCAGAGCAGCGGGCTGAGAGAGATACATGTGGGGCTGGATCCCAGGACCCTGAGATCATGACCCCAGCCGAAGGCAGAAGCTTAACCCACTGAGCCACCCAGGGGCCCCTTTCCTTTCCATTTTTCCCATATTTATTTGTATGTTCCATCCAGATTTATTTTAGTCATATTCCTATGATTTTATTTTATTTTATTTTTTAAAGTTTTTATTTATTTATTTGACAGAGAGAGATCACAAGTAGACAGAGAGAGAGAGAGGAGGAAGCAGGCTCCCTGCTCAGCAGAGAGCCCGATGCGGGGCTCGATCCCAGGATCCTGGGATCATGACCTGACCAGAAGGCAGAGGCTTTAACCCACTGAGCCACCCAGGCGCCCCTCCTATGATTTTATTGATTGGTTGGTTCATATATTCATTTAAGTAGATTCCATATTCAGTGTGGATCTTGAACTTAAAAGCATGAGATCAAGAGTTACGCAATCCAATAGCCAGCCTGCCACACCCATGTGATTTTTAGAAATACATATTTAACACAATCTAACTCATTAATATATTATCTTTCTGCTGAAAAATACAAATACCCTACAGTACTTCACTGTAATCATCCAATTCTCTAAATATGTTATAATGATATTTTGGCTGTTAATTGCTCTGTTGTCCCTAATTCAACTAAATTATTTTAGTCATATCTTTGGTTATTATCCTTTTTTCATCTTAAACTATTTTCCGTCATTTTCCTTCTGCTTAAAATACATCATTTCTGGGAACCTGGGTAGCTCGGTGCTCGGGCTCTCTGCTCAGCGGGGAGCCTGCTTCCCCCCTCTCTCTCTGCCTGCCTCTCTACCCACTTGTGATCTGTCTGTCAAATAAATAAAGAAAATCTTTAAAAACAAAACAAAACAAAACAAAACAAAACAAAAACTATCATATCTTGCTTCCTGGACTTCCCGAATAAATACGTCGTTTGGGGACACATGGTGGCTCAGTTGGTTAGGCATGTAACTCTTCATTTTGACTCAGGTCATGATCTCAGGGTTGTGACAGTGAGCTCTGCTGGCTCCCTGTTTGGCTAGTCTGCTCGAGATTTCCTCCCCTTCTCCCTTTCCTTCTGTCCCTCCTCCCACTCATGTCTCTCTCTTTCACTCTAAAATAAATAAATAAATAAATAAATAATTTTTTTTTAAGTTATTTCACACAGATTTCTAGTTTCTTTATCTCTGTTAGTTCTAGTTCTAGTTTCTTTATCTCTGCTTCCTTTATTTATTTACTTTTTAAAAAAGATCATTTATTTATTTATATACTTATTTATTTATTTGATAGAGAGAGAGAGAGAGCAATGCACAAGTAGGGGAAGAGGCGGGCAGAGGGAGAGGGAGAAGCAGGCTCTCTGCTGAGCAAAAAGCTGGATGCTGGAGTCTATCCCAGGACTCCGGAATCATGACCTGAGCCAAAGGCAGACATTCAACTGGCTGAGCCACCCAGATGAACCTATCTGCTTCCTTTGGAGATATTATTCTTCTATTTTCTGGTGTCAATTTTTGCTGTTAAAGAGTAATGCTTTTTTTTTTTTTTTTTGTAGGTTTTGCTTTTTTTTTTCTCTCTCTCTAAAGATTTTATTTATTTGAGGGATGCCTGGTGACTCAGTCAGTTAAGCATCTGACTTCAGGTCAGGTCATGATCCCAAGTCCTGGAATAGAGTCCCATTTGGGGCTCCTTGCTCAGCAGGAAGTTCTGCTTCTCCCTCTCTCTTTGCCTCTCCCCTACTTGTGCTCTCTCTGACAAATAAATAAATAAATAAAATCTTAAAAAAAAAAGATTTTTTTTTTCTTTGAGATAGAGTGAGAGTGAGAGCAAGAGAGAAAGAGAGAGCACAAGCAGGGGGAGCAGCGGGCAGAGTGAGAGGGAGAAGCAGACCCCCGCTGATCAGGGAGCCCGATGTGGGACTCAATCCCAACACCCCAGGATCATAACCTGAGCTGAAGGCAGATGTCCAGCCACCCAGGCACCACTGCTTTGTTTCTTTTTCTTTTTTTTTTTTTTTGTTTTTGTTTATTTTAGAATAACTATCAAGATCTTTTCTGTCCTTTGGTTTACTGTAGTTTCAGTATATAGTAATTTAGTAATTTGTTTGGAATTTGTTGGGCTTGAATTTCAATTATGGAGACTTTTTTTTTTTTTTAAAGATTTTATTTATTTATTTGACAGACAGAGATCACAAATAGGCAGAGAGACAGGCAAAGAGAGAGAGGGGGAACCAGGCTCCCTGCTGAGCAGGAGCGCTGGGCACTCCCCAAAGGAATTTTTAAATATTGAAGGAGATATACAGGATTCTGGGGATTGGACTAATGCCAAACTAAGCCTTTAGGAAAGGCTTATCTGCCTATCCCAAGTACTTGTCAATGGGCTGTAAGTTAAAGGAAGTTCAGTTTTTTTTTTTTTTTCTTTTACCTTTGCTCTCTGTATCATAGAGGAAAGTGTTATGATGGCCCAAGAAACAATGGATAAGAGTTTCCATAATTAGGGCGCCTGGGTGGCTCAGTGGGTTAAAGCCTCTGCCTTTGGATCAGGTCATGATCCCAGGGTCCTGGGATTGAGCCCTGAATCGAATCGGGCTCCCTGCTCAGTGGGGAGTCGGCGTCCCCCTCCCCCACTACCCCTGTTTGTGTGCCCTGTCTCTCTCTCTCTCTCTCTTTCTCTATCAAATAAATAAAAATCTTAAAAAAAAAAAGAAAAGAAAAGAAAAGAAAAAAATCGTAAGTGGTTACAAGGATTTTTTGGTTTTCTCCTTCTACTTAATGGTTTCTTTCTCTTTTATCTTTATGTTCATTTATGTTCAAGGTGTAGTTGTTAGCTTCCTAGTTTTAGAGCATTTTCCTTTGAGATATCATTGTCCACATAAAGTCACCTAAGTAGAATTAAAATTCTTCCTTATTCAGTAAACATTTTCATAGTAGAATTTAGCATTTAAGCTAACTTTCATTCACTTTTGCCTTTGGGATTAATTTGTTCATTGGTGCATTTTTCTTGAGAGGCACCTAGGTATCTCCCTAGTTAAGCATCTGCCTTCAGCTTTGGTCATGATTCCAGAGTCCTGGGATTGAGCCTGTGTCAGGCTCCCTGCACAGTGGGGAACCTGCTTCTCCATCTGCCTGCTGCTCCCTCTGCTTGTGCCCTCTCTCTGTGTCAAGTAAGTAAATAAAAAATCTTAAATAAATTAAATAAATAAAATATTTCTTGAACTAATACTTTGTGCCAGGACCTGTGAAAAGTTCTCTTGGTATATCAAGGAACAAAAGGGTATCCTGGCACTAGAGGATCTTACAAATGAAAAATTAATCATGTATAATATACATGTAAGAAATTGATAAATTCTATAACAAAGAAAAAAATGGATGGCCCTTGTCTGACTCAATCCATAGACGATGCAACTTTTGATTTCAGGGCTATGAATTTGAGCCCTATGTTGGGTGTAGAGCTTACTTTAAAAAATAAACAAAATTAAGAAAGAAAACTGGAAAAAAAAAAAAAAAGAAAGAAAACTGGACTAGTATATGAGAGAATTTGAAATATGGGGGAAATGAGCAGATTACAATTTCAATGAAGTGGGAACATAAGCCTATTTGAATAGATAGAGACTTAGCACAGATTTGGAGGTGATATGATGTCTGTATAGAAATTGGGGAAAAGGAAGAATTGTAAGGCAGGGATGTGCTTGGTGTGTTTAAGAAATAGTAACTAGGTGGGATGCCTGGGTGGCTCAGTCTTTTAAGCATCTGCCTTCAAGTTAGGTCATGGATCCCAAGGTCCTGGGTTAGAGAGTCATATCCATTCCTTTGCTCCACAGGGATCCTGCTTCTCCCTCTTCCTCTGCGTCTTGCCCCTGCTTGTGCTCATGCTCATGCTCTGTCTCTCTCAAATGAACAAATAAAATCTTGAAGAAAAAAAAAAAAAAAGACGGGTGCTGTGGCTCAGTCATTAAGCTCTACCTTCAGCTCAGGTGATGATCCCAGGATCCTAGGATTACACCCTGCATCTCGTTCCCTGCTCAGCAGGGAGACTGCTTCTCTCAATCCCTCTGCCTGCCACTCTGTCTGCTTATGCTCTCTCTCTGTCAAATAAATAAATAGAATTTAAAAAAAGAAAGAAAGAGAGAAAGAAAGAAAGCAAGAGAGAAAGAAGAAAGGAAGGAAGGAAGGAAGGAAGGAAGGAAGGAAGGAAGGAAGGAAGGAAGGAAGGAAGGAAGGAAGAAAGAAAGAAAGAAAGAAAGAGAAAGAAGGAAAAGGAACCAAGACCCAGAAACAACTGGCTGGCTCAGCAACACATGTGGCTCATGATTTTGGGTTGGAATTTTGAGCCCCATTTTGGGTGTAGAGATTACTTCAAAAAATTTTTAAAAAACCCCAGAACTCTTTAAGAAGCACCAATAGGGGCGCCTGGGTGGCTCAGTGGGTTAAGCCGCTGCCTTCGGCTCAGGTCATGGTCTCAGGGTCCTGGGATCGAGCCCCGCATCGGGCTCTCTGCTCATCAGGGAGCCTGCTTCCTCCTCTCTCTCTGCCTGCCTCTCTGTCTACTTGTGATCTCTCTCTGTCAAATAAATAAATAAAATCTTAAAAAAAAAAAAAAAAAGAAGCACCAATAAATCAAGATCCAGGCACTTCATGTGCTTGTTACTACTAGGATATTCTTTTTTTTTAGTCCCTCTCAGCTAATAGAAATGTATATACATATGAAAATTAAATTGTTACACACATATGTTACTATTCTTTATATGTTATCTCTATTAAGATAGCTTATTCATTTATTTATTTTTAAAGATTTTATTTATGTATTTGACAGAGATCACAAGTAGGCAGAGAAGCAGGCAGAGAGAGAGGAGGAAGCAGGCTCCCTCTTGAGCAGAGAGTCCGATGTGGGGCTCGATCCCAGGACCCTGAGACCATAACCTGAGCTGAAGGCAGAGGCTTTAACCCACTGAGCCACCCAGGTGCCCCTATTAAGAGTTTTTTTTTTTTTTTTTTAAACATGCAGTGTTTATCTTCTTCTTTTTTTTTTTTTTTAAAGATTTTATTTATTTATTTGACAGAGAGAGATCACAAGTAGACAGAGAGGCAGGCAGAGAGAGAGGAGGAAGCAGGCTCCCCGCCAAGCAGAGAGCCCGATGTGGAGCTCGATCCCAGGACCCTGAGATCACGACCCGAGCCGAAGGCAGAGGCTTAACCCACAGAGCCACCCAGGCGCCCCAAGACAGTTTTAAATTAAGCAAAACTTGGATTCATAATGATATCTGCAACGCTAGTCCATTATCATGTAAATCATTAAAACATCCTCCCTTTGCTTATCAGTGATCTCTCACTTGATTAGTGAGGACCTGAATATTCACCACCTATTTGTTTAATTGTTCAATTTTAACATACAAATATAGTGATTTTTTTTTTAAGATTTTATTTATTTATTTGACAGAGAGAGAGATCACAAGTAGACAGAGAGGCAGGCAGAGAGAGGGGAAGGGAAGCAGGCTCCCTGCTGAGCAGAGAGCCCGATGCGGTACTCGATCCAGGGACTCCAGGATCATGACCTGAGCTGAAGGCAGTCGCTCAACCAACTGAGCCACCCAGGCGCCCTCCCTTTGCTTTTATAAACCACATTCATTTCCAAAGTTACTTAAGTTAGCCTTCCCTCATCCCACCTCACTGAGGTTGTTTCATACTTTTCCAATATAGTTTGATTCTTTTGTGGTATTCTGAGTTTCTCGCAAGGCTCTTCTTTATGTTAATTGTGCTGCTTGCATTGGTATGTATATGTGTGAATGCATACAAGGTTCATGTTTTTTTTTTTAATTTATATTATTTTATTTATTTTTTTAGTTTCGATTTTTTAGTTTTAGGGTTTTAAAATTTTTATTTCTTTCTTTATTTTCTTTTTTAACATATTATGTATTATTTGCCCCAGGGGTACAGGTCTGTGAATCATCAGGCTTACACACCATCACAGCATTCTTCATAGCACATACCCTCCCCAGTGTCCATCACCTAGCTACCCCATAAGGTTAATTTAAAAATTTTTTATTTATTTATTGCTTTGAGACAGAAAAAGGGACACACAAAACATGGGCAGGGAATGGGAGCAAAGAGGGAGGGAGAGAGACAATTTCAAGAAGGGTTGTCACTAAGAAGAGAGCCTGCCACGGGGTTTCATCTTATGAACCTGAGATAATGACCTGAGCCCAAACCAAGAACTGGACACTTAACCAAGTAAGCCACCAGGCGCCCCTCACTTTTGTGCTGTTAGGGTACGGAGTTAACCGCCCCTCAATTAGACAGAGAACAGTCTCGATAATGCAAGTCACACAGCAAGGTTTATTTCCAGCCAGCTGGGGCACAGCAGGTTTCAACAAGGTCCTTGTTTCAACAAGCACTCAAAGCCAAGGGTTTATATAGCATTTTCAAGGCACTTCTTCATCTTCATAACTACATACATATCTTGCACCCCACTTTGACAGTTTAACTTTAATTTTTTTTGCCCCTTCCCCCCTCCTGTCTTGCAGGATTATGATCTCTGCAAGTTAACTATATATTTTTTCTTTTAGGGCAGTCAGGAGTGGCTGAGGAATGTCACATATATGACCGAGGGGAGCGGGTGGAGAGGGGTGCAAGGTGCCAGCTTTTGCTTTGTCCTCAGCCAGGCTTCTCCCCCTCATCAGTAAGGAAGTTTAATTTTTTCTATTGCCTTTGTTTTCCACATAACTTCCTATGAAATCATCTTGCTAATAGCGCCTCATGTCACTGACTTGCTATAATAGTCTCAATCCTGATACCCATCTTCCTTTTTCCATAGAGGAAATTTCCCATGACTGTTTGAGTTTGATGGATTACCTGTTAACCTCTCCTGCTGACTTGCAATATATGCTCTTAATACAGATTATTACTGATTTACTGATGGCTCTTACTTTAGAAATAGAAATAGAAAATTCTGTGTTTGAGACAATTACAGCATGGCAAATGCATTTGACCTGTGCTTCTTTTAACCCACAACTGATAAAAGGGGATGTAGTTCAGTTTTGCAAAGATCTGATTAAATCCATTGGAAATAGGCTGTTATAGTGATGCTGGAAACAAAGGCAAAAAAATTAAATTTCCCTACTGCCCATTACCAATTGTTTGAAACAGGTACAATGACTTTAATCTGGGAGCTCAGCTGTTCCAATGTTGACACATTCCTTTTACTTTTTTTTAAAGATTTTATTTATTTAACAGAGAGAGAGAGACAGCAAGAGATGGAACACAAGTGATTTGGGAAACAGAGGCAGAAGAAAAATTATTAAATTTCTTTACCCACTGATAACCCCTTAAAACAGAGTAACATTCCTCTAGGGACTCAACTACTCCCACGTTAAGGCTTTGCTAAGAGCAAAGGACAATCCTAGCTGGACCGACCCCCTACCCCCAACCAGGATCCTCTAAGTCTACTTTAACAATTCTTTTGGAAACTTCATCTTTAAATCTCCAAGATAGTGTTGACAATCATTCCCAAGCATATGGCCTACTGATAGACATCTAACAGGTCTCATAGAAATGTTTTATTACTGGTAATGAATAATCGTTTTCCCAACCATAGTTGGCCCTCAAGGTCCTGGAAACTTTTCTTCCAAAATTCCTTAGAGAGTTATTTTATTCCTTAAGCCCCTCCCAACTTGCAAGCATATAATGAACCACTCCTCACAGCCCCAAGGCAGCAGCTCTTTCTGCCCACGGGTCTATCCCTGTGCTTTAATAATTGACTATTTTGCACAAAAGACGTCTCGAATATTCTTTCTTGTCTGTTGGATCCAAACTCTGCATCATTGAATCTTATTTATATTCTAAGACTTCATCATTTGGCAACAACAAAGGGACTTTGAGTCTTTACATTTGGACTCTGAGCTTCGGTGCAAAATTGGTGAGTACTTTCTCTCTTGTTTTAGTCTCATTTCAGGGGCTTTTCAAGGCATATGGTCTTATTGGAACACTTGTATGTCAATTGCTCAGGGTGTAATCCTCTAGCCTGTGGCTACTCTACGGGAAGGAGAATGTCTGCTTTTCTGGCCAGAATGGTAGTAAGACCCAGAAACTCGTTGCCCTCTATTTTTGTTCTTATATAAAGTTGTGTTGGGCATGGGACAGCCACCTAAGTCATCTGGACGGCTGCCAATCTTAAGACTCCCGTGTGAGTTTTCCTCCTGATTGATCTAATGTGATCCCCTCCACATCCCTGGTCTAGCCACTTCTGGCCACAGGACCTCCACTAGGAGCAGGCCAAAACCAGTACCCGACTGAATTAAAATCAACCGGGGACTATTTCCTAGGGAAGTTGGCTGCAAGGACCACATGTGTTGGAATGTCGCATAGACATGATGGATTTCAGTCTTTACTGTTTCTTGTCAGTGTCCTCTACTATTAGAGCTACAAAACTGGGTAATTTCCCCTTGGCAAACTTTTGTAGTATTTTTCATGGGTTAAAATGGCAAAATAGTATGCATCCTTCAGGACAAATAATGACATGGCGCGGCACGGTATTTTAGTCCATTCACCAGGCACTCTGATTTAATGGGGAAGGGTAGGGGAACCAGCACCCCTCCAGGGCCTTTTATGGCAGGAATGTCTTCCAAGGGAAGGCAGGATCATGATCAATAGTGATGTCTTGTTGAGGGATGCCTCCGGTCGCTTTTGGCACAGGGGAACCTCTTTACATATCCTGCATGGGATGCTACCCAGGCATCAGGGGGATTTGTAATGGACTTTCTTTACTTTTTTGGGAACATGCCTCAGTAGGCTTCTTCAGTTCCTAAGGACTCTGCCTTGGGATGCCTTTTAACCCACTGGAAATAATTTGGATTGCAAAACTTAGGAAAGGACTGAGCTCCTGTAACACTGCATGGCCTCAGTGGGATCTAACTATCTCCTCTGCAGGACATAGGGCAAATGGACCTAGGATACCTTCATTGCTCATTCCTAGGCCTTCATTGCTCTACACCAGGACCTCAACCTAAGGGCCTTTTGCAGAATGTATTTGCCTGAATGAGTCAACTAGTAAACCTCCTCCTGACATTGGATGATAAATATGTAAATAAGCCTCTTAGTAAACCCAGGTTGCTGGAGGATACACAGGCCATCCGTAGCAAAGGGGACTCTGACTTTATCTCTCTGTGTTCCACTTGTGTTCCTTCTCCCTCCCTCATTTCCCTTGTTAATGGCTGTAACTGGAGCCAACTGGGGTTAGTCTAGACTAAGTTGAGATGGAGACTTTAGGGAATATTTACAAGCAGCTACCAAAACACCCTTTGTTTTGGAGAAATTCCCTGTCTTCTCTAGCCTGAGCTGGACTGCTTAACCCCACCCCCATTGTTGGAGGGAAAAATCATGTATGCTTCTCTGTTGGGGCTGATGAGCTCTAAAACCGGGAATCCTTTCTCTGCCTTCTGGCAGTACTTTTTGTTTCTTCTGTCTCCCCCTTCTCCTGTTTCTGCACCAACATGCATGTGGCCTGCATAACTGGCTTCTAGACTGTCCTTGTGCCTCCTGTGCAACGGCTCCTTCCCTGTTCACTGTCAAGGAGCAAGAAGAGCAGCCCCTGGACCTAACATTGCCCCTCTCCAGATTTCCCCACTCGTGTCTCAGGTAAACATTCAAACTTGAGTGGGTCCAGGTGAAACGTAAATCAGTATTTAAACCAAGTTAAGCTTGTTGGTTTAATTAAGATAAACGTGAAATTTCTACCCAAGTTCATTGAAGGTCAAATAAGCTCACGTTATCTCTTAAAATTTGTTAGCAAAGAGATGACTAAACTTATGATTCACTGTCTGTCTCAAAGTTTTCATGGGTAATTGCTGAGATAACTTTCAAAGTCTCTGGTATCCTGAAAGTTTAAAGTTTTGCTTGGATGACAACTGGAATTACATTTGTTGGACATCTAGGGGCGCCTGTGTGGCTCAGTGGGTTAAGCCTCTGCTCAGATCATGATCTCAGGGTCCTAGGATCAAACCCCGCATTGGGCTCTCTGCTCAGTGGGGAGCCTGCTTCCCCCCCTCTCTCTGCCTGATTCTCTGCCTACTTGTGATCTCTCTCTGTCAAATAAACAAATAAAATCTTAAAAAAAAAATTTGTTAGACACCTAGGTCTTTTCCAAATAAGATAAAGTGCTAAATCATTGATTACTGGACATAGGTTTGTGCTTTCGACTTACTGCAAAGACATTAAGGATATGTAAAACTCTTGGTAAACATGTTTTGTACCTAAGTGATTCATAAATTTGCCATCTAAAGAATTCTGTTACAACAGTTCACAAATGGTTAATATTTAGCCATCACTACAGATTAAGGTGCTTCGAAGAGTGCAAAATTCCTCTATATGAAGAGTGCAAAATTCCTAACTATAACTAAAATGGATGGAAATAAGGGAAACAACTCTATGTGGAAAACTAGAAGACATGTAAAAAAGACATAAGAAATGGGAATGCACTTTGTTGAAGGTAAAAGAAGGTAATTTTGACCTAAATGAAGTGGTTGTTTGGAGGGAAATGGCTTGGGACAAAAAGTGAATGCAAAGGAAAGTTGTAAGTTTGTGAAGGAAAACTTTGGAATGGAATTTTAGGTTAGGTCAGAATGGACTAAGATTGAAATGAATTTTAAAAAGACACTAGTATAGAAAGTCTGCTTTCTTTGTTCAAAAAGACAAAGTTTAGATTAATTGATCTGCTATTAAGAAGTTTTTTTTTTTTTTTTAAAGATTTTATTTATTTATTTGACAGATAGAGATCACAGGTAGGCAGCGAGACAGGCAGAGAGAGAGGCAGAGAGAGAGAGGTTCCCTGCTGAGCAGAGAGCCCGATGTGGGGCTTGATCCCAGGACCCTGGGATCATGACCTGAGCCGAAGGCAGCGGCTTAACCCACTGAGCCACCCAGGCGCCCCATGCTATTAAGAAGTTTTAAAGAGTTTTCACTTTGCCTGCCCAGAAAAAAACAAAACCAAACCAGTTTCTATGTTTTGGTTTATTGGATCTTTAACATCCCTAATTCTATTTAGGCCTATGTTTTAAAAGGTTTTAACAAACTTCCCCAAGATTTAACTCTTGAACAACATCTTGAGTAATTAGGCTTCTTTGTTTGGCATGGTACATTCTGTTTCTGGCTGTTAAAGTGTTAAGTGTCACAGGCGCCTGGGTGACTAGTGGGTTAATCCTCTGCTCAGGTCATGATCCCAGGGTCCTCACTGGGGTCTCTGCCCAGTGGGAGTGGGGAGCCTGCTTCCTCCCCTCTCTCTGCCTGCCTCTCTGCCTACTTGTGATCTCTGTCAAATAAATAAAATCTTTAACAAAGAAAGTGTAATGTGGCAATGTGTCATGGGATAACTGAGTTTCCTTATCTATAGTATCATAGTGAACTCTCAGATCATTAACAATATCCATTTCTGAGTTTTTTGTCATTTATAATTGTTCTAATTCTCTTGTAATATGAGTTTTAATCTTCAAGGAGACTCATATAAAGGACTTTCAGGACAAATATTCAGGTATTCAATATACTGAAAATCCTAAAACTGAAATGGGTAAGAATTTCCAATCCTTTTTTTTTTTTTAAAGGTTTTATTTATTTATTTGACAGACAGAGATCACAAGTAGGCAGAGAGGCAGGCAGAGAGAGAGGAGGAAGCAGGCTCCCCGCTGAGCAGAGAGCCCGACGGGGGCCCGATCCCAGGACCCTGAGATCACGACCTGAGCTGAAGGCAGAGGCTTAACCACTGAGCCACCCAGATGCCCCAAGAATTTCCAATCCTGACTAAAGCTGCATTCAAACTAAACCAGAATTACTAACGTGGGACTATATGAGCTAAAAGATTATAGTGTTGTTTCTCTTATTTTAAACATTGCTCATTCTCTTATGTTTGCTCTTCCAGACTAAGGACACTTTTTCTTTCTTTCTTTTTTTAAAAAAATATTTTATTATTATTATTACTTCTTATTTGACAGAGAGAGATCACAAGTAGAGAGGCAGGCAGAGAGAGAGGGGGAAGCAGGTTCCCTGCTGAGCAGAGAGAATCCAATGCGGGGCTCGATCCCAGGACCCTGAGACCATGACCTGAGACGAAGGCAGAGGCTTTAACCCACTGAGCCACCCAGGTGCCCTGTGAGGAAACTTTTTCTTAAGATATCTGTGACTCAGGTGCCTGGGTGGCTCAGTGGGTTAACACCTCTGCCTTTGGCTCAAGTCATGATCTCAGTGTCTGGAAGTGTTCTGGGATCAAGACCTACATTGGGCTCTCTGCTTGGCAGGGAGCCTACCTCCCCCTCTCTCTGTGCCAACTCTCTGCCTACTTGTGATTAAAAAAAGATATCTGTGACTTACAGAAATGTAAAAATACTCATTTGTAAACAAATCAAAGCATTCAACTTTTCTCTGTACTTGAACCCTCTGAAACTCAAAAGGTCTCAGTAAGTATTCCTCCATGGCAATCAGTCATTTGCATGAGTTCAGTAAGAATCTGTTTTCCTTGCAACAGGACACTATTGGAAACACTGGTTATTTTACCAATGCTTTGACTAGAATGTCATATTTGAGAAAGACATATATGACCAGACAGCTTAAAAGAATGAAGGTTGACTTTATAAAACCTGGAGCTATTGAGTCCCCTGAAACTGTTGGACTGATACCTTGCTGACAGAGTTCCCAGCAGCCTTACCAGGTGAGTAAAAAATGTCACTTCGTGGCAGATGCAGGAACCTCAGGATACTTTGGGAACCTTGTGAAACAGAATCTGCCCAAATCTACAGTTATTGCAGGCATGTCTGATGGCAAATACGTGGCTTGGCTTCTTGCCTGGAGAGGCTACTAAAGTTCAACCTAAAGATTCCTTATATGAAGTTCCAGCAAAGCAGATTCTCAAAGATCTATATGATCACTTACTGTTCTTGCTGAGCTTATGTAAATAATTAAGTCAAGTTTGTTAAAACTGGACTTGTTTTTCAAATAAATTAGTCCTGATTTGACTATCTCTGGAAATGAGGGTTATTTTCAAGAAACAGTTCTGTTTTAATAACACACCATGTGGACATTAAATTCTAGATTTGTCTTTAAATGTTGTTTACCTAAACTAGACAATTTGAGGTAAACTTCAGAGATGTTACACAGTAGCTCATTTAGACAATCTTCTTTTTATTCTGTGGGAATAATAACCCCATGGTGCATGATTAAACAACGGGAATATGGGATTGATTCCCCAACAATTGCATAACTTGTCACCCTGACCATTGTACTTCTATAGAACATAACTGTTCAGAAATCATTGATCTTGTCTATTGTAGCAGGCCAGACTTAAAAGACTCCCCTATTGAAAATGCAGATTATAATTGGTTTACTGATGGCAGTAGCTTCGTGGATAAGGGAGAAAAAATGCTGGATATGCTGTAGTTAGTCTAATTAAAACTATTGAGGCAAAACCCCTACCAATAAATACTTCTGCCCAAAAGGCTGAAATAGTAGCACTTACCTGTGCTCTTCAATTGTTAAAAGGTTTAAAAATCAATACTTTTACTGACTCCAAATATGCCTTCCTGGTACTACATGCTCATGGAGCTATTTGGATGGAAAGGGAATTATTATCAAGCCATAATTCCCCAATCAAATATGGGCCTAAAATCATGACCCTTCTTGAGGCTGTACACCTACATAAGGAGATAGCTGTAATTCACTTCAAAGGATGTCAAAGGATATGAACTTAGGAAGCAAAGAAAGTAATATAGGGTTTACACCAGGCCACTGGTTTGAACCAAAAGGCCATGGGGATGACAAAAACTTCGTGAAGAAAAATTGTCTGTAGGTTTGGACTCCCTTGGTCCCTACAAAATAAGAATGGACTGCCTTTTGTTACAAATTAAAGAGAGGCCCTCCAAAACTGAATAGTCCTTGATATCTTGACTGCAGTTGCAGAAACCCAAAATTTGAAGGATGGTCTCCTCTAACAGGACCCAATGTTATATGACTCTGACTCATGTTCATAGCTTCCCCCAGGCTGGATATGCCACTGTACTCTGGGTTTTGCCTGGAACCATGGATGCATTATTAAAACCATTACCAACTTGGCCAGCCTTCCAAAACTTAAAACAATGGTGAGCTTATTCTGTGTCTCATTGGTGAAAAATTAACATCCATTTTTGTTCCCCCTTTATGAATGGAGGGTGTTTGACATATGAAAGGTCTTAACGAGTACATGGCTAAAGACTTTGCTCAAAATAGCATTTCTCTATTAAATAACTGAAACACAAATGTGTAAAGCAGTTTTACAAAATATAATGGACTTAGTTGTCCTAACAGAAGCAGAGGGTGGCACATGTACAATCATCAAAAGAAAATGTTGTGTGTAGATGCCAGATTATCACAAAAATGTCACTAGACTATAATACAAGATATGAATATCCAAATTGGAACTCTGCAAAATCCTTTTCACTCCCAGTGATTGGTTAAGTTACTGGTTTAAAGGAAGATTGTGGTAAACAATTAAAGATCTTTCTTGGACTTCTTGTTGTCTAGCCTTCCTAATCTTATTGTGTTACCTTGTTCAATATTTCTCTGCTTGGTGCGAGACTCCATTGCTGCAATGACTTCACCATGACAGATGATCCTTACAATGCACAGAGACAATTCTTTACTGTCAGTGATGGATTCAGCTGCCTCTGTCTTTCGTAACTCCCCTGCACATTCCTCAACTGACCAATATTGACCCTATCTATGGGTCATATCACATAGATATGACCCTATCTATGTCCCTCTATTCAGCAGGAAGAAGTTACAGAAGATGAGACCTTCCACCCTCAGCAATCTTAAATATTTAAGGGTCAAAATTGTTCAGGGGGGAATGATGTGGGAAACAGAGGTAGAAGAAAAATTATTAAATTTCCTTACCCACTGACAAGCCCTTAAAACAGGCAGAGTGACATTCCTCTAGAGACTCAACTACTTGCACCTTAAGGCTTTGCTAAGTAAGAACAAGCAAATGGCGATCCTAGCCTGACCAATCGCTATCCCCAACCAGGATCCTGTAAGTCTACTTTAACAATTCTTTGGAAATTTTATCTCTTTGGAAACTTATTTCCAAAGTTTCTTTGGAAACTTTATCCAAGATAGTATTGACAATCATTACCAAGCATCCCATTTCACACCAAAGACAGCTCAAGAGTTCTGTCTTGTCCGTGGGCTCCAAACTCTACATCATTGAACTTCATCTATATTTTAAGACTTCATCACAAGCAGGGGGAGTGGAAAAGGGAGAAGCAGACTCCCCACTAAGCAGGGAGCTGGACGGGGGACTCCATCCTAGTATCCTGGGATCAAGATCTGAGCTGAAGGCAGATGCTTAACAACGGAGCACCCCAGATGTCCCAATGTAGACACTTTCCTAAAGTCTTAGCCCAACCCTCAGGAACCGATAAGTCTTCTATAACATATAAAAATTGCTTTGGAAACTTCCCTTATCTCTACCCATGCCACCCCGGCCCCAGCCTATATGCTGGCAATCATCCCCCAAACATATGGCCCACTCATATACATCTGAGAGGTTCATGAATAAGGTTTTATTAGGCAGTAATAAATGACTGTTTCCCAACAGCTATCTCCCTCAAGCTCCTGGAAGGCTTGATTCCAAAATTCCTTAAAGAGTTATGTTATCATTAAACCCCTGTTAACTAGAAAGGATATAAAGGGCCAGTCCTCATGACCCTGGTGCAGCTCTTTCTGCCCATGGGTCCTGTCCAGGCGGCTTAATAAAATCATCTTTTTGCACCAAAGACATCTCAAGAATTCTTTCTAGGCTCCTGGCTCTGAACCTCAACATTTCTGTATCAGTAGGATTCTTCCTTTTGCATCCCAGTGCACTGGATTCTCAGTTCCTCCTTATTTTTGAGTGGCAGGATCCCTCACCTGGGTTACTCAACAGCTAACTTGGACAGTGTCTAAAGTCCTGAGTGCTCAGAGACAGTTCACATTTAAAGGAGAAGCTTAGGGTGCCTGGGTGGCTCAGAGGGTTAAAGCCTCTGCCTTCAGCTCAGGTCATGATCCTGGGGTCCTGGGATTGAGGTACACATCGGGTTCTCTCCTTGGTGGGGAGCCTGCTTTCTCCTCTCTCTCTGCCTGCCTCTCTGTCTACTTGTGATCTCTGTCTGTCGAACAAATAAATAAAATCTTAAAAATAAAAATAAAAAATAAAGGAGGAGCTTACTTCAGTATGTTGATTTACTTATTTGCAGGCCCAATGAGAATATTTCTTTTTTAAAAAAATATGTATTTGATTTATTTAATTGACAGACAGCAAGAGCAAATCAGCAGGAGAGCAGCAGAGGCAGAGGAGGAAATAGGCTCCTGGCTGAGCAGAGAACCTGATGTGGGCCTCGATCCCAGGACCCTAAGATCACAACTTGAACCGAAGGCAGAGGCTTAACCCACTGAGCCACCCAGGAGCCCCTCAATGGAAATTTCTTAATAACTTACATCAAGCAACCCACCTCTGGGCTAAGGTCCTTGATGACCTAATTAGACCTCTTTTCATAAACAAGGACATTTCCCAAACTTTATAAACTCTCTCCCAAGCACATTTCACCTGTAGCCACTATCAACCTGGAGAGGCTCCAGAAACCTACACCACTTCAACTTTTCCATACATAAGGGACTCTTCCAGGGGAGAATTGGCACACACATTTTATGCATATGCCTACCTTCAAGGGGCTCAGGTATCTGTTGTCTTTGCAGACACTTATTTGAGATGAACTGAAGCCTTTCCCACTAAAACAGGTGAGGTCTCATCTCAGGGTTGTGAGTTCAAGCCCTGCATTGTGTTCCACTTAAAAAAAAAAAGATAAATATATATGTATATTATATATTTATATACCAGAGAGGGTGTCAGAAAGGGCTTCAGAAAGGGCTTCAGAGGTCACTATTATGCCTTAATCACAATCTTCCCCATTTTGGTTTTCCCTCCTTCTTGCAGTCACAGAATGGCCCCCTTTTTCTGAAACAATACAAGGAGTTAAGGAAATCCTCCAGATAGAATACCATCAGCGTGCAGCATGCCACCCACAGTCTGCAGAGATGGTAGAGAGGGCTAACCAAACCATAAAAAGGCTTCTCACAAAACTTACACATGAAACTCAAAATGTTGGCTGACGCTCCCTTCCCCTTTTATTATTAAGGTCATGAATCACTCCAAAATCTACAACACATCTATGTCAAAAATCATTACTTTCCTGGGGTGCCTGGGTAGCTTACACAGTTAAAAGTCTGCTTTTGCTCAGGTCATGATCCCATAGTCCTGGGACAAGTCCTGCATCGGGCTCCCTGCTCAGTGGGAAATCTGTTTCTCCCTCTACCTCTCCCCCTGCTCATGCTCTCTCTGTCTCTCTCTGTCTCAAATGAATAAATTTAAAAAAAAAAAAATCTTAAAAAAAAAAGAAAAGAAATCATAACTTTCCCGGAGCTGTTCCCCCACTGATGTCGGGCTCTCATAACATGATCATTGTGCCTTTGGGACTAATTTATGTCTTTCTCATCCTAATTTTCTTTTGCTTTCCTCTTTCTTGGACCATGCAACACAAGCATGGTTTTTACGGAATGAAACCAGTTCATGGATATCCTGGCTTCTTCCATTCTTAGATCCCCTGGCCTCAATAGTCATACTTGTAATTATTGACCCCCTCTCTGTAATCTGTTAAATTTGTCTCTTCTAGAATCCAACAATTCTCTATAGTAATAATGGTTCAATGGGGATTCTAACCTATACCATCAGAAATTCCCTTCCCCCCTAGTTCTTTGGGCCAGTCCATCAAGGAATTTTACTCAAATCACCTATCAGTGTATTAATATAAAATTAGGCTATGGTATATAATTGCACAGAAGTCCTAATGGACTGACAAGTTTAGGTGGAGTTATCTCTACATCCCTCATTCAGCATAAGCAATTACATAAGATATGACCTTCTCCCTAAGCAACCTTAAAGATTTACAGGTCAAATTGTTTAGGGGAGTATGTAGAGGGCACTTTTAGCCAACAGGCTTGAGCAATGCAACTTGATTGAGGTAAGAGGGCGCACGCCCACACAGAACTGAATGAGGACAGACCAGACAACACAGACAGGCTCATTAAGAAACCCACCACAGAATAGCCATAGGGCCTAACTAATCAGTGGGCTACTACTTACAACCAGGCACATTACCAAAAAAGGAAAAATTCCACATGTTCCCATACATCCTCACTCTGCACTATAACTGTTCCCTCACACTGCCTTGCTGTAGATAGTCTCCCCCTTTTCCTGCCTGCTGCTTCCTTTCTTTTTTTTTTTAAAGACTTTATTTGACACAGAGAGAGAGATTACAAGGAGGCAGAGAGGCAGGCAGGGAGAGAGGGAAGCAGGCTCTCTGTCTAAGCAGGGAGCCCGATGCAGGACTTGATTCCAGGACCCTGAGGTCATGACCTGAGCCGAAGGCAGAGGCTTAACGCACTGAGCCACCCTGCCTGCTGCTTCCTTAAGCTATATTCAGTAAATTTCTATCTTGTTTGTTCTGCCACAGGTGAATGCTTTCATAGCCCATGCCGCCGGGTTCTACCTGATTGCCCCACATTGTGGGCCCTCATTTGATCCTGAGAGACACCACATTTGGTGGCCCATACAGAGAGACTTTGTAGTCTCCACATTGTTGGCTACCTGAAACCTTATACTTAGATAGGTTTAATAATGGGTATTCATTAACACAATGACAAATAACAAATAAACACAGTGTCTATTTTGGCCTCCTATTACAAAAGAATTAAAGACTTGTGTTGTGGGCGCCTGGGTGGCTCAGTGGGTTAAGCCTCTGCCTTCAGCTCAGGTCATGATCGCAGCGTCCTGGGATTGAGCCCCACGTTGGGCTCTCTGCTCAGTGGGGAGCCTGCTTCCCTCTTTCTCTGCCTGCCTCTCTGCCTACTTGTGATCTCTGTCAAATAAATAAAATCTTTAAAAAAAATAGTTAAACGGGCGCCTGGGTGGCTCAGCGGGTTAAGCCGCTGCCTTCGGCTCAGGTCATGATCTCAGGGTCCTGGGATCGAGCCCCGCATCGGGCTCTCTGCTCAGCGGAGAGCCTGCTTCCTCCTCCCTCTCTGCCTGCTTGTGATCTCTCTCTGTCAAATAAATAAATAATTAATTAAAAACAATAGTTAAAAAAAAAAAAGACTTGTGTTGTGTTAGCAGACATGTCCAACATTTCTAGAACTGTATGCTTCTATGAATTATGAAATTGTATTCGTAAATTTGCCAAATAGTTCACAATTGCTTATTTCTTAATTTTCACCAGAAATTAAGGTTTTTGAGGCTAAAACTTCTAATATATGCAATTAAAGCTAATAGAAATAATGTGGGAAACATCTCTGTATGCAAGGGAAGTAGGATATCTGTTTTTGCTAAGGAAAAGGTCTGAGAAATTGAGGTGCATTTGAAATAATGAGTCTAAGTGAAATGAAAGTAATTTTCCTAAATAAGGATGGTTATTTTATTTTATTTTATTTATTTATTTTTAAAGATTTTATTTATTTATTTGACAGATAGAGATCACAGGTAGGCAGCGAGACAGGCAGAGAGAGAGAGAGGAGGAAGCAGGTTCCCTGCTGAGCAGAGAGCCCGATGTGGGGCTTGATCCCAGGACCCTGGGATCATGACCTGAGCCGAAGGCATAGGCTTTAACCCACTGAGCCACCCAGGCGCCCCAGGATGGTTATTTTAGAACGGGGAAGAAGACAACAAAGAACTAAATGGATATAAAAAAGAAAATTGTAGGGGCACTGGGTGGCTCAGTCAGTTGGGTGTGTCTACCTTTGTCTTGGGACCAGAGGGAACCCACGTTGAGCTTCTTGCTCAGTGGAGAGCATGATTCTCCCTCTCCTTTGTCCCTTTTGTCCCTCCCTGCATGTGCTCTCTCTCCCCCTCTCTTTCTCAAATAAATAAAATCTTTAAAAAATAATAAAAGGATACAATTTTCTTAAGACTATTTGGTCTGTTCTTGTTAATTTTCTGAAAAGTTTTTTTTTTTTTTTTTTTTTTTTTTTTTTTTTTGGTCTTATTTTTGTTTCTAATTTAGAAAGCAAAGTAACCTGCCTGGACACTAAAAATTTTGCATTTCACCAAAATAACTTACTGTACTTTATATTGTCCTTATCAGGAGTTTAAGAAGACCCAGTCATCTTCTTTTTTAAGATTTTATTGGGGCGCCTGGGTGGCTCAGTTGTTAAACATCTGTCTTCAGTTCAGGTCATGAATTCAGGGTCCTGGGATTGAGCCCCATGTTAGGCTTCCTGCTTAGAGAGTCTGCTTCTCCATCTCCCAACTCCTCCTGCTTGTGTTCCCTCTCTCTGTGTCATCCTCTGTAAAATAAATGAAATCTTAAAAAAAAATTGAGGTTTTGAGGAAAAGATTTTTAACAAGTAAGATTTCATTTATTTGAGAGAGAGAAAAAGATAGCAACAGACAGCCTGAACGAGACAAGTGAGCATAAGCTGAGAGGAGAGGGAGAAGCAGAATCCCTGCTGGGCATGGAGTCCGATGTGGAGCTCTATCTTGATTCCAGGACCCTGGGATCATGACCTGAACTGAGGGCAGTTGCTTAACTGAGCTACACAGGCATTCCTTGTTGGGTAATGTACAAAGTATATATCTAACCAGAATGCTATGGGTAACAGGCCAGGGAGAATAAAGGAAGAACATGGCAAATATTTCCTAAGTACTTTTTTTTTTTAAGATTTTATTTTATTTGACAGATAGAGATCACAAGTAGGCAGAGAGACAGGAAGAGAGAGAGAGAGAGAGAGGAGGCAGCAGGCTCCCTGCCGAGCAGAGGCCCATTGCAGGGCTCGATCCCAGGACTCTGGGATCATGACCTGAGCTGAAGGCAGAGGCTTTAACCCACTGAGCCACCCAGGTGCCCCCCTAAGTACTTTTTTTCTGAGTAATGTACTTCTCAAATGTAGGAGGATAGCTTACTTGAGGTCAACCTGAAGCAGTCTGGGTATGGAGTGGTTTGCATTCTGAAGATGAAATTCCCAACTACTATGAAAGCAGAAAGACCCTAATGGTGGGTCATTTTAGGATCATGGCTGCAAAACTGTCAGTGCACAACAGGTTAGAACCAGGATAAAACAGGCAAAATAGAAGGGTATGAGATGTGCAGGAAAGGAAGGGTTTGTGGATGGAAATGGTGGCTTTATTAAGTGATCTTTTAGGCTGTACCGATTTATTAAGATGGAAAGAAGGTGGGCGCCTGGGTGGCTCAGTGGGTTAAGCTGCTGCCTTCGGCTCAGGTCATGATCTCAGGGTCCTGGGATCGAGTCCCACATCGGGCTCTCTGCTCGGCAAGAAGCCTGCTTCCCTCTCTCTCTCTGCCTGCCTCTCCGTCTACTTGTGATCTCTCTCTGTCAAATAAATAAAATCTTAAAAAAAAAAAAAAAGATGGAAAGAAGGTTTCTTCAATGTTTACCCATCTTCCCATAGCATGTATTAGATAAAACAAGCTATAGAGTCTGCAGTAATATAGTACCTCCTTTGCAATGTTTTCCATCTTTCTATTTCCAATGTTTAAGGCTACTGTGGGAAATAAGGATATAGGGTAGACTTTAAATAAGCCAAAGTAGGGATTGGTAAAAGTTGGTGATCAGTGGAGGCATGCCATTGGATTTACACTAATGATTTTGAGAAGGGCTAAGGAGTTGACTTCAGTTTTCAAGAGGGGTCAAAAATTGTATGGCAAGAAGATTCTTAGTCTGTTTTCTTAGATTACCTGTCTTGGAGCCAACATCTGTACTCATGCTATATAACAGTCTTTCCTACATTGTAGCATATTTATATCTGTCTTAAGCTTCTGATGACTGGTGTCCAACTGGACACAGGGAACAGTGTTGATAAATATAAATCTTTTTACCCATTTTCTAATTTCTTTAAGTAGGCTCCATATGGGCCCACACTGGAACCTAACATAGGTTAGGTTCTCTCCACCCTGAGAGATTAAGACCAGAGCTGAGATCAAGAGTCCAACCCTTATCCAACTGAGCTACCTGGGTGCCCCTTTTTCACTTTTTTTAAAATAAGCTTTGTACCCCACATGGGGCTTGAATTCAAAACCCCAAGATCAAGAGTTGTACACTCATCCATGTGTGCCAGTCAGGGACCCCCAGTGTTCTAATTACTCTCAGGCAATTAGCATTAAGGTGGCACTTGGCAGAAATCAGCATGGAAGCCCATAGTAATAACTGGAATGTTTTTGCTGAATAAGAGATATAAATTGGGGGCACCTGGGTGGCTCAGTGGATTAAGCCTCTTTGGCTCAGGTCATGATCTCAGGGTCCTAGGATCGAGCCCCACATCGGGCTCTCTGCTCGATGATCGGGCTCTCTGCCTGCTTCCTCCTTCTCTCTGCCTGCCTCTCCTCATACTTGTGACCTGTCAAATAAATAAAATCTTAAAAAAAAAAAGATAAAATTTGCAAATTACCTATTACCTGGAAAATGATTTACAGCAAGACCAGATGAGTCATTTAGACGGTTTGTGTTCTATCAGTTGAGAAGTTCTGGTAACTGCTGTCCAGAGTGTGATTAAAACTTAAGCATCAGTTTTCTCACTGTCACAAGGTTTTGCCCTCCTATCAAGATAAGTTAGTCTGGTTCATGTGGTTGCACATAAAAACCAGTGTTGATTTGCATCAGTAAACAGAAAACCCTGATGATAGAGAACCTAAATCTTTTATAATGGGTAGTAGGTAAACTCCAATTTTTGCCTAGAAATATGCATTATCTTTACATATGAATAGGAAAAGAAATATGCTCATCCCAGAGGGATGCTCTAGAAAAAGTATCACACACACAAAAATGTGCAAAAAATGTTAGAAATGGCCTTACTACCCAATATCCAGGGTTTCACTGAATATCAAGACCAGTTACAGGCTAACAATTAGTACTCTGGAGCTCAGTATGAAGCAACTGAACTGTTTTCGTTGCTTTTTCCAAACACGGTATTATCTCCTCTCTATAGCTCTATCAACTTATGTTATGGCTATGTCTCCTTCCTAGGCTTATCCTGAAGTTTCCCTAAGGTGTGGGTTAGAGATTTAGCTTTTCCTTTTCTTTGAGCTTGTTACTAAGCCCAAAGATTGAGAGCCAACATGGGTGTGTATATACTGAGACTAGCTAAAATTTGCAGAAAATTTTACTTTTGGGGAAGATCTATATAGAGTCATTGAAAGTAACCATTCACATAGAAGACTTAATTCTCAAATATCACAGGCCTTTTTTTCTTTTCAGAATTTTATTTCTTGGTCTCTGATGTGCATTCATTTTTGCATATTGAATGAAAACCTGGGTATGTGTTTTTGCTTAACATTTTTTTTTTTAAGATTTGAGACAGTGTGTGTGCTCAAGCTGGGGGAGGGGCAGATGGTGAGGAAGAAGCAGGCTCTCTGCCAAGCCCCCAACATGGGGCTCCTTACCAAGACCTTAGGATCATGTCCTGAACCAAAGGCAGACATTTAACCAACTGCGTCACCCAATGACCCGAGACATGTCTTGTCACGGTTTCCAGATTTAAGTAATAAAAACCCATCCTAAAAGTCACACCCCCCTTTTAAAAATTTTAATTCCAGCTAGTGACTGAAAGTGACTGGAAGCTTCAGTCTAGATGGAGGCTCTTACTGATGATAGGAAGAATTCCTGAAGTTGTCTAAAACTTCTCAGGGGTCTAAAACCATTAATAAAGGTATCCTGAGGGGTGCCTGGGTGGCTCAGTGGGTTAAAGCCTCTGCCTTCGGCTCAGGTTATAATCTCAGGGTCCTGGGATCGAGCCCCGCATCGGGCTCTCTGCTCAGCGGGGAGCCTGCTTCCTCCTCTCTCTCTGCCTGCCTCTCTGCCTACTTGTGATCTCTGTCAAATAAATAAAATCTTAAAAAAATAAATAAATAAAGGTATCCTGAGACACCATGCTAGGCCAGTCTAGGGCAGCCAGAGATATACATATTAGGCAATGGAAAAAAACAAACAAACCTGGAACCCCAAGATACACCATGAATTTGCCCTGTTGAACTAAACACTATGAAATGAAAGGTCAGGGAGTCTCAGGTGTGTATACCTACAACATAGGCATTAGCCTCATTTCTTTGCAACCTCAATTAGAGGGTTCCATGTCAGAATAAGCAAACATGAACCATTTAACTGGGTAGTTGCTGGGAAAGCAAAGTTGGGAGCAGTTTCTAGCCTACATTTACATCCCTGAAACTGCTATTGAAAGCCTTAGGACTCTAGGACACCTTGCAAGGTGTTTTTTTTTTTTTTTTTCCCCCTAAAGATTTTATTTATTTGACAGATCACAAACAAGCAGAGACAGGCAGAGAGGGGGAAGTAGGCTCCCTGTTGAGCAGAGAACCTGATGTGAAGCTTGTGCCGAAGGCAGAGACTTTAACCCACTGAGCCACCCAGGTGCCCCTTGGAAAGGGTTTATAATGGGGAAGAGGTCTCCCTAAGATTGTTTCCCTTACCCCATTTGTTTCCTGCCTAGTCACATGGAAAGGGAACACCATCATGTTCCAGGAAACATAGCAACTAAGTGCAAGAACAAGGCACTGAGGCAGTTTTCTTGGTCATCTTTCCATCCCTCTGCCACAACAAAGTAAAAAACCAACCAATGAAGTACCATAATTGATGGCAAATCTGCTTCTCCCTCTCCCGCTGTACACTCTTCTATTATCTCACTTCAAATACTTAAAATCTTCAGAAAAATAATATAGCCTATGATTTTACATTTACATTACATTTACAGAAATTTTAAGGACAAAAGCCAATCTCTGATGTTAGAAATCAGGATAGTATCTATCCTTCAGTGATGGGAAATTAGTTCTACAGAACACAAAAAATTTGAGACTGATTCCCTTAAAAAAGCCAATTTCATAATATCTATTGTATTAACATGTTAAGCTGGTTTGGTTACATCAGCTAACTGGTAGGGGCTGCTTGCCTTGATGTGTGACCAAAGTTGGAGACTGGAAAGCTATTATTCTCCAGGTTGACAGTACAATTTCATTTCTACATCTCATGATTAAGGCACAACTGACAGCAACAAGATTACGTTCAACTTTTTATTTTAGTAAAATCAGAATAAACACAGCACATGCAGTGCCAGCATCTAAAACTAATACAATAAGCAATTACTAACTTATTGACTTGAGATTCAAGATCTACATTCAGCAGCTTTAAATCCATACTTACTGATAAAATTGAATATAAAAGTCACTAGTATGACAATACACAAAGATAACCACATGTTTGAGAATTGCAAATATGCCAGACAGCCACTGTAAACCAAGCCAAACAAAAACATTAACTAAAATAAAACTCACAGAACCTTTGAGAATGTGGACACTTCATTATCAGTGTTCAGAAGTGTTTCATTAGTATTTTAAGACAAGTGTATCAAAACCTTGGCATGTTTTAATTTCAAGTTGCCAATTTTGTCTTAAAGTTTTGTCAGAAAGTTACAACTAGCTGTTTCACCAGTGCCGGGTCTGCTTAATTTGACTCAATTGTTTAATAGAACTTAACATTTAAAGCTCACACTACCCCGAAATATATTATTTCACATATGGTGACATTCAACATTCAAGTGCCAGTGTTTTTGTACTGTCTTTTGGTCAAGTTTCTTTAAACTTTCAAAGAATTCACATTTTAGGCTTACAAAAATAAATATCTGTCAAAATGTTCAATAAATATTACACAAACTAGCAGCAAAAAGTATCTAAAATCTGTCGTGTGCAAATAGTTTTTTTCAACTACCATTCCGTGGTCCCAAATAAAATTTTAGAATCTATTTAACAAGCTGCGTTCAACAATCTCCAAGAGACAAAATAAGATTGGAAGTTTAAGGACACGCACACAACATATATATATAAAATTCTCTGAATGTGCAATAAAATAAGTACTTTGTAAAAAGTCATGGGCAAAATGTACAGGAGTCTAAACCCATACTAAGTGAAATAGCACCGTTAACAAATGACCTCAATACTGTCAAGTGCACCTACTTCATGGTTTTTAGAACAAGGCACAATATTCTTGAAAATCTATTGCACTTTTTTAAGAAAAATTTTTGCCTCCTTATGCCATCACAAAGATAGTTTTTGAGGATTACTGCATTCTGGCCACAAAATCACCACAGAATTCAAGCAGAAGAGGCATTTTTAATGGTGGATAATCATCTTTGGCCAAATTTATCATAGACTATAACTATAATGGAAACCTATGCAACTAAAATAGGTTAAGACTGCAGCATATAGAAATAACATCTTATGCAGTTTACTATATATTTCCAACCTGTTGATCTCAAGGATTTTAGTGTTTTTATTATCCTGAACTACAAAGTCTACAAGTGTAAGCCATTTTAACATTTCAACGCAGCTTAAAGAGTTAATGTGAATCTATATTAAAGTAAAGCCTGCTGCATAATCCCTCCTGCTCATATCCTCTTGACCAAAAAACATCAACACTAGCATGCGTTAAAGACCCAAACCGAAGCAGGCCCATAAAGACTGGTCACTACTATGGTCAACTATCCTACCATTTCAAATTTATTTATGGCAGGCATTAAAAAATCTAATTAGATGAAATCCCCCTCAAACACTTTTGTTATCAAACCCTTAAAACTCTTCCTGTAATAGTATGCCCACATCTGCTTAGCTTAAAATTACTAACTTAAACATTAAAAGAGGAATTGCTGTATTTATTTGCATTAACTTTGAAGGATGCTTTGAAAAATGTGAATGTATTCATACATGCCACCTTATCTTGACTAGAATGGCTTATTTAAAAACTAAAAGATTCTGAGTGCCTATCCAGGATAGAGTGAGCAAGTCAGAACTGTAACTTAGTACGGATTGCCTCCTTTGAAACTAATACTGCCTTAAGATGTTGTTCTTCCAGTCTGCAAGTACCAAGAAGTGCCTAAGTTTTTTTGCCATATTATTATCTACAGATGAATGATTCCTGTTAAGTTATATCACACCTGTGTGCCAAGGTTTGATTTTAGCCCAAGTTCAGGAAATTTATTTTTTCAAAACAATTGATATCTTGAGCATTACTGAGCCAACAGGACATCAAAATAATAAGTTGTCTAAAGTTAAAGTCACAGTACATTAACAAACAAATGATCCTCAGTCACAAAATTATAAATGCAGTTTGGGGTGATAATAAGCAGGAGGGGAGTTAATCCAAACTACAGCAATTATGTCTTCAACTTCTGAATAAGGCTGTTCATTGTTCCTTTCTTCTTGTGACTTTGAAGCTCCCTTAAATTTTCAGGAGAATCACAGCTGGTAATGTACTGCAAGGTCTTGAAGCTATAAAATATAGTCTGGCTAAGTTACATGTGGTTTCCATATTAGCTTGTTTGAAAAGGGTGACTTCGTTGCAAAGCAGATTCAATTGCCCCACCAGTCAACCCCCTGGGAGTTGTAATTTCCTCCATATCCATCACTATTGTAGAAGCCTCCATAGCCACCTATCAAGAAATGTTTGAAAACAGAAATTAGTTCAGCCACTTAAGTTTCTACTGGATTTTGTATTCTTGGAAATTTCTCCAATAAATTATACTTTAAGAAAAAATAAAAACCAGTCACTTAAGACATAAACAGGAAAAATTAACATTACCTCCACCAAATCCTCTGCTGCTGCTGTGACCACCTCCACCACTACGGCTGCTGCTTGCACGACCACTACTAAAGCTAGAACTGCTGGAACCACTACTTTGTCGATAGTCTCTGGCACCAAATCCTCCACTGAATCTACTAATAAAAGGAAAATCATAGTTTATGTTTTCAACTCAATTAAACCAACAATTCCCGTGTACTTTCTTTTTTTTTTTTTTTAAGATTTTATTTATTTATTTGACAGAGAGAGATCACAAGTAGAGAGAGAGGCAGGCGGAGAGAGAGGAGGGAGCAGGCGGAGAGAGAGGAGGGAGCAGGCTCCCCGCTGAGCAGAGAGCCCGATGCGGGACTCGATCCCAGGACCCTGAGATCACGACCCGAGCCAAAGGCAGCAGCTTAACCCACTGAGCCACCCAGGCGCCCCCCGTGTACTTTCCAATCCTCAACTCAACTGCCATGATACTCTTCCAATAGTGTTTCTAAAATCCTGAGCCCTGGGGCGCCTGGGTGGCTCAGTGGGTTAAGCCGCTGCCTTCGGCTCGGGTCATGATCTCAGGGTCCTGGGATCGAGCCCCGCATCGGGCTCTCTGCTCAGCGGGGAGCCTGCTTCCTCCTCTCTCTGCCTGCCTCTCTGCCTGCTTGTGATCTCTCTGTCAAATAAATAAATAAAAAATCTTAAAAAAAAAAAAAAATAAAATAAAATAAAATCCTGAGCCCTTAACCAGGCTGACATTTAACTCTTTAATATTTATTTTTATTTATATATATATTTTTTTAAAGAATTTATTTATTTGACAGAGAGAGATCACAAATAGGCAGAGCGGCAAGCAGAGAGAGAGGAGGAAGCAGGTACCCTGCCAAGCACATGCGGAACTCGATCCCAGAACCCTGAGATCGTGACCCGAGCTGAAGGCAGAGGATTAACCCACTGAGCCACCCATGCTCCCCATTAACATCTATTTTAATTTTTTGTCACATCTACTATCCCTTGTCAAAAATATATTAAGTAATGGCAGTGTTTTAGCTAACCCTGGACACAACTTTCTACCCAAAGCTGGTAACAATAATGAAGCTCAAAACAACAACCTGTACCTCTTAGAGCGTCCACGACTGCCACCCTTATAGTGGTGTTCATAAGCCATATTTTCTAACCAAGATGGCACTTCTTGTTTAGCTTCAACGAGCAGATCCAACAAATCCTTTGTGATATTTACGTTTCTTTCATTAAAGAATGAGGTGGCAAGGCCTACAAAAATCCAAAGTAATACATAAAACTGAGGTTTCCATAAAATAGTCTGGGCTCTTCCTTCATATATTTAATAGTAAGCAGGAATAAAAAATGTTGTAATATGTGATGTAATCAAACTAGAGATTTAAACAGTAATTTTAGTTATCTGGTGTCACACATCAGTTTTCCCTTGAAAGATAATTTTTAGTATTAAGGATTCTATGACAAACCATTAAATAAATCAACACTTTACCAAGGTTTCCCACACGTCCTGTACGGCCAATCCGATGTACATATTCCTCAATATCACTTGGCAAATCAAAATTGATAACATGTTTCACATTTGAAATGTCTAGTCCTCTTGCTGCCACCTGAAAAATAACTTTTGTTTAAAAAAAAAAAAAAAAAAAAAAAGCGCATCATTCAAACATGCCTAACTCAAAAATAAAAATATACACACAGCTGTAGCCACTAAAATAGGGCTTTTTCCTGAGCGGAACTGGTGAAGGGCCTCCTCTCTATCTCTCTGTGATCGGTCACCATGGATACTGGTACAAGCATATCCTTCATGGTATAAGAAGTCCTCCAAAGAATCAGCACCCTTTTTGGTCTCCACAAACACTAAAGTCAGTGAATCCTTCCCTGTAAAATTAGATATAAGGTTTTGTTTACTAATAAGAACTCAGCACTTTGGTTCTCTCTGCACTCCATAAAGCAAGCACACAGAGATAATTAAAATAAGCCTTAATCATTTAGACAGGTTGGCAAAAGGGTAGGAGCTAAAGAGATCCAAGTAGATTCTCACTACACTATTATTAACTTCACCTGTTGCATTTAAGAGATCAAGAAGAAATGATCGTTTGTCTGATTCTTCCACCCAAACTACTTTTTGTGTGATGTTCTCAGAGGTGGAGCCAACTCTGCCTACAGCCAGAAAAATGTATTCATCCAAGAAATCACGAGCAAGCATCTAAAAAGGAGAAAACACTGTTAGTCTCCAACTTCTTAAAATTATCTGAAAATACTTATTTACAAATGTTCTAAAAGAACAGTAAATCATACCTGTATTTCCTTAGGGAAAGTAGCACTGAACATCATAGTGTGGCGAATACCCTTTGGTGGCATAGTATCTTGTTCAACTATACGTCGTATCTGAGGTTCAAATCCCATATCCAGCATCCTATCTGCTTCATCCAACACTAAGTATCTTTTATGAAAAATACTCACTTTAGAATTTGATGAGAAACTGACCACTGAATATAACTGTGTAATATTCATCCTAACGTGCTAGCCTTGCAAAGTAACACATGTGAAACACGTAAATCACATAGCCATTATCTGACACTGTTCCAATGAATCATACAGGTTAACTGTGACTTTCAAAAATTATGCAGTTACATTACTGAAGTTAGTAAATCTGAAGACAATCTTACTACAATCACTACAAAATGACCAGTAATATGAAAGTTCTACTCCTGTAACCAACAATGCACGGTATGCTAGAATTTAAATAAACTGAAAATCAAAAAATAAAAGAAATTACATCTTTTAAACATAAAAATTAACACTTACTTGCAAAAGTCTAATCCAATCTTTCCTCTTTCCATCATATCCACTAGACGTCCTGGAGTGGCCACTAACAAGTGACAACCACGCTCTAAGTCTCGAATCTGCTGACCAATATCAGCACCACCATAAACCACACAAGGACGAACTCTAGACCGGTATGAAAACTATAAGCAAAGAGTTTATTAGATATTCATAAAAACAACATTAGAATCAATGAAAATGGCAATAATCAGTAAAATGCATACTTACTTTTCTGGCTTCCTCATAAATCTGTACAGCCAATTCTCTTGTGGGGGCTAAAATTAAGGAGATAGGATATTGTTTACGGCGCCCGTATCTTCCATTTTCCTAAGAAATGAGAATAATTTAGAAAGTAAACTCAAAAAGCCAAAACTTTGTTGTTTTTTGAAACAACTCATCACAGCAAAATTCCCTTTATAATTAAGAATTACACATCCATGGTGCCTGGATGGCTCAGTCAGGTAAACATCTGCCTTCAGCTCAGGTCATAATCCAGGTCCTGGGATTGGGTCCCATATCAGGCCCCCTGCTCGGCAGGGTGTCTGCTTCTCACTTTCCCTCTCCTCCTGCCTGCTCATGCTCTCTTAAATATCTTTTTTTTTAAATTAAGAAATAAATAAATATAGTAAGAAAGAGGAACTAAAATAAAACACAGTTAGTATTGTTTAGAAAGAAAGGTCCCAACTAATATTTATCAAGTTTTCACTATGCTAACAACTTATTTTATAAGGAAATCAATCTTTACCTTCACAGCCTTCAAAGCCTCGCCTGGACCATCTGTGTAAATCTGACTTAAGATGGGCAACAGAAATGCTGCAGTTTTTCCAGACCCTGTTAAAAAAATAATTGTGTTCCACATTCCCTTTTAGTGAAAAAAAATTTTACCTTATGCCAAGTTTTGGGAAAAATAAGGTATATTCATATAGTCAAAGCGAGAATGCCAAGTGATTCCTGTTATCTATTTTAATGCAATCCTCTACTCTTCAGATTTTAATTTACATGAAATCGGCATCAACTTCCCATTCTTTACTTTTTTATATCCTGTAATACTGATAGAATGCAGAACAGTTTCTGAAGTTTAACAGTAAAGGGCTTTATACAGTAGTCGGTTTCCTTTGCAGAATAAAAGCCTTGGTTATAACTGTTTAAATGAAACTTATTTTAAAAAAACAAATCCCAGATTTAGCCTGAACATCACAGTTAAACATAAAACGAAGAAATCCTTAAAGAAGAAACTTTTATTACAAATGACTTAAGTTTCTTTTCTTTCTATACACAGGAATGTTTTACATGGAGAAGTAGTTCTGCTGTCTTTTTATCACTAACTCTGCCCAATTGCCAAAATATTAGAGAGAGGAGGCACAATTACCCCCCCCATTTTTATGAATCACAAATTCTTCTCTAAGTTGAGTATTTCCTATTCCAGTTATGTAGCTAATGTTCCGTTCCCCTGCACTGCATTCACAACTTTCCCTGCTGCAGTAATAGCAGGCTGACAATTCACTGCACAATTCCCCAAGATGTCCTCATATATCCAAAGAATAAAAAGATACAAAAAACACTTCAACTAGGGCGCCTGGGTGGCTCAGTGGTTAAAGCCTCTGCCTTCGGCTCAGGTCATGATCTCAGGGTCCTGGGATTGAGTCCCGCATCGGGCTCTCTGCTCAGCAGGGAGCCTGCCTCCTCCTCCTGTTTCTCTCTGCCTGCCTCTCTGCCTACTTGTGATCTGTCTGTCAAATAAATAATAATAAAAAAAAAAATCTAAAAAACAAACAAACAAACAAACAAACAAACACTTCAATTAATGTTTACCTAACTCAGAATCAGGCTACCCATAGCTCAATTCTCCCGGTAAAAAGTACTATTTCTAGAGAAAGACCAGCTGAATTATTAACTTTAATTCTTTATCTAATCAGCTTACCTGTTTGGGCACAAGCCATCAAGTCTCTTTTTTCTTTGATAATAGGAATGGCATGTTTCTGCACTGGAGTTGGACGAGTGTAACGAGTCAGCTCAATGTTCCCCATGATAATTTCTCCCATCTCAACATCACTGAACTATCAAGGAAATAAAAGCAAGTCAAACACAACTAGAAATGTCTAACCTGTTACAATTTCTGTGTTGTGCTACTTATGACCAAAACACCCAACCCCTAATATGCACTTTTGGATGTGATTTTATCTGCTATAATTTTAGGTTGAAAGTACCTGAAAAAGTTCTAGGTATTTTTAAAGAAAGAGACTTCAGTGTCTAAAATACAAGAGTAACTTTTGGATTCTTTGTTATGTTTGACATTTTCTATTTCAGCATTGTTCATAATGGTGACATAAAATCTTAGTCTCTCTTTTTATAACCCAATCAAGTCCTTAAATAGTTAACAAAGAACTGTTAAGGAGTCATACAAAAACAACTTACACTTTCAATATGTGGAGGACAGTTATTGCCAGTTGCCTCTACTGGTATATCATCGTATTTCTCAAAGTTTATTCCGGTGTTTCCTCCAGAGAAGAGTTCCCTAATATCAAATAATTATTATATAGTTATACTAAGTAACAAGTTTCATATCAATCAACATATATTTCAAAAACTTACTGCTCCAATCGTTCACTTGGTGGAAGTGGTTTTGACCAGTCATCGTCATCTGATTTGTCACACCAACGACTGTGTCCACTGCGTTCAAACTTGCCAAAGCTAGTCCTGTCACCACGACTGCCAATACCATCATAGTCACTCCGTCCACGATCATCAAACCTAAACAGCATAAACAATTGATACATGTCATTTAGCTTATATCACAGTATCTCTATATATCTCTAGATATATACTTGTATACTAGTTGAATTGTATCAGGAATACCTTTCAAAGATTTCAATAATTCAATAGTGGCTGTCTCATTTATGAAATAATGCCCTTTAATTTTTTTAAAGAAGATTTTATTTGACAGAGAGAGAGAGAGATCACAAATAGGCAGAAAGGCAGGCAGAGAGACGGGGGAAGTAGGCACCCTGCGAAGTAGAGCATCCAGGTGCCCCAGGCCCTTTAATTAATGGTTATGTATAATTTACACATCAATGTTTAAGAAATCCATATCCATTTTCACCTTATATAAAGTTATAGAACATCAGGTCTCATAATCTTAAGAATTAAGTTTTGTAATGCTTATACCCAGTTCGTACTTCATATTTTCATTTTAAAACCGATAACCCAGCTATCTGGGTGGCTCAATCAAGTGGCAGATCCTTAATTTTAATCTCAGGGAGCCTGCTTCTCCCTCTCCTTTTGCTACTCCATCTGCTTGTGAGCACTCTCTCAAATAAAATCTTTTTTTTTTTTTTTTAAGATTTTATTTATTTATTTGACAGAGATCACAAGTAGGCAGTGAGGGCAGGCAGAGAGCCTGATGTGGGGTCAATCCCAGGATCCTGAGATCATGACCTGAGTTGAAGGCAGAGGCTTTAACCCACTGAGACTCCCAGGTGCCCCTCAAATAAAATCTTAAAAAAAAAAAAAAAAAAAAAAAAAAAAAAAAAAAAAAAATCGCGACCAAGGAAAATACAAAGAATGAGATCACATCAAACTAAGAGTTTATTCCTAAACTGCTAGTATAAAGACATCTGCAAGCTGAGAGTAATTTACCTTCCCCTTGGTCCACTTCCACGATCACTGAAGTAACTGGGCTTTCCTCTTGAATCTCGGGACCCAAAACTGCTGTAGACGTCCTTATCTTTACTACAACTCCACCCTGAACTGTCTTTATCATAGAATCCTTCAAAAAAAAGTTTAAAAAAAAGAAAAAAGAAAAAAGAAGAGTTGACAATACTTTTACATGATTCCTGTCTTAAAAGCTCTCTAACACAGCCTCCCTTTTATTTTATTCTTTTGGAACCAAGTATCAGTGGAATTACTTTTATCAAATACTGGAGAAGAGAACCAAGATTCAGAGAACTGGGTTTCACCAGCAAATAGTATCACACTAACAATTTAAGTTCCATTCTTTATAAAGTGTCATATCACACTAACATTTTAAATTGCATTCTTTAAAGTGTCAATGTTTGCTATATATTAAATGGAGTAAAACATGAACCTATTTCAATAAAACTATTTTAACAAGATTGTGGCAAACTGCCTTTTTAAAGGTGTAACTGCTATCAGAGGGATCCCAAGTGCCTCCTCCAAAGTTTTAACCTCAAAGGCAGTAGGAAGGGAAGCTCTAAGTTTAGTTTTATAGTTATGCCCCATTCCTAAAAATACATCTCATGAATGTAGCTACTGCTAAAAAGTTGACAAATATTAGGTATGTACCATATAGCATATATAACATAGATTTTTAAATTCAAAAGGTTTACCTCAGGTAGAATCAGTTACCTAAGAGCTTAAATTAAGAGATCCACTACAAAGTTACCAATAAGGAGAAATCTGTGAGATGCATGAGGACAGAGACTATGAAAACTCATGAAGGATGAAGCTCCAAACTGTAGTCACAGAATTATGCTCAGATGGGCTCTATGCAGTAAGGTGCATGATTAACAAGATTCTTATTCAAAAGAATTTATAGAAGGCAACTTGGTAGCTACTTAACCAACAGCTGTAAGTATAACAAATCAGCTCAATTATTTCAATATACTATCAATATTTAAAAGAAATTCAATAAGTGGAAATACTCAATACAGAATTTCTTTGTTCTCTTACACCTAACACTTTAAAGATACCCTCAAAATAACCTGAATTCAAAAACGAGCAGGGATCTTTTGCAAGCAGTAGAAACATCAGGCAATTAGGTTTTCCCGAAGAACTCTAAATTTAGAAATTAACATCCCACTTAGAAGTAATTTAAACACTATATTTAACATAAAAACTTCTCAAACCGTTTTCTTGAAAGTCTCTAAAGCTCCCCCCCCAAATGTCTCCAAAGTTTTAGTTATTTCACACTGCCAAAGCTCCTTTATGTTTCAGGACTAACAACATAAACAGTTGGTGTAACTACAATTCTTTGTATTTACGTATATTACTAAAATATTATATATTGTATACTACTGTCACATCCTAAGAGTTCAACAATATGTTGTCAAACTCAACCAAATACAACAGGGGAAAAAAACTGTCATCCTTTCCTATATTCCACATGGACATACCTTGAGGGCACAGCTACAGACAGGTAAAAGAAGGTGACCAGAGTAAATCTACTAGAGGGAACTAAACCACTTAGGGACACTTAATTTAATTCTTTGCAGTTCCTCAAGTAATAACAGTACTTCCCCCTCTGCTGTACAGCTGTTAGCCAGTTACCTATATGGCCTTTACTTTTCCATTTCTTAATTTCCATACTGTTACTCCCTCTGAAGCAGTTTGTATACCTTCCTTGCAATTCTAGTCACACACATTCTGAGGATTACCCATTACAAAAAGAATTCTGGGGGGTCAGTAAGAGCATGCAGCTCTTGATCTCAAATGTTTTAAGTCCGAGCCCCATATTGGGTTTCAATTACTTAAACAGAAAATTCTTAAGAAGAAATTCCAGTTTGAGAAAATAATTCTATCATCAGCCAGAAGTGATCTTTTGGTATCACACAAACTTACATAAACGACAGACTATGTATGAAGGTACATACCCAGTCCACAAGCTATAGTTCATTTCCCCCATCCCCAAATACCTACCTCATTTTCCACCATCTTCTTTCCTCTTGGCTTTTCCTGACTTTTTATTTCTCTTGAAAATTCAGATCACCACGATGATGAATATATAACACTTGTATAATCATCCCAACACTATCTTAATCATCTATTTACTCTACATTAAAAACTTAATACTAAACATCACAGGTTTTTTAGTAACATTTCACAAAAAGCCCTCAACATGAAAGAGTTCTTGCGAAAACTAAAATCAGACAATCTCTCCAACCCACTGAGCATGCCCTTGTTTGCAATCCTTCAATTGTTAAATATTCTGCAATAACTAATTTTCACTGTTGCTGCATTTAAGGATTTCAGTGCCCTCCAGTTAGTTTACAAAACAGTGACCCCCACCCCAGTGACTTTCAAACTGAAATCATGTTGTATTTATAAATAAAAGCACTAGAGTAGTGAAACTTTAGGCTCAAAAGAAATAAATATCCATTATATAATACCAGATGAACTTTTCCAGAGTTACGAAGAAAACAGAAATGTAATACACTTCCTCAGTTACCTCATTTTCCCTAAGTTTTACTATCTTAAAACCAAAGTTGGATACAAGAAGTTGCCAGTAAGCTTACCTTTAGAGGCTTCTCTGTTCCGTAAGTGAGGAGGTATATAGCGTCCTTCTAGAAGAGAAACAGAAAATTAAAGACCCATCCCATTCACCAAGACACAGCGGTTTACAAAGATAGGTATTAAAACATTGATCCTAGGGGTGCATGGGTGGCTCAGTTGGTTCAATGTCTGCCTTTGGCTTAGGTCATGATCTCAGGGTCCTGGGACCCATCACACCCAGCTACCTGCTGGGGGGGGGGGGTGTCTGGTTCTGTCCCTTGCTCTCCCTCTGTGCTCTCTCTCATAGTATCTTGAAAAACGAAAACCCCAAAGAAACACTGATCCTAGAAAACAAATTTTTAAACTATTACTTAAATTATTTTACAGCTATAAAAATAAAATCTAAAAATGGGAAAGCGCTTAAATAATACACATTTTTATGCTACATCTAAAAAAGAGAAAGAAAAAGCAAGGGCAGACAATGTAAGTTTGGCAAATCTGGGAACAGACTGTAATAAAACCCTCAATCCAAACACATTTCAGTGATGCCTAGCGTGTTTAGTCAGTAGAACACATGACTTCTCATCTCTGGGCATGGAATTCATTAAAAAAAAAAAAAAAAAAAAAAAAAAAAAAAAAAGACTATGCTATTTCAAAATATATTAATTACAAGTCTTAACAAATACAACTATTGCTATAACAAAACTGCCAACTAAAAGAAAAGAATATGCACTAAATCAACTGACCAATTTTATTTTTAAAAAAAATTTTTTTTTTTTTAAAGATTTTATTTATTTATTTGAGAGAGAGACAGTGAGAGAGAGCATGAGCTAGGAGAAGGTCAGAGGGAGAAGCAGACTCCCCATGGAGCTGGGAGCCTGATGTGGGACTCGATCCCGGGATTCCAGGATCACGACCTGAGCCGAAGGCAGTCGTCCAACCAACTGAGCCACCCAGGCGTCCCATCAACTGACCAATTTTAATTAGCTTTGTTTCTACTGTGCCAATATAAAGACCATATAATACGGTTTTCATACAGATGAAAGCTAAGGATTCCAAGAAAGAACTAATTTCTTTCTTGTTAAGTGTTAAGATTTCCTAAATTAACAGCCGGCCTATGATAATCAAATAAAAGCATTTAATCTACAAAGTAAAAGGAAGTCAGTGTTAGTATCTAAATTTTAACTAAATCTCTAACTTTTACATTAAGTGTCCCAAACCATTACTATAATTAGATTCTTTGTAAATAAAATAATTATATCCTTATAATATGCATAGAGTAGCAAATAAGATTTAATATGGTTAACTATACTTAAAGCTCTTTAGAGTGTACCCCTTGTTTTCCTGGAAACAGGGATCCAAGCAGAGATCAGCTACTAAATAATAAAGGGTCAACTGTTTCATTCAAATATTAATCTCTAACAAGCACCAAATGAAACAAAACACTTCTTTCAAAAACCAATCTATTTGGGGCGCCTGGGTGGCTCAGTGGGTTAAGCCTGTGCCTTCGGCTCAGGTCATGGTCTCAGGGTCCTGGGATCAAGTCCCACATCGGGCTCTCTGCTCAGCAGGGAGCCTGCTTCCCTTCCTCTCTCTCTCTGCCTGCCTCTCTGCCTACTTGTGATCTGTCTGTGAAATAAATAAATAAAATCTTAAAGAAAAACAAAACAAAACAATCTATTCAATTTAATATGGCAGACATTTTAAATTCTAACTATAACCCAAGAAGCAGTAGAGGCTAGTTCTATTCTGAAGTGTCAGGTTCATCTTGAGACAGTTGTAGTAGTAGCTGTTTAACTGTTCCCTTATTAAGTTAACACTGTTCAGGTCAGATCAGCAGAGGGATGAATATCCCCATCTCCTTCATGCTTAAGCAGAATTCACAGTGGACATATCTAAAAATGTTGACTATGGGTGCTGGGTGTCTCAGATGAGGATCTCAGGGTTCTGGATGGAGCCCTGAGAGGGGCCCCCTTAGCGGGGAGTCAGCTTTTCCCTCTGTCCCTCCCATCTGCCCTGTGCTCACAAGTTCTCTCTCACAAATAAGTAAAATCTGAAAAACAAGCAATAAATAAATAAATATGTGACTATGACATTGCATTTCCTTCAAATGATCACAGCTTCCACTCAAAAAGAACCAGTCTCTTATTATACAGATATATTAAAATACTAAAATATTTATACATACATATTTGGCAAGAAGAAAATTTTCATTTTAAAATTGCTCAATACAATGAATAACAAGCTGATATTAATTCTTATAAAAAAACAAAAAAAATATACATATATTTTTTACTTACTGCTCGCTGTACTTCCTCCTCCACTCTGATTATCAGAGGAGTTCAGGTCTAGACCAGCAAACTAGAAGAAAGATATTAACACCTCACATGGTGACACACAATAAATTAAAAAAATCAATTTGCAAAAATCAATTCGCAAAAGACAAATCGGTTCTAAAATCCTGTCCTACCCTGTAGCATTACTGCCCAGTCTGTCTCACATGGTTTTAAGAATGCCTTTTAAGGGGGGCCTGGGTGGCTCAGTGGGTTAAAGCCTCTGCCTTCCATTTGGGTCATGGTCTCAGGGTCCTGGGATTGAGCCCTTGCACTGGGCTCCCTGCTTGGCAGGGAGCTTGCCCCCCCACCCCGCCTCTCTGATTACTTGTAATCTCTGTCAAATAAATAAATAAAATCTTAAAAAAAAAAAAAAAAAAAGAATGCCTTTAAAGTCTATGGGGGGGGGATCTATAAGGCAATACAGATGCCAACAGTGTAACTAGTTACAGGTGTTTCCAATACAATCATCTCTCGAACAGGTTCTTTGTAACAATTTTCCAGAGCAAAATGCTCTTCAATCACAAAACTAATTTGTTAGTAACCCCCCCACCAGTGGTTTCCCACTTATTATTTGCATTACTTTAAAATTCTACCTGGTAAAAATTCTACTTGGAGAATATTAGGACAATTTGGAAATTCATTAGAGTCTTTATCCCTAAAGACTGTGCCAACTATTTTTACTTTGGATAAATAACAAGGTAGCAATACCACCACCATCAACTACCATCTTTGAGTACTGTGCAACTTACATTCCATTAGTACTGGCCACACTGAAGGCCAGTGAATGAAGTAATACTGAAGGCAGTATTTACTTCATTTTAGAAAGAAGACAAATTCAAAGAGATTGTAATAAAATAATATCCAAAGCTTTTTGAAGACTTTCTTTAATCTCAATTACTACTTATCCCCTCAGTACACATTGTTCCTTATAAAGGTACTAAGTAATAAAATAATATCCAAAGCTTTTGAAGACTTTCTTTAATCTCAATTACTACTTATCCCCTCAGTAACATATTTCAGCACAATAGAAAAAAAAGGTTAAAAAAAAAAAAAAAAAAAGGTTATTTAGGGGCACCTGAGTGGCTCAGTGGGTTAAAGCCTCTGCCTTCCATCCACTCGGGTCCTGATCCCAGTTACAACTTTACTTCCTCCACCAAACCACTTTTCGAGTATTTTTGCCGAGATGCACTCCAAAGTCCAACTACTAATCTATGCGTATGTAAAACACATAGTACCATAAAGAAAAAAAATCCACAATGCTGGACTAAATGGCCTTTCAGTGACGCTCTGAATTAAGTAAAGGGCAATTCTAGATCTCTAACCTTCCAAGTGGTTACCCGCCAGCGTCCAATTTCCATTATTTCCAACACGGGTTAAGGGAAGCCCGGTGCTGCCATTCTTCCCTCCCTTCCCCAGTATGCCTTTCCGGCTGTTCTGCGTCACAAAACTTTCCACTCCGGAAACACGAGTTCACCATCCGCAGCAGCAGGCTGTGATAGCCTGGCGACAGAAACCCCCAAAGTAAACAAGACAACCGTTTCGTCGACTTTTGTGAAGTCAGTCGTTAGAACCAGGTCTGTTCTCTAAGCGTGGTGCAACGCTGCGCTACCCTGCAGTCGGAACAAAGGAGACCGCCGCCATTACCCTGAAAGCCCCTCCGTCCCTCCTGTTCCCACCATCTCTCCCCGCCCCAGTCCGTGGCTACAAACTACTCTTCCCTTAGATATCAACGGCACCTCTGAGCCAGAATCAATGTCATCCAGTGAAAAATCAAACCCCTCAGATAAATACACGAACCCCTTACGCGGACTTCCTTCTGATCGCTAGTCAGCCAATGCTCGCACATGCGCATATCTAAGAAAGCACCAACGGACACAAAAGCCGCCATTGTGCGCGGCCGGAATACAATACCTCCGCCCAAGTATCAGCTACTACCGACATGACTGTTAACGCCTCATTTTGTTCGCCACCGCACCTCTACCTAGTTTCTTTCTCCGTCCGCCCACAATCCCATCCGTAACAAGTCCTACATAACAAAATAGGGAAATAAAGGTGACTACATACTACTGCGCCATAAGCCACGTTAAACCGGGAAAAAGGTCCACACAGCCTCGGGACGCATATTTCCACTTACCTGCTGGTCCAGCCCGAGCGCATTTTCCACCGCCACATGACTCATGCCTGAAGGAAAACTCGGGATTTTCCCACCCGCAAGTGTACCGTTTCAGAACACTCCCGCCCTCAGAGAACTAAAAGCTCTCCGAAGTGCACTGCTTAGCCACGGCCGTAATATATCAACCACGATTTTACGTCAGTACGCAGGCCTTGCGTCTTCCTCCTCAACCCCCCCACCCCCCCAACCAACCCTTTTATCCCTACCGTTACTTCTGCCTGGCTAAATCACGTTCGTTTAGTCATAACATCGCGGGAACTTCTAGTCCGACTGTCCCGTAAAGGCTCTCAGACTTCGCGAGAGCTTTATTTTTTCCTCCCTCCCCCAATGTCTTGGAATTCCTGGAAGCAAGCGGGAACTCGCCTTTTCCTTCTTTCCACGACTTGGGAGATACTAAACATACCGCCTGTGTATCTCTTATCTCACCCTCCCACCCTCCACCCTCCTAGTTTCCCTCCTTCTACGGCTTTCCCCTTTTCTTTCAGTTACTGGGATCGGAAGTTTCGTAAAACGTCTGTTCTAACTAGTCCCCACCCGCCTTTGGGCAGTTTCCCGAAGTCGTAATTAGTAAAAAAAACTCCTGAAGCAGAGAAGGTTGAGGGCCACGTGACCCAAGGTGTGAGGAGTTTTGGCCATTTTGTAGATGGGTCGACGTTGGCTTTAGTAGAATCCGTTGGCTGTCCGAGCTAAAGAAGAGGCTGTGGGCAGAAGAAGTCTGCAGAAGGTGGATGTGTCGGGGTAAGCGGAGGGGAATCGGCAGCACGTGCGGGCGCCCGAACTCCGCCCGGCTTGAGCTTAGGCTGCGGGGGTCTTAGCCAGGAACCCGAGGCCCCTCCAGTTTCCTAGCTGCGACTGTGCGTTTCAGGCCGGTACTGCCTCTACGTCACGTAGTGAGGCAACAGTGAAACAATTAGACCATCAATGACGCTGATGAAAAAGCACCTTTCTGGGGACCTCCCATACACACCCCTCCTTACCCCCACCTTGCCGTGACTCATGCCTGTTGGGGCTTTTTGTTTTCCCCAGGGCTCTAGATCTTGTACGCAGTGGTGGTGCACTGTTTACCCAAAGACAAGTATCTTGGAGATTGTGAACGACCCTCTTGGGGTCCAAAAGATAAGGACTGGTTCTGGCTGGGGGGAATCGGCCTGTTGAAGTGGCTGCGAAGTCTCTAGATCTAGGCTTAAAATGACCCTCAGATTGCCCTGGGGTGGGGTGGGAGTGAGAAGTGTTAAGAATGTGATCTACTGGGGCGCCTGGGTGGCTCAGTGGGTTAAGCCGCTGCCTTCGGCTCAGGTCATGATCTCAGGGTCCTGGGATCGAGCCCCGCATCGGGCTCTCTGCTCGGCAGGGAGCCTGCTTCCTCCTCTCTCTCTGCCTGCCTCTCTGCCTGCTTGTGATCTCTCTCTGTCAAATAAATAAATAAAATCTTAAAAAAAAAAAAAAAAAAAAAGAATGTGATCTACTGTCCTCGGAGGAATCACTTCCTTTGTCCCTCCTATCAGGCCCTCAATCCAGATTCAGTTCCATGGCCCTTGAAATGGGAAAAACAAAAAGAAAAAACCATTAAACAAAACCCGTTCATTGCGTAGTTCTTTACTGTAGCAGCTCGGTATCAGTGATCCTAAAAATCGCTCTTCCTTGCCTCCTAGCGAAAGAGTATCATAAACGGTTTTAACCCCATTTTTGTAGGATCACCTACTGTTAGGATTCAAATGGCTCCATTATCGTTTACCACATAAAAGACCTTTTTGTTTTTCCTTTTCAAAATTTGAACGTTCAGGGGTGATTGGATTAAGTTGCTTTACTGCTTTTTCACCTAAGCTAAATTAGGTAACTTTTTTTTTATAGCAAATATTTGATAATGACACTATACCATTCTGAAATTAAACTCATCCATAGTGAAAGTCAAACCCATTCATGTAATATTTCCGCTTCAAAACAACCTAATTGTGGGGCGCCTGGGTGGCTCAGTGGGTTAAGCCTCTGCCTTTGGCTCAGGTCATGGTCTGGGAGGGGGTTGTCCAGCCAGGCATGGGGCTCTCTGCTAGTGCGGGCCTGCTTTCCCCAATCCCTTCTCTGCCTGCCTCTCTGCCTACTTGTGATCTCTGTCAAATAAATAAATAAAATCTTCTTTTAAAAATGACCTAATTGGGGCGCCTGGGTGGCTCAGTGGGTTAAGCCGCTGCCTTGGGCTCAGGTCATGATCTCCGAGTCCTGGGATCCAGCCCCGCATCGGGCTCTCTGCTCAGCGGGGAGCCTGCTTCCTCCTCTCTCTGCCTGCCTCTCTGCCTGCTTGTGATCTGTCAAATAAATAAATAAAATCTTAAAAAAAAAAAAATGACCTAATTGGGCGCCTGGGTGGCTCAGTGGGTTAAAGCCTCTGCTTACGGCTCAGGTCATGATCCCAGGGTCCTGAGATCGAGCCCCACATCGGGCTCTCTGCTCTGCGGGGAGCCTCCTTCCTCCTCTCTCTCTGCCTGCCTCTCTGCCTACTTGTGATCTCTGTCAAATAAATAAAATCTTAAAAAATATAAAAATAAAAATAAAAATGACCTAATTGTGGGGCGCCTGGGTGGCTCAGTGGGGTAAAGCCTCTGCCTTCAGCTGGGGTCACGATCCCAGGGTCCTGGGATTGAGCACCAAATTGGGCTCTCTGCTCAGCGGTGAGCCTGCTTCCTCCTCTCTCTCCCTGCCTGCCTCTCTGCCTACTTGTGATCTCTGTCAAATAAATAAAAAAAAATCTTTAAGAAAAATGACCTAATTGTAATACAAAGAAATAAAAGGAAAATTATACTTGATAAAATAGTTTAGAATATGAAATAACCTGTACTAGGACACTAGTAATAGTCAAGTGCATCCATATTTAGCCATTGATACAATGTGGTCACAACTCGGGGAGGTAAACAGTAGTTTTGGTAATTTTTTCCAGTACAAACAATAAAATACAAAAATGCAAACTTAACAATACAATTTACCTTGAATAATACAGCCTCATTTCTGAAAAAAATCTACTATGTGGAGTCTAGTAAGAAATGTTGTGTTTGGGGGCGCCTGGGTGGCTCAGTGGGTTAAAGCCTCTGCCTTTGGTTCAGGTCATGGTCCCAGGGTCCTGGGATTGAGCCCCACATCAGGCTCTCTGCTCCTTGGGGAGATTTGCTTTCTCCTCTCTCTCTCTGCCTGCCTCTCTGCCTACTTGTGATCTCTGTCAATTAAATAAATCAATCTTAAAAAAAAAAAGATGTGTGTGCATGGAAAGCGCAGTCTGACAAATAGTATTTTCATGTATGGCAATGATCTTTTGTGAAGAACTTTCCACTGCATTGTAGAACATGTAACTACTAAAATGCTAGTGGCCCTTGCCAGTCACTGTGATAATCAAATTGCTTACACTAATTTGCCCGAAGGAATGAAATCCTGAGTCATGAAAGCCTCCTGGAAGGTCCTTTCTAATTTGATGCTGTAAATTCAGAGAACTCAAACAATGAGGATTCTTAGCCTGTTTGTGAAGAGTTATGGGCATAGTTAGATAATCCTAAGTGACTATGTGCAGTTATGGGCCAGCCACTCAGCATTCATTCATAGGATCAAGGAAAATAACAAGAACTACAGATGAGATAAATCCTGTCCTGGCACAAATCACTCCCGCTGGCTGGCACTGTTAATGGATAAATTACCTTTTTTTTTTTTTTTAATTTTTTAATATTTTTATAAACATTTTTTCCCCAGGGATAAATCACCTTTTGATGACAAATTCATTAGTCTGAGTGTACACCTCCTCCCAAAAGCTCCAGCAATGGCCTAGATGATAGAGATGACAGCCTGAAAAATCCAAGCCAATGCCAGAGTATAGGAAAGAGAGAAGCAGGTGTTTAATGTTTAGTTAAAATTAGAAGTCTTGATCTGATGTTGTGGAAGGAGGCAATCTACATTGATGTCAGCTATTTCTCTTCCTTGTCAGTTTGATTTGGAGATGTCCAGTGTATGCATAGCACCAAATGTCAAGTAGAGCCTTCTTTACCTGAGATATGTACCCAAAGTTCAGGTCCTTGAAACCTAGTTTCCATTTAAATAGTGAAGGGGACTTGGTATCATCCATTCCAAGGAGACTCAACCTTTGGTTTAAGTAATTCTAAATCAGAAGGGTCAGAAAAAATTGGAAATGCTAGCTTAGAGAGTTGTAGTCAGATGTTTTGGGAAACTTCCAAGAATTTGGGGCCTAGTCCATTTTTTATATAAAAGAAATCCTCAGAAACAGTTAACAGCCCTAGAATATATTGTCTACAAAGATTATCCACATAATTTTTCCCTCTATAATTATGTGCATTTTATTTATTTATTTTTTAATGATTTTATGGATTTATTTGATGGAGAGAGAGTGTAGCAGAGGGAGAAGCAGACTCCCTGTTGGGCAGAGAGCACAATATGGAGTTTAATCTGAGGACCCTGGGATCATGACATGAGCCAAAGCCAGATGCTTAACTAACTGAGCCACTCCAATTACTCACATTTAAAAAAATAATAATTATTTTCAGGATACCTGGGTGGCTTTAGTCAGTTAAGCAACTGAGTCTTTGGGTTCAGGTCATGATCTAAGGGTCTGGCTTGTGGTCAGTGCGACTGTGCTCCAGATTCTTTCTCCTTCCTCTACCTCCCTGTCTGTTGGTATTCCTGCTCATGCTCGTGTGTTTTCTTTCCCTGTCTCTAAAGAAATAAATATATAAGTAAATAAATAAATAAATAAATAATCTTTAAAAATATTTTAATATTTTATTTTTAATATTTTAATCTCTATACCCAATATGGGGCTTGAACCGTGAGATGAAGAGTTACATGAATTATATCATGCTTGTACAAGGGCCATGCTAATCTCTTTTTAGTATATGTCCTGCTGAAGTGAGCATAGCTCACTTTATTTATTCATGAGAGGAAGACAGAGAGGAAGAGACAGAGGGATAAACAGGCTTCCTGTGGAGCAGGGAGCCTGACACAGGCCTGCATATCCGAACCCTGGCATCATGACCTGAGCTGAAGGCAGATGCTTAACTAACTGAGTTGCTCAAGTCCCCAGGGTAACAAGTTCTTCTGAATTTATGCAAATAGTTATATTGTCATGAGAAGATTCCTTAAGAATTTGTGAATTCCGGGGTGGGGAGTGCAGATAAGTATTTCATCTTTGTTTATAGACGTATTCTTTTTAAAACTGCTGAAAACCATAGTTAAAAAAAAAAAAAAAAAAAAGAGAGAGATGAAAAAAAGTTTCCTTGAAAAACAAAACATTGGGTGCACCTGAATGTCTCAGTCGGTTTCTGCCCATAGCTTAGGTCATGATCCCAGAGTCCTGGATCCAGTCCTGGATCTTGCACTCCCTACTCACCAGGAAGTCTGCTTTTCCTTCTCCCTGTGTCCCTCCGTTTGCTTGTATTGCCTTGGTCTCTCTCAAATAAATAAATAAATAAATAGTCACTTTTTAGAGAGGAGAGTACATGTGTCTGAGAAGGCAGAGGGCCAGAGGGAGAGAGAATTCTAAAGCAGATTCCCTATTGACTAAAGAGCCCAACCAGGGCCTGATCCCTGAGACCATAGCTTCAGTCAAAACTGAGAATTGGGGGCGCCTGGGTGGCTCAGTGCATTAAAGCCTCTACCTTCAGCTTGGGTCGTGATCCCAGGGTCCTGGGATCAAGCCCCACATTGGGCTCTCTGTTCAACAGGAAACCTGCTTCCCTTCCCCTCTCTCTCTCTGCCTGCCTCTCTGCCTACTTGTGATCTCTGTCTGTCAAATAAATAAATAAAAATCTTTAAAAAAAACAAAAAAAAACCCCCAAAAAACTGAAAATTGGTTGGCTGCCCAACTGACTGAGTCACCCAGGAGTTCTTCTCTTTTACTTTCATAATTTATGACAAGAAGTCTGATGTGTTATTATGCTTATTTCTCTCTTAATATAAGATATTTTTCCCTCTGGCATCTTTCAAGATATTTTCTTTTCTCTTTGGCTTCCTACAGTTTGAATATGGATGTCCTGACTTGTAGTTTTTTGGTATTTATCTTGTCTACTGTTCATTGAGATTTGGGGGTTTAGTATCATTAATTTGTTGAAATTCTTCCTTAACTGTACCTGACTGATGCACTTGGTTGAATATGTAACTCCCAATCATGAGGTCAGTCCCCACACTAGATATAGAGATTGCTGAAAATAACTTAAAAAAATTTTTTTTATTTATTTGACAGAGATCACAAGTAGGCAGAGAGGCAGGCAGAGAGAGAGGAGGAAGCAGGCTCCCTGCTGAGCAGAGAGCCCGATGTGAGGCTCGAACCCAGGACCTTGAGATCATGACCTGAGCTAAAGGCACAGGCTTAACCCTCTAAGCCACCCAGGCGCCCCTCCACTAGAACTCTTAACATACTAATTCTATGCACTTTAAATTCTCTGCAAGATAATTCCAAAAGTTGTATTCCATCACAGTCTAGTTTTGATGCTTATTTTGTCTTTTTCTTCTCTTGTCTTTCATCTGCCTTATAATTTTGTTGAAAGACAAGCATGATATCTGAGGTAATAGAACTCAAGTAAATAAATGTTTAAGTGTAACTTTTTGTGAAAAACTGGATAGAGTTGGTTTATGTTTAATGTTTGCTGGAGTTCTTGATGTCAGGGGCCTAAAATTCCCATAGTGTTGCGTGGCTGGGTAGTTTAGTTACTAAGCATATGCCTTTGCCTCAGGTTGTGATCCTGGGGTCCTGATATCGAGTCCCAAAAAGGAGCTCCCTGCTAAGGAGGGAGTCTGCTTCTTCCTCTCTTTCTGCGGCTTTCTCAGCTGTACTGTCTCTCTGTGAAATAAATAAACTAAATCTTAAAAAAAAATTTGCCTGGTGTCTTGACTTTAAATCTTCCCCTCACTCCCTACAGTTTTGTCTTTGAGTTTCTTTCTTTCTTTCTTTTTTTTTTAAAGATTTTGTTTATTTGACAGAGAGAGAGAGAGACAGCACAAGTACGCAGAGAGGCAGACAGAGAGGGAGAAGCAGGCTCCCTGCAGAACAGAGAGCCCGATGCAGGGCTCAATCCCAGGACCCTGAGATCATGACCTGAGCCGAAGGCAGAGGCTTTAACCCACTGAGCCACCCAGGCGCCCCTATTTTTTAAAAATTTTTTATTTAACAGACAGAAATCACAAGTAGGCAGAGATGTAGGCAGAGAGAGAGGGAGGAAGCATGGTCCTCACTGAGCAGAGACCCTGATGCGGGGCTTGATCCCAGGAGTCTGAGATCATGACCTGAGCTAAAGGAGAGGCTTTAAACCACTGAGCCACTCAGGCACCCCTCTAATTCAGTATTAGTAACTGTACCCATGTTTAATGGAGTGGTAAGAATTTAGGAGCTAAAGCAGTCTCAGGTGTTATGATTAAATTGATCTTTGTGTGCCTGTGTGCCTGGGCTTTGACTTTCACTGTTAACTTTTCTTTCTGCTTTTTTTCCCTCTGTCTTAGGTTTGATAGGACAGCTTGAAGAGGGTAAATTTGGGTAATTGTATTCCATGTATGAGATAAGGTCCCAATAGTCTTTTCTTTGGAGAGTAGGTGTTTGTGATGGAGTATGTAAGTGATGTATTTTATAATGGTTATTTTTCCACACCTCTGCCAAAATAGGAGGTGTTTTTTCCTCACTCCTAACTTAGAAAACTTGGTGTGAAGTGTAGCACCCACTTCCCCTACCACTATGGTTCTGACTCGTTTCTGACTTTTATTAAGATAGTCCACATTCAGCCTCCAGCAATTCAGCAGAATTACTATTTAAGTGATCTCACAAATTCATGGTTCTAGCAGCTTCTGTGTCAGATAAACTGATCTTAGTTTTTCCCTCTATATTTGACATTTGCTTCAAATTTTAGGGGACAATTTGTCTTCCTCTCCCACTTTTTTATTGCATAGGCTAAAATCTGGCTTCTTTTTAAATTACATGTAATGGTGTATGACTCTAGGAGCAACTGGATGGCTCCGTGGGCTAAAGTCTCTGCCTTGTCTCCGGTCATGATTCCAGGGTTCTGGGACTGAGCCCCTCATCGGGCTCTCTGTTCAGCAGGGAGCCTGCTTCCTCCCCTCTCTCTGCCTGCCTCTCTGCCTACTTGTGATCTCTGTCTGTCAAATAAATAAATAAAATCTTAAAAAAAAATAGTGTACAACTCTACTTCTGCTGAATTGCATGTTAACTGAAAGTTGAGACTATTTTTACTTTTTGATTTCTATGGTAATACTTTACTTTTAAAGTAGGTTAGTGACTGCCTTAGTATTTGTATTTTTCTGTTATTAATGCTTTACATTCATATTAATTTTTTGAATATTCAAAATTTAAAAATCAGAAATCTTTTAATCCATGTGTCTGTTTAATTTTGTCAGTAAAGCTTCAGTTTGCATCCTCTTCTGTATGTTAGGTTGCAGTTTTTTTGTTTTTTTGAGTTTTTTTGTTGTTGTTGCAATACTTGCAGCTAAAATGGTTAGTGACTATAATCCTTAATTTGAGTAATAAGTTTACTTAAGTATAATTTTAAGATTTGAACAGAAAAAGTCATCATAACTGTTCTGTTCTTAATATTTGGACTAGAAAAAGGAAAATGGAGTTCACAGACTGCCACCCCATTCTTGAAGTTTTGTTTGTTTTTAAGATTTTATTTATTTATTTTTTTGATGGAAACGGAAGCAGGGGTAGTGGTAGAGAGGGTAGCAGGCTTCCCGCTGAGCAGGGAGCGCAATGTGGGACTTGATCCCAGGACCCTGGATCATGACCTGAGCTGAAGGCAGACATGTAACATTTAACAACTGAGGCACCCAAGGACCCCACAATGGTCCTTATTAAAGTAGGATGCAGGAGTACCTTGGTGCACTGTCAGTTGAGTGTCCAACTCTTGTTTTCAGCTTGGGTCAAACCTTGGGGTCATGGGATCAGGCTCACATCAGGCTGAGGGCTCAGTGTGGAGTCTGCTAAAGTTTTTCTCTCTCTCTCTCCTTCTGCCCCTCCTCCCTGCATTCTCACTCTAAAATAATAAAATAGGGGCGCCTGGATGGCTCAGTGGGTTAGGGCCTCTGCCTTCGGCTCAGGTCATGATCCCGGGGTCCTGGGATCGAGCCCCGCATCAGGCTCTCTCCTCAGCGGGAAGCCTGCTTCTCCCTCTCTCTCTCTGCCTGCCTCTCTGCCTACTTGTGATTTCTGTCTGTCAAATAAATAAATAAAATCTTAAAAAAAAAAAATAAAATAAATCTTAAAAAAAAAAAAAAAAAGAAAGGATTAGGGGCGCCTGGGTGGCTCAGTGGGTTAAGGCCTCAGCCTTCGGCTCAGGTCATGATTTCAGGGTCCTGGGATTGAGCCCCGTATCGGGCTCTCTGCTCAGCAGGGAGCCTGCTTCCCCCTCTCTCTCCGCCTACTTGTGATCTCTTGCTCTCTGAAAGAAATAAATAAAATCTTAAAAAAAAAGAAAAGAAAAGAAAAGAAGGGATTCTGGGAATCCTGGGTGACTCAGTCAGTAAGCATAAGCATCTGCCTTGGCCCCAGTTCATGATCTCAGGGTCTTGAGATGGAGTCCTCAGCAGGGAGTCTGCTTTTCCCTCTACGTGCCGCTTCCCATGATTATGTGCTCTCTCCCTCTCCGGAAAATAAATAAAATCTTAACCCCCCGCAAAAAGAACATACAAACAACAACAACAACAACAACAACAACAAACTTTGCATAGAAGTAGAGAGTCCGTATCTTATAATGCTCCTTAAGGAGGGCCATGGCAACTTCACTGCCTTCTTGGTTAGTGTGGGGAAGTCTCTACCCAGTCCAAGAAGGTGTCTACAAAAACTACTAAGTATTTAAAGTTTCCAATAGTTTGTGGCAGTTGGGTAAAATCAGTTTGCCAGTCATCACAGGGGCATTTTCTTATATGTTGTACTCCCATTAGCAAATTCCTCTTATTAACTTTTAGATTATTCTTTGTGCAAATAGGACAAGTCTGAACAATTCTCTACATAGTTTGTTATAATTCAGGTCCCCTAAGATATGGTCTCAAAAAGTCCATTAGGGACTAGGGACACAAGACTATGAAAATTGATTTACATTGATGAATAGGGTTCCCATTCCTCTGCCCTTCTCCAGTCCTCATCTTTCTTTTTTTTTTTTTTTTTAAAGACTTTATTTATATATTTGACAGAGAAAGAGATCACAAGTAGGAAGAGTGGTAGGCCCAGGGAGAGAGGGAGAAGCAGGCTCTTTGCTGAGCAGAGAGCCCGATTCAGGGCTTGATCCCAGAACCCTGGGATCATGACCTGAGCCAAAGGCAGAGGCTTAACCAACTGAGCTACCCAGGTACTCCTTTTGTCCTCATCTTGTCCTTATCCCAGTACACAACAGTGAATTGGGTTAAATCCAACTGAGGTAGCTAAGATTGCTTTGAATTGATTGGTCACTGTGCATTTGGCTATTCTATCTTGCTGCTTGATTACCTTGAGCCATTGCATAGGAATCTAATTTCTGATGCCTCAGACAGTGCATGCCAGTGCACTTTGACTCAGATACAGCTTGTATAGTGGCCAATACTTAATATTCTTATTTCCTACTGTCATCAAACCTACTCTTTCCAAATCACCCTGTGGTGACTGCTACACCTTGAAGGCATACATAGAATCTGTATCCATACTTTCTTCCCATGGGAAAGTTCCAAAGCTTCAGTGAAGGCTATTAATTTGGCCTTTTGTGCTGATGTGCCCAGGGAGTGGGGTGGGAGATTGGAGGATGTGAAGTGCTCATTTCCACAACTCCTTGGCCATTTGCCATCACATATCTGCTGGGCACTGTCTGTGATCAAGAAACCTACTATCAGGGGCACCTGGTTAGCTTAGTTCAGCATCTGACTTTGGCTTACGTACATGGTCTCAGGGATGTGGGATTGAGCCACATGTCAGGCTGAGAACTCAATTGTGGAGTCTTCTTGAGATTCTCCCTTTCCCTCCCCATCGCCCTGCTTATAAGCTCACTCATCCTCTCTCTTTCTGTAAAATAAATTTAAAAAATATTTATTTATTTACTTTTTTTTAAAATTTATTTATTTGACAGAGAGAAATCACAAGTAGGCAGAGAGGCAGGCAGAGAGAGAGAGGAGGAAGCAGGCTTCCCGCCGAGCAGAAAGCCCGATGCGGGGCTCGAACCCAGGACCTGGGATCATGACCTGAGCCGAAGGCAGCGGCTTAACCCACTGAGCCACCCAGGCGCCCCTATTTATTTACTTTTAAAGGCTTTATGTATTTGTCAGAGAGAATGAAGGAGCACAAGCAGGGATAGCGGCAGATTTCTCACTGAGCAGGGAGCACGATGTGGAGCTTGATCCTAGGACCCTGGGGTCATGATCTAAGTCGAAGACAGATGTTTTACTGATTGGGCCACCCAGATGTCCCTAAATAAATCTTAAAAAAAAAAAAAAAAAAAAAAAAAAGAAGGAAAGAAACCCACTATCATTGAACCAATGGTTGGTCAGATAAATTGAGCCTGCTAGAATACACAATTTTAAGAACTTCCAAACAGGGCGCCTGGATGGCTCAGTGGGTTAAGCCGCTGCCTTCAGCTCAGGTCATGATCTCAGGGTCCTGGGATCGAGTCCCGCATCGGGCTTTCTGTTCAGCAGGGAGCCTGCTTCCTCCTCTCTCTCTGCCTGCCTCTCTGCCTACTTGTGATTTCTCTCTGTCAAATAAATAAATAAAATCTTTAAAAAAAAAAAAAAAAAAAAAAAAAAGAACTTCCAAACAGTTATAGGAGTGAGACGGATTTGAAAGAGAAAGCAGCAGAGTGGGTGGATATAAAGACCTCCTAGTCTTTATTTTTATTTAGGTTCTAAAGAGTTTATTTATTCACCTGAAAGAGTGAAAGACATTACTAACAGGGTGAAGGGCAAAGAAAGAAGCAAGCTTCCCACCAGCAAGGAGCCCGACGTCGGGTTTCATCCTAGGACCCTGGGATCATGACCAGAGCTGAAGCCAGATGCCCAACCAAATGACCCACCCAGCTACTGAAGACCTCAGTCTTCAAAGTGACACCTCTGCTCAGCAGGCAGCCTGCTTCCCTTCCTCTCTCTCTGCCTGCCTCTCTGCCTACTTGTGATCTCTGTCTGTCAAATTAAAAAAAAAAATCTTTAGAAAAAAAAATAAAAAAAAATAAAAAAAATAAAGTGACATTTGGTATTTTCCCATTCAGCCTGCAGTCAATTAATAGATCCTGTTTTATTCTAATAATACCAACACTTGTTGGACACATATATACATGTTATAGAGCCACACACTGGGCTCTAACATGAATTTTTCTGCTTCCTATAGTAAATCACAGATGGTAGCCACCGCACATAAGCATGGGGCTACCCTTTGGAACACTGCTATTTAGATAGATAAACAAGACGATATGGTACTTTTCCCCAGCATTTGTTTTAGTACTTCCAAGGCCAGTCCTTGACTTTCATGAATATATGGTTTAAAATTCTTTCTCAGATCAGAGAGTCACTTGTGATACGGGGGACATTTTATTGGAACCATTTTATTGTCTCAAAGGCTTTTTTTTTTTTTTTAAGATTTTTAATTATTTGACAGACAGGTCACAAGTAGGCAGAGAGGCAGGCAGAGAGAGAGGAAGAGGAGGCAGGCTCTCCGCTGAGCAGAGAGCCGGATGTGAGGCTCGATCCCAGGACCCTGAGATCATGACCTGAGCCGAAGGCAGAGGCTTTAACCACTGAGCCACCCAGGCGCCCCTCAAAGGCTTTTTTAACAATCCCCTGACCATGCTAGGGACTCTGAGTTGGGCCTCTTTAAAGAGGCTTAGCCACAGGCTGAAGTCCATATCCAGATTCTGCAAAAGCTGGCATTACACAAAACCCCTTGTATCTATCTCCAATTCCTTGAAATATCCAAATCCCTAACAATGTGCTTTCTAGTAATCATTAAACTTCTGTCCTCTGATTTAATTGGAAACCCAGAGAGGAGAGTTGCTGTTTAGGAATTTGGCCTTCCTAAGAGGAAAACTTGTATCCATACCACACCAGATGATTAAGTACAGTGATGGCATTTTCTAGAGAATGTTCATAACCAAGGCTGGCTATATCTACCTACCTACCTACTTATGTATTTTTAAGTACTCTTATGCCCAACATGGGACTTGAACTCATGACCCTGAGATCAGGAGCCACTTGTTCAGCTGATTGAGCCAGCCAGGTGCCCCACTGCTTCTTCTTTAAAGGATACTCTTTAATACGAGGAAATTTTGTTCCTTTTAACACTACTACTATCAGAGTGGCTTACTTTACTCACCCAGGGAATCTGACCTGCCCAAACAGTGGTACACACTTACTTGTAGATCTCAGGTGGTTGTAGGCCTCTTCCTATCTTCTCTGTTCAGTAGTAGCAGCTGAAGCCTTATGGCATTTTCAGGTTGAACTTGTAATTGCAACTGGTGTTTTCAGGTGAAAAAAAATTGTAAGTACTTAAATTGCATACAAACTGTTGCACAAGAAGAGGAAATAGACAGTCAATAATGTGTAAACGATGTCTAACCACAGACACAGAAAGGCTTAATGAAGTCAGTTTACTATTTAAGACTGAATAGGTTTGTCCAGAATCCAAGTAGCCTTATTATCTGGGCCCCCACTGTTAATTATACCTGGGTTTCCTGTGAGGCTGTTCTCATCAAAGGCCATTAATGTGGCTGGAAGCCCTGGGTCCCTTCATTCACAATTCTCATGCTTCCCCTCAAATGGCCATGTTTTTCCCAGACCTTTCAATGTAGCTTTCCTTTCCTAAGAAAATTTAGGGCAATCTCATTTCCAATGCCCTCCTCCTCTTCTTCCTTTTTTCATTCCCTCCTTCTCTTTCTTCATTTATTTTTGAGTGGGGGAGGGGCACAGGAAGAGGAAGAGAATATCAAGCCAACTCTACACCCAGTGCAGAGCTGCACACGGGTTAAATCTCACAACCCTGAGATCATGATCTGACCTGAAACGAGGAGTGAGACACTTAACTGCCTGAGCTAGCCAGTCACCCAATGCCCTTTCTGTCTACCATAGGCACATTTGTCTTTGCTCAACCTAGGACATCCTGACTTGCTCTTTAAGTGGGTGTCCATTTTACTGCATGTGAAAAGCAAAACTTGTATTGGCCTTACCTTTTTTAACGTAGCAGGTTATTTTCAAAGGGACAGGTAAGTTGGGTTGGATAAAATGCACAGTAAAATTGTTTATCCCTGGAGGCGAACTGTCTTTCTCCTATGAAACCAAGTCAAACTCCCTGGATACTGTGGGTAGTATGGTGTGTACAAGATGTGGTAAACTGGCTTCATGGGGATCTGGACTTTGATGTGTAAAATATTCCTTTACCAGGTCATGGAAAATGCTCTAACGGGGTGTGTGCGTGTGTGTCTCCTTTTGCTTAGGTACTCTTTAGTGTTGCAAAATTCACCAGCAATCCAAGAAGCTACATTGTAGTAGTTGCCTCAGCTTTCTCTTAGGGGACTTACACATGCTAAGAAAAATGGTAATTCACTAGAAAAGGGTCCAGGTCATCCCAACAGTATGGATAATTGTAAATTATTATTAAGAAATGAGCTAGGGGCAGCTGGGTGGTTCAGTCATTAAGCCTCTGCCTTCGCTCAGGTCATGATCCCAGGGTTGTGGGATTGAGTCCAGCATCAGACTGCCTGCTTGGCAGGAAGCCTGCTTCTGCTTCTTCCACTCCCTGTGGTTCTGTCCCCTCTCTTGCTATGTCTCTGTCAAATAAATAAAATCTTAAAAAAGAAAAAAAAAAGAGCTAAATAAAGCATATAATGATAAGGTATAGCACCACTGGAAGTTGGTTGAACTAATGAGACCTCCAGGTGGTTACTCAAAATTAAAGAACCCAGTACAAATCTTTTTTGAACTCCTTGACACAGAGTGCACTGTGATTCCAATAGCTTTGCTAAAATCTAATGTGGGCTAAGGTTGGGAGAGTGGGGATACAACAGTTACTGGGATTAAGATGTGTTTGAAAGAGGGACGCCTGGGTGGCTCAGTTGGTTGGGCAGCTGCCTTCAGCTCGGGTCATGATCCCAGCGTCCTGGGATCGAGTCCCACATCGGGCTCCTTGCTTGGCGGGGAGCCTGCTTCTCCCTCTGCCTCTGCCTGCAATTCTGTCTGCGTGTGCTTGCTCGCTCTCCTCTCTCTGGCAAATAAATAAAATCTTAAAAAAAAAAAAAAAAAGATGTGTTTGAAAGAAAATCAGAATGGGCAACACATTTTTACTGAGTCTTGTAAAAGAAAACTTTTAAGTTTACCTCTAGGCCAATCATGATTGGACATGTTAAATAGGAATCACTGAATAAAGGTCATCAGCTTGAAAGATTACGGGAGATAGACCCTGCTATTTGACAGCACACAACAGAAACCAGTTTAAATACAAGCCTGAAGACAGGGTTAAGGTGATAGCTTTGTCTGCAAATGCCTTGGAACCTAGAGATAACTCAAATTGTGGTCAACTTGTGTATGTATGTATGTATGTATTTATTTATTTTTTAAAGACTTTATTTGCCAGAGGGAGGGAGGGAGGGAGAGAGAGAGAGAGAGAGAGAGAGAGAAAGAGACATGAGCAGGGTGGAGGAGCAGGAGAGTGAAAAGCAGGCGTCTGGCTGAGCTGAGAGCTCAACCTGGGCTCAGGACTTGAGGTGAAGGCAGATGATTAACTGACTGAGCCACCCAGCATTCCCAACTTGTGTTTTATAACAATGCCTACCCGTAATAATACTGACATTTGTGCAAGACATGGTTCTGTTGGAAAGGCACAGCAAATGTGACTTCATAGTTCTTAGTAGCTTATTCTGTAATCAAATGGAATCATGCTTTTTTTAAAAAAAGATTTTTATTCATTTATTTGATATAGTGACAGAGAACAAGTTGTGGGGTAAGGGTTGGGAAATAGCAGAGGGAGTGGGAGAAGCACGCTTTCTGCTGAGCAGGGAGCCTGATGTCAGGCTCAGTCCCAGGACCCCAGGATCACGACCTGATTGAAGGCAGATACCTAACCTACTGTGCCACACAGACAGCACAGAATTGTATTTTCATGTTTTTTTTTTTTTTAAGATTTTATTTATTTATTTGACAGACAGAGATCACAAGTAGGCAGAGAGGCAGGCAGAGAGAGAGGGAAGCAAGCTTCTCACAGAGCACAGAGCCCGATGCGGGACTCGATCCCAGGACCCTGGGATCATGACCTGAGACAAAGGCAGAGGCTTAACCCACTGAGCCACCCAGGCGCCCCTATTTTCATGTTTATATTTAAAAAAATTTCATTTATTTGACAGAGACAGAGAGACAGTGAGAGAGGGAAAACAAGCAGGGGCAGACAGAAGCAGGCTCTGTGCTGAACAGAGAGCCCAATGTAGGGATTGATCCCAGGACCCGGGGATCATGACCTGAGCTGAAGGCAGACGGTTAACCTACTGAACCTTATCCAAGCATCCCAAGAATTTTATTTTTAAGGAAAGATTTTAAGTAATCTCTGCACCCAAAATGGGCTTAAACTCATAACCCCAGCATTAAGAATCACATGCTCTAGGGGCGCCTGGGTGGCTCAGTGGGTTAAAGCCTCTGCCTGCCCCTCAGGTCATGATCCCAGAGTCCTGGGATCGAGCCCCACATCAGACTCTCTGCTCAGCAGGGGGCCTGCTTCCTCCTCTCTCTCTCTGTGCCTCTCTGCCTACTTGTGATCTCTGTCAAATAAATAAACAAAATCTTAAAAAAAAAAAAAGAATCACATTCTCTATAAAATGAGCCAGGAAGACATTCCTAAATTGGACCTTGACTATATTGTGCTCCTGGCATTGCTAGTAAGATGAGAATGTTAATTATTAATCAAATGTACTAGCAGACTGAATAAAAGCCTCCTTAGGAAATAATAAGCACAGGAAATGATTGGCTGAGGGAGAACTAGATTTAAGTATTCATCACCCAACTTTCATGGTAAATAGTTCTACATAAGTTCATCGTAAGATATAATTAGGAGTATAACAAAAAAATAAGCAATCAAATTAATACAAAAATATGAAAATGCATGTAAGTTTATAGGATATGTTATCTTTAATCTGTCCCTACCTATACTGGTTCCTCTAAACGTTAGGCTTATCCATACTGTTAAGTTCTATTGTTACTTCATAAAAATGTACCTCTAAATGTAGATGCTCAAATATAATTTTGATGTGGCCTGTGTAGGTGAATGTTTACCTCATCTGAAGAAAAGTTTATCTCTAAGATCAGAATGTCCTGCCCCATAAAACTATCTTTTCTTTACTGGTTGCTCTTCAGGTTCAGCAGACAGTGCAGTATAACAATGTGGTGTCAAGTAATCAAGCATGTCCACAAGACTAAGACTAAGACTAAAAACTCTGGCATCAAACTTCTGTGAGCTTTCCTGATTGTTAATACTCTATGCATATTGTCATACATGATAATTGGTAGAAGTCAGCACTGTCCATGATTCTAGTGGGAGAAAACAATTGGAATCTTGAAATTTTAACTTCTACCAATCCTGCCGCATGTACCTCTTTCCTCTGAAGCCCTCCCTGACTTTATTCTATATCCTTTCACTATAATAAACTGTAACCATGAGCCATGAGAAGTTTAAGAGCTTTGAGTTCTGTAAGTTTTTTAATTGAACTATCAAAATAAAGTACAAGTAACTCCTGAGCAAACAGAAGTAGGGAAAATCCTTATAATAAAACTTTTAAGAAAACTTGGGCACCCGAGTCGCTCAGTATGTTAGGTATCCAACTCTTAGTTTCAGCTCAGGGTCCTGGGATTGAGCCTTATGTCAGGCTCTGCGTGGGGCTAAATCAGATCCAGGGCTCTCTCTCTCCCTTTGCCCCACTTATGTGCTCTTTCTCTCTTAAAGAAAGAAATATACTTTTAGGGGCACCTGGGTGGCTCAGTAGGTTAAGCGTCTGCCTTCGGCTCAGGTCATGATGTCAGGGTGCTGGGATCAAGCCCCACATCAGGCTCTCTGCTCAGTGGGGAGCCTGCCTCCCTTCCTCTCTCTCTGCCTGCCTTTCTGCCTACTTGTGATCTCTGTCAAATAAATAAATAAAAATCTTAAAAAAAAAAAAAGTACACCTTTAAACAAAACAAAAAGAAACCCAATTAAATTTCACTAAATTTCTCTCATGGAGATGTTCTTCAAATTGAGAGAATAACCCTGGCTTTATCTAGTATAAATTCAAAGTAACTCAGATTCAGACCTTTCTTTCCAGTGGAAATCTAGCAAGAAAAACAAAATAAGGAAGTCATTAAACTTTTCATAAACTACAATAAATACCAAAATCATTTTCCAGCAGGTGTTTTAATAATAATAATGGTTAAAGTAATAGATGATGATTCAAATAAATGGTTCAAATACTATAGCCTACTTAGAGCTTATTATTGTGGAGTAACGTAAAAAACCCCCACCAATTTGAATCTCAAATGCTATAGAACATTTTTTCTCAAAAAATGCAGATGTAGTATAATTATATAATATAAATATAATAAGCTAGAAATAGGGGCCCCTGAGTGGCTGAGTGGGTTAAGCATCTGCCTTCAGCTCAGGTTATGATCCCAGGGTCCTGGGATCGAGCCCCGTATCAGATTGCTTGCTCGGCAGAGAGCCTGCTTCTCCGTCTCCCTCTGCTGCTCCTCCTGCTTGTGCATGGTCACATAAAGAAATAAAATCTTAAAAAAAAAAAAAGCTAAAAATATGTCTGTTTTAAATTTCCCAGTATTACAGAAAACCTGAAATTATATATAGTAATGAATATACATAGTGAAATTAAGTACCTTCCTTTTCAATCACAAGTCTTTTTCTTTCTTTTTTTTTTTTTTTTAAAGATTTTATTTCTTTATTTGACAGAGATTACAAGTAGGCAGAGAGGCAGGCAGAGAGAGAGGAGGAAGCAGGCTCCCGGCCGAGTGGAGAGCCCTATGTGGGGTTTGATCCCAGGACCCTGGGATCATGACCTGAGTCGAAGGAAGAGGCTTTAACCCACTGAGCCACCCAGACACCCCACAAGTCTATTTCTTAGTTCAGTTAAAAATAAGACTTTTGTGAAAAAAATTATTATCAATCCAATAAAAATACCATCCAACTCAACTTTTATTTATATAAATGTACATTTTTAATTTACGAATTTGCCTGTTCAGTAAAACTTTTTTTTAAATAAAGATTTTTATTTATTTATTTATTTACTTGACAGAGAGAGAGGGATCACAAGTAGGCAGAGAGGCAGGCAGAGAGAGAGGCGGGGAAGCAGGCTCCCTGCTCAGCAGGGATGTGGGGCTCAATCCAAGGACTCTGAGATCATGACCTGAGCCAAAAGCAGAGGCTTAACCACTAAGCCACCCAGATACCCCAAAACTTTTTTTAAAAAGACATTATTTATTTGACATATAGAGATCACAAGTAGGCAGAGAGGCAGGCAAAGAGAGAGGGGGAAGCAGGCTCCCTGCTGAGCAGAGAGCCCTGTGCAGGGCAAGATCCCAGGACCCTGAGACCATGACCTAAGCCAAAGGCAGAGGCTTAACCCACTGAGCCACCCATATTCCCCAAACTTTTTTGTGTTTTAAAGAGTTATTTTAGAGAGAGTGCTCATGCAAGAAGTAGGAGGGGCAGAGGGAGAGGGATTGAGAATTCCTACCAAGTGTGGACCCCAATGCAGCACTTGATCCCACAACTGTGAGATTGTAAACTGGACCCTTAACTGACTGAGCCACCCAGGCACCCCAGTAAAATTTCTTTATAACCTCAAAATCAGTACTTTTGTGTGGCCATTCACAGAGAGTTGCAGAACAGCAGAAATTTTTAGGTGCCTGATATGAATGCTCTCAGACTGAATAAGGTTGAGAATTAGCCTTCGTATTTCAGCTTTCACAGATTTTGGATCTACTGAGTATCACACACCATTCTTTTTTTCTTTTTAGTGGTAATTTTACTGTTTAAAAAATGGCCCCCAAGAAAAGTGCTTAAGCCATGCGCATACCCAGTGTTTTTAAGCACAAGTAGTCTATGTGCCATGCCTTCAAGAGAATTTATATTATAGATAGGGATTGTTTAAGAATGAGTTACAGGCCTAGGGCACCTGGGTGGCTCACTCAGTTAGGCATCTGACTCTTGATTTCAGCGCATATCTTGATCTCTTGATCTGAGTCATGAGTTTAAGCCCTGCAATGGGACTTAAAAAAAAAAAAAAAAAAAGTGGACTTGGCACTGAGTTCAATGTTAATCAGTAACATTTGACAAGTGAAGAGCTTTAAATAGAAGCACAAATAAATTTATGTACTGATTGGTACATGAAAATGTGAGTAGACGCTTACAGGATCCTAACCCAGCATTTCCTAAGGAATAAAGGCTCAGTGTTCCTTAACTGTTCCCTGTGACTCTATATACTGTTGTACATAGTAGAACTGACTACAAAAATGTGACAAAAGTATAAGACTGATTAATTTAGGATTTTTAAAAAATTTATTTATTTATTTGACAGACAGAGATCACAAATAGGCAGAGAGGCAGAGAGAGAGAGGGGGAAGCAGGCTCCCAGCCGAGCAGAGAGCCCAACGCGGGGCTTGATCCCAGGACCCCAGGACCACGACCCGAGCCAAAGGCAGAGGCTTAACCCACTGAGCCACCCAGGCGCCCCTAATTTAGGATTTTTAAAAGTACCAACACTTTATTTTCTTTTTTCTAAATTCATAAAGGGTAAACAGTAAATTATTAAAAAAAAGAGAGAGATTTCATTTATTTATTTGAGAGACAAAGCATGAGTAGGGAGGCAGGGAAAGGGAAAAGCAGATTCCCTCCTGAGCTGGGAACCAGAAACAGGTTGATCCCAGTACCCTGAGATCATGGCCTAAGCTGAAGGCAGATGCTTAACCTGAGCCACCCAGGCTCCCCAAAGATAAATTTTAAGCACTAAGATGTGATGTCTGAAATGCTGGATTCAGTATCATGCCAATATATGTCATACAAATAAATTTTAATGTATAACGTTTAAGAACAAAAGAGTAACAAACCCACAAAAGACAAATTCTTCTTAAATCAAATTCTATTTGTGAATTCAGCAAAATAATTTCTATAAAACAAAACAGCAAAATATTTAAATAGTATACGACAGGCTGTATCTGTTTGCAGGATATTTGGTTTTTAGACAGGTTTCAAAATATTACACACATTCAAAAGTTACCAATTCTTTTTTAAATATAAGATTAACTCATGAGTTATAGAATCCTGAAACAAATGTTTATTCTAAAATAGTAATTCAGAATTATATTAACTAACCAGAAGCTTATGTTTTTTAATTAAATACCACAACATAAGAGTTTTGGAATGGAAAAGGAAATGGGACAATTCTTGCTTTCAAGTAAAATTGTGACTGACTAGAAAACCAGCCAGATATCTAGGTGCAATGGTACTTCAAAGCCCACTTTAGTGGGCTTCTGTAAAACTATCACCTAATAAATTCTATTGTAAAACAAAACAAGCACACAAAATACAGTCATCTATTATGCTCCACACATTCTGGGGTAGCAAAAGCTTGCATATTCTTTTTAATTTTTTTAAAAATTCCTATAACCAATACTTTCACATTCTTTTTCCCATCAAGAGACTGAACTGTCAAACTTTAAATATAAAGAATATATAAGTAACTGAAAACTGCCTCTCTGTCACATTTTTCCTCTTGTTTTATATGTATGCTACGTGTAAGAAATAAAAACCTCTAGGTAACAAAACTGTCACTTTAGGGGAAACTGCAATCATTCAGGTAATTTTGTCTTCACTGGCTACACAAACTTAGTGTGATGCCATGCTAAATGTTACAGCATCATTATAGCTTTGAACTGATTAACCAGAATAAAAACGTAGGGAAAAATATCCAGACACAATGTTACATCAGCAGTTTTTCCACACCATCCATACAATTCAAGGTTACCAACCAGCCTTACATGGCTCTAGTAACTAAGAATTAACAAGAAACCAATTGGTGTATTGTATTTGTTAATGGTGTATTGTTATGGATGGGCTGTTTTATATTACTTTTTTTGGTTTTATTTTTGGTAAAGGATTTGATCCAATTGCCATGAAGCAGACAATACTGGATGCAGAATGCATAAACAAAACAAGAAAATTATTTTTTTGTAGAACTGTTGACTCTTCATCAAAAAAAAAAAATTCTCTTGGTTAAGAATTAATAGTCAAACATTAATATACTATATACATCTTTGCCATTTACATATTAGTATCAGCCATTTAATACAAAACATTATACACTTTCCCCTGCAAGTGGCTTATATAAATTGACAACAAATTTCTGCAAATGAGACAGTGAATAGACTTTCTACTCCATGCTGAACAGTTTCTCTTGTTTTGAATATCAGCCAGACACAGAAAAAGTTTGGACAGTAAGGCCTGAGTGCATGGTCTTAAAGGAAGCAGTTAATGATAGGTATTTCACTGATCCTTCATTTCAGATAAGGATACTTCTTCATTGCTTTCAAAATTTTCTTGTGTGTGTTGGCCAGTTTTTTGGTGGTTGTTCAAGTGTTGTGCTGCTGGCCCTGTATATGGCTGTCCATGCACATGATTATTCTGAGAGGGTGAAAAAGAGCAGCATGTCAAACTTTTCATATATTAAAATTAAAATGAAAAATCATAGGATAAAGTTTTGTAAAAGTAGACATGTCTGTTCTAGGGATTTATCTAAAAACAATAATGTAGTAGTTATAAATTAACCTATATTTCAATTCTAATATTCTAAGGAATTTAAGTATGATATAATAATAAACGGTTTCAAGAAAATGTGTCTTTATGATAAAACTGGATTCTACTTTCACCAGGGAAGTATTTTAAAGTGTTTATCACCAAGTATTCTGCTAATAGAATTGGTGCTCTCACTGTGGCCCACAGAGCAGCAGCATCAGCATCACCTGGAAACTTGTCAGAATACAGTCTTATACTTCACCTCTCATGGTCAGAAATCCTGGAGCTGGAACTTAGTAACCTGTTTTTAACAAGTGCCTTTACATGATTCTGAGGCATATTAAATTTAAAGACCTCAATTAATCATGTTTGTGGTTTAAACTTAGGACAATCTTTCTTGAAACATTTCTCCAAATTCTTGTTTTTCAATGAAAGTTGAACTGTTCATGTATATTTCTTACTAGTTATCATTTTTCCCCAATGACTCATCATCTATTGAAATCACTCAAATTGATTTTTAAAACATTTTTACTGCAAAGGAATATTGAGGCAAAGGTAACCAAGATATGTTTGTCTTAACGTTTCTTCAATGGTTATTAATTTTATGTTCATATGAAACATCACATATTTTTATTAACTATAATAGCACAACAGTATTACCTAACTGGCCAGGAAAAATGCCATAAGGTAGACTGAAACATGCCGCAACATGACCCCAACTATAACTATGCTCTTTCTCTGATCATCCTGGCAAACCTATTATGAATAAGCCCTTTATTACTTCGTAGTCAGAGATGAAAATTTACAAAACATGTAAGAAAAATAACTAAATTCTCTTTTTCTGGTAAAGCAGAGAAACTTAATGAATAAAAACAAAAACATAAAATTAAAAACAAAAACAAAAACAAAAAAATAGCCCACTGAAGTCTTATTTACCTGTTGACAGTGAGATCCAGATGAATGAAGATACAATGGGGTATCTTCTGGTAGAGCTGACTCATGCTCATCTGGAGCATCTTGATCATCTGGCTCCTAATTTTAAATTAAGAGATTAGTAATTTGATTATGAAAGCAACTTTAAATTTATTTTTATTGCCTTTTGAGAAAAAAGTTTAAAAAATGTACCAGTTGGCTGTTTACCATTTTTTCATTTAAAGCAAATAAAATAACTAACAATTAGAAAAAAAATTAGATTCTTCCAGATATGTAATTTATAGAAAATTTCACAGGAATTTCTCTAATAAAGGAGTTACTAAGTTCATTTGATTCCTTAAAAACAAAATCAAGCAACAAAGAACATTAAAGCCAACAAAACCACAACACAATTTTTTTAAATTAATAAACACTGGCCTATAAATATAAAAAATTACTTTTTTTTCTTCCATTTTTATCTGCTGCCCTTTGGTGGCTTTTTTTACCTCCTCTGGGCAGAGTTCACAAGCTTTTGCAAGAGTCATCCTTGCACTATGTGATCTCTCCAAAAAATAGCCATTTGATGTTTCATTGCTTTGCACTGGAGGAGACCAGTTATTGTAAGCATATTGAGGATTGCCAGTATATGGTCTTCTTTCAAGTTCATCTCCAAGCCATTCCACTGCCCAGGTCCACTTTCTTTTAAGATCTCCATTACCCTTCAAAAGAGGGAAAAAAAAAGAAATAATTTAGAATAATTTTCAATGTTAACTTCTAAGCCCAAATCTTCACAATTCTTTTAAAGCAGTTCTTAATTATGATACAGATTATTACATGATTTGAGAAAAAAATTCTCACCTGTAATATTTGGTAAGCAACAGCACAATTGCTAAAGAGTGCTACCATACATTTTATACACTGGTATGCTCTTTTTTGATAGTGGTTCTTAGAGCGCTGAATTGTATCAAACAAACCATCTCGATCATCTGGGATTCCTTTAAGTGCATTATGAATTCTAAAAAAGAATCAAATATAAATATTTGTAGTATTTGGTAGCAACACTGTGCCTTTTATACGTTTTGATGTAATCATTGAATCCATTTAACCCTAGAGTTACTTACCTAAGGAATAAACCCATTTAAAAGATGATTATAGTCTGACTGAAAAGTCTGAAGTCTTACTCAAATTATTAACCCAGTATTACTTTGCTAACTATAAATTAAATGCATCAGTAATATTGAAATAAGGATTAAAGTTAACTCTATATCTGCAACACTGTTTCAGTTGAATATAATTTCAGCTTGATCAAATTATTGAGTCAGAGCATTCTTTTAAAAAGATATAATTTAGGGGCATCTGGGTGGCTCAGCGGGTTAAAGCCTCTGCCTTCGGTTCGGGTCATGATCCCGGGGTCCTGGGATCGAGTCCCACATCGGGCTCTCTGTGAAGCGGGGAGCCTGCTTCCCTTCCTCTCTCTCTGCCTGCCTCTCTACTTGTGATCTCTGTCTGTCAAATAAATAAAATCTTAAAAAAAAAAAAAGATTTAATTTATTCTAGAGAAAGAAGGGAGAATGTGAGTGCACACGTGCAGGAGGCAGAGGGGCAAACGGAGAGGTAAAGAGAGATCCTCAAACAGACTTCCCACTGGGCATGGAGCCTCACAGAAGGCTTAATCCCACAACCCTGAGACCATAATCTTAGGCAAAACCAAAAGCTGGACAGTTAACTGACTGAGCCACCCAGGAGCCCTCCAGATCTTTTTTCCTTTTTTTTTAAAGGCTTCAGAGTCTAGAGACCATGGAAGTGACAAAATTTCACAGTACAAAATGAACTTGATTTCAAATCATTAGAATATACATATGGCACATAAAGCAATTTTTACTGGCAAGAGTAAACTTGGCTGATTTGCTAATAATTAGATTGCATTGCAGTTCTAACCAAGTATCAGCAAAACATTTTATACATCCAGTTACTTCGTTTTTCTCAAAAGACAATTTAAAATTATTTGTGGGCAAAACGTTCCTTCTTTTTTTTTTTTTTTAAAGATTTTATTTATTTATTTGACAGAGAGAGATCACAAGCAGGCAGAGAGGCAGGCAGAGAGACAGGAGGAAGCAGGCTCCCTGCTGAGCAGAGAGCCCGATGCGGGACTCGATCCCAGGACTCCGAGATCATGACCTGAGCCGAAGGCAGCGGCTTAACCCACTGAGCCACCCAGGCGCCCCTCCTTCTTTCTTTTTTAGGAGGACCTAGATAGAAAGTCTCTAGAGAAACTCTCCTTTCACCATTTACCTTACTTACTTGGAACATCATTATATTCCAAATAAAAAACCAATTTTTTGCTTTTGTGTTATGTTTTTATTTATTTTGGTAATCTTTACCCAAAATGTGGGCCTCAAACTCCCAACCCCAAGATCAAGAGTTGCATACTCTTCTGATTGAGCCAGGCAGGCACCTGTTTTGTGCTTTTGTTCTGCAGTATACACACTTCATAATCTAAGTCTTGTTTATCTTGGAAACAATGGTATTGTAGTATATACTCTACTTTATTCTTTAGTTTTAGGTGATAATGAAGTCAGTCGGTATTTTTGCCACCTTATCATTACTACAACTACTTTTTATATACCATTGTAAACCGTATTGTCTTTACCTGTTCTGTTGCCTATTACTGGTGTGGCACATAGCTGATACTTTGTAATGTAAACTGAATAAACTAAATGTTCATGATAATCTCACTCTTATGTAGAATTTAAGAAACAAACAGATGAACATGTGGGAAAGGAGGAAAAAAAAGGAAAAAAAAGAGAAAAAAACAAACCAAGAGACTTAACCACAGAGAACACCTGAGGGTTGCTGGGGGAGGTGTGTAGGGGTGGATGGAAGTAACTGGGTGATGGGCATTTAGGAGGGCAGGTAGTAGAATTTGCACTAGGTATTCTTTGTAAATGATCAATCACTGAAATCTACTTCTGAAATCAGTATTACTGTATGTTAACTAACTAGAATTCAAATAAAATTTAAAAAATCAAATTCTCTCACGATACTGAAATAGATACTGAGTAATAAACAAGTGTAGGTTGAAACTTCTAATACTTTTGACTCATGGTGACTGGTTTTGGTTAATGCTATTTTGACATTAACTGATTTGTTTGAAATCCATGATGGCTAATTAGATCACAAATTAAAATATTAATTCAAAAAGTCTAGTATTTCTAGTCCCCCTGAAATTCAAGATTGTAATGATTAAGCACTACAAATTTATAAAATAATGTAGGATGCTTGGGCAGCTCAGTCAGTAAAGTGCCTGCCTTTGACTCAGGTCATGGTCCCAGGGTCCTGGGATTGAGTCCCACATCAGGCTCCTGCTCGGCAGGGAATCTGCTTCTTCCTCTCCCTCTGCTGGTCCCCTTGTGTCTTTCTCTTTTACAAAGAAAAAAGTAAAATCTTAAAAAAAAAAAAGTATTTTCATCTTTTTCTTTTGATTATGGCTAATGCGTGACAATGCTTGTATTTGTTTCCTTTTAAAATAAACTATTATAAAATAATGCTTTTGCAAGAAAAATGAGAGCTATTGGGTAACTAATTCTATATCATAACTTGTGGGCCCCTGGGTGGCTCAGCTGGTTAAGTGTGCTGATTTCAGTTCAGTTCTTCAGCTTAGGGTGGTGAGTTCCACCCCCGTACTGGGCTCCAACTGGGTGTGGAAACTACTTAAAAAAAAAAAAAAAAAAAAAAAATCATGTGGGCTTAATTTTATGGCAAAGAACATATATAGAGGAATTTGGGGATAAAGACTTAGAGTACAATAACTCTAGTTCTAAAATATTAGCAGTTTTGGGACACCTGGGTGGTGCAGTGAGTTAAGCATCTGCCTTTGGCTCAGGTCATGATCTCAGGGTCCTGGGACGGAGCTCCTCATGGGGCTCCTGGCTCAGTGGGGAGTCTGCTTCTCCCTCATTACCCTGCTTATGCTCTCTCTCTCTCTCTCTCAATTAAAAAAAAAAAAAAAAAGTTACCGCTTTTGACTCTTCATATACTTACAAAAACCACTAACAGACTACGGTTACTTTTAGAAACTAAATGTTACCATATAACTAATTAAAGAACAAGTACAGGGGCATCTTGGTGGCACAGTCAGTTAAACGTCCAAACTTTTGGTTTGGGCTCAAGTTATGATCACAGGGTGGTGAGATCCAGCTCTATGTGGAGGTCTTCCCTGAATGCAGACTCTGTTTAATGCAGAGTGGGAGAAGCAGGCTTCCTGCCAAGCAGGGAGCCCAATGTAGGGCTCGATCCCAGGACCCTAGTATCTCGACCTGAGCGGAAGTCAGATGCTTAATGACTGAGCCACCCAGGCACCCCCTAAGCTAGTTTTCTTATTAAAAAAAAAAAAAAGAAAGAAAAAAAATTAAGGAGAAGAAAAAAAAAAACTAATACTAAGAGTGAAACTGGAACTTTGGGTTAAAACATTAAAAATGAAACAAAATATTATTTTAGTTTTTTAAAAACGTTTTATTTAGGGGCGCTTGGGTGGCTCAGTGGGTTGGGCCTCTGCCTTTGGCTCAGGTCATGATCTCGGGGTCCTGGGATCAAGCCCCACATCGGGCTCTCTGCTCAGCAGGGATCCTGCTTCCCTTCCTCTCTCTCTCTGCCTGCCTCTCTGCCTATTCGTGATCTCTATCTGTCAAATAACTAAATAAAATCTTTAAAAAAACCCCAAAAAACAAAAACGTTTTATTTATTTGACAGAGAGAGGAGAGAGCACAAACAGGGGGATGGCAGAGGGAGAAGAAGCCAGATGTGGGGCTCTATCCCAGGACATTGAGATCATGATCTGAGCTGAAGGCAGATGCTTAACTGACTGAGGAGGCGCCCAAGTGCCCCTTCATTTTAATTTTTTAATTATTATTTCTTTTTTTCTTTAAATGAAAATTTTAGTTTTAAGGAATCTCTATACTATGGAGTACCTGGGTGGCTCAGTCATTAAGCGTCTGCCTTCGGCTCAAATTGTGATCCTGGGGTCCTGGCACTGAGCCCTGCATTGGGCTTCCTGCTTGGCAGGAGACCTGCTTCTCCCTCTCTCACGCCCCCTGCTTGTGTTCCCTCTCTCACTGTGACTATGTCAAATTAAAAAAAAAAAAAAAAAAAAAAAAAAAAAAAAAAAAAAAAGAAACAAAAAAAGTAATCTCTACACTGAAATTGGGGCTCAAACTCACAATCTTGACATCAAGAGTCATATGTTCTATCAACTGAGCCAGCAAGGCACTCCTAATTTCTTATTATTGTTTCTAAGATAAAACATTAACAGAGCTTCAAGAAATAAAAGTATACTTGGCAGCTGGTAATTTCAATTATTATTTCTAGAACCTAAAAAAATGTAATTATTCTGGTAGCAAAAGTATGTATTCACCTGTGAGTCTGCCAAGAATCTTCAATAAGTAAAATCTGCAAAAGTAAATCCAAATATGGCCGAAGTTCATAGGTGTATGAATATGCAACCTATAACAAGTAAAAGATAGTTGAATTACTAATTTAAAGGAATCTAAATCAAGTTATGGACATATGAATGTTTATTTTCCTCTAACCTGCCAGAGAAGTTCACTGAGGACAGTAGAAGAGAACTGAGGATTCTCCCAGCAGCAAAAACGAAGCAATTTGATGGTTTCCTCAGAGTTACTGCAGTCTTCGATAATTTTCTTCACATAACTTGTTCTCACAAACAAAATGTCTGCCACATTCTGCTGAATAGGCATTATAGGCTGTGATAAATTAGGATCACCAAAAGGATTGGGAAGAGGGGGATTACCTAGAATAGATCATCATCAGTGAAAAGCCAATTAACTTCTATAAAAAATTATAATACTGAATTTTTTATTTCAAAAACTGACTATAAATTAACTTTCCTAAGTCCAGTAAAATACTCATTAAAATAATCATATGTATTCCAAGATGGTAAGATCTAAAAAAAATACAAACACTGAAAATGAAGACAAAAAATTAAAGTTAAAATTTTTAAGCCAACAATTTCATAACTTAAGGGATTTATCAGAGTAGGTAGTAAACTTTTTTTTTTTTTAAGATTTTATTTATTTATTTGTCAGAGAGAGAGAGAGAGAGAGTGAGCACAGGCAGACAGAGTGGCAGAGGGAGAAGCAGGCTCCCTGCGGAGCAAGGAGCCCAATGCGGGACTCGATCCCAGGATGCTGGGATCATGACCTGAGCTGAAGGCAGCTGCCCAAAATTTTTAAAAATTCTTTTTGAACATATGAAACAGCTTCATGGTTTTAAAAAATAACAAAAGCATGAGGCTTCAGGCTTTTAGTTCATTTTTATAAATATTCAGGGATTTAAGTAATACAGAAGTCTATGATTATTGTTATGATATAGAATAAAAATCTACTTTACCATTGATTGAAGACTGCATTCTTGATGAGACATTGCAACAGCGTATCAGCTGAGACACTACTGAATATAACTTGCCCAATTCAGCATACTGATATTTGATTGGAGGACCTGGTCCTTCATCTAAAGACACTAACATAAATGTAGCAGGTACACTCAATTTCAGAAGCTGTGTCTTTTCTGCCATGCCTATCAAAAAGGGGAGAAGAATACATGTTAGAGAAATAAAAACAACTAGAATGTAAGTGTTGCACTAATAAAAGGTAATTATCTAATATAGCTGCCTATAGTTTTATGGAAGTTCATCTACTCTGTTTAGATTACAGAAATATAAGCAGAATAAAAAAAATACATTGATTTAGTTTAATTATTCTAACTGAAATTGTGACAGTGGGATTCCAGTAACACTGAGCTCTAAGGAAATAATACTCTTTGGATCTAGAGACCTAAGAGTGCCCTAGATGGCAACTCTCATCATTATAAAGTAAGGGAGGGGCACCTGGTTGGCTTGGTTGGTTATGTTTCTGTGGTTGGCTCAGTCATGATTCTGGGGGGTCTTGAGACTGAACCCCTCACTGGGCTCCCTGTTTAGCAGGGAGTCTGCTTCTTCCTTTCCCTTTGTCTTTCCCCATTGTCCTTCCTCTCACCAATGAATGAATAAATAAATAAATAATTACTTTTTAAGGGTTCATTTATTTGAGAGAGTGAGCGAAAATGCATGTACACAAGCAGGGGGAACGGGAGAGGGAGAAGGAGGCTCCCTGCTGAGCAAGGAGCCGGATAAGAGGCTCAATCCCCGGACCTGGGGATCATGACCTGAGTCAAAGGGAGACACCTAACTGACTGAGGCACTCACCAGCTCCTAAAAAAAAAAATTAATAAAAAAAATAAAGTGAGGTAGTAAAGAAAGAAAGTAAATTAAATCAGAAAAAAAAAATTTTTTTTTTTAAAGATTTTATTTATTTGTCAGAGAGAGAGGAGAGCGAGCGAGCACAGGCAGACAGAATGGCAGGCAGAGGCAGAGGGAGAAGCAGGCTCCCCGCCAAGCAAGGAGCCCGATGTGGGACTCGATCCCAGGACGCCGGGATCATGACCTGAGCCGAAGGCAGCTGCCTAACCAACTGAGCCACCCAGGCGTCCCAGAAAAAAATTTTTGTAAACTACCATCCTCTTTTCCTTTCTCAAGCAAAAAAAAAAAAAAAAAAAAAAACCAACGGGGGGGGGGGGGGGGTCTAAATTGCTATTTCTACCGCCCTTATTTTTCCAAATCTCATGACCATTTTAGTGCCTGTCTCAACCTTTCTTTGAAGGTAAAAACAGTTCTTCTTAATTCCTACTTCTCAAACTCTTTAACCTTGGATTTCCTCTCTCATTTTCTTTCGCTATTTCTTTATCTTACTTGTGGTTTCTTCCTTCTAGCTATGAAGATTGTGTTTCTCTAAAGTTCCCATTCTCTTGACCCTAGTTACTTTTCTTGTGATTAAGTCTACAGTATTAGATAATATGCATTGAAATGATTTAAAATTTGGATATACACATCTCACTATTCACTGAACTTCTTCATTTAAGTGTGGAACATACTTTTAATCTTCCCAAATGAGTTCCTCTTCCTATGTTTCCTCTCAGTAATGGCACCACTACTCTCTCACTTCAAGTGATATCTTGGTCTTTTTCTTTAAAAAAAAAAAAATAATTTTTTTTTCAAGTAATCTCTACACCCACATAAGGCTTGAACCCGAGATCAAGAGTCCCATGGTCTACTACTGAATGAGCTAGTAATCAGTATAATCTTTCTAAGGCAAATATTAATAAATAAGCTTCCCTTATACCCCAGGAATATGTTCCAAGACCTCCAAGACTTGATCTATATATATACTGTGTTTTTCACCCATACTCACATACTTTGTAAGTTATACATGATAAGGGATTAACAACAATAACAATTTTAACAACGCACTGTAGTGTAGTTATGTGGATCTAATCTTTCTCTCAAAATACCTTACTATACTCTACTCACCCTCTTCTTGTGATGATGGGAGATGATAAAATGCCTGTGTGAATGATTTTGGGATGTAATGTTATGCTATCACTGACCTTCTGTCAGAACCTCAAGGGAGGATCATACACATGTAGACCACAGTGCACATAACTGAAACCACAAACGGAAACCAGAGAGAAGTGGGGGGTGGGGGGACTATTGCTGTGCTATAACGGTTCTCAATGCCCTCATGATAAACTAAAAACTTTTTCTCACAAGACTTGTCAAAACACCATGTGTTAGAGCATCTTGCTGATTCCTTCTTGTATATCATATCTTTCACCAATTCAATTCATACTGAGTAACTTATTTGTCCAATAAGCCATTCACTCCATTTACCAACAAATTCCCATATTACTTACTCCAGCAAGCCCTTCTTACTCTCTAAGTGTAGTTCAGATATGCCTTGGATGTGTATGATAGCACTTATATTTTCCCTTGTATCACAATATTTTATATTCCATTAAAATTCTTTTTGTTTTATTAACATATTTTACTTATTTATTTGACAGAGTGAGAGAGATCACAAATAGGCAGAGAGGCAGGCAGAGAGAGGGGGAAAGCAGGCTCCCCGTTGAGCAGGGAGCCCAAAACGAGGCTCGATCCCAGGGCCCTGAGACCATGAGCTGAGCCAAAGGCAGAGGCTTAACCCACTGAGCCACCCAGGTGCCCCATCTCATTAAAATTCTTTACGCATTACTATATTCCCAGGACCGAAAAAGACAGGCTCACAAAGTTTTATGTGAAATTCAAAAATCCTGAAAAAAAAAATTTTTTTTTTTTTTAATAATGCTGGTGTTGGAATCCCTGGATAGCTCAGTAGGGTAAGCATCTGCCTTTGGCTCAGGTCACAATCCTAGGGTCCTGGGATTTAGTCCCACATCAGGCTCCTGCTCAGCAGGGAACCTGCTTCTCCCCTATTTGTGACCTCTCTCTCTCGCAAATAAATCAATCTTTGGGAAAAAAAAAATAATGTTCATGTCACAACACATTTTTTGGTGAAACCTGTGTGGTTTTAACTGTTATGATACTCACCAGCCACTGTCACGGAATGAATACTTATTACTGAAATATTCAGATGTTTGATTATGGAGTGCTGCTGCAGACCTTACTGAGAAGGTCAAAGAATGTATGGCTTAGGGAGGGTACGTCCTGCATGAAGCACTGGGTGTTATATGTGAACAATGAATGAATTATGGAACACTACATCGAAAACTAATGACCTACTGCATGGTGACCAATGTAACACAATTAAAAAAAGAAGAAATTATGGGAGAAATATGAAATAAAGTAAATATTTTCATGGAAAAGAAAGAATGGACAGCATATGCAATGTTTCACCTTTCTAAAATGCAAAATATATATATATATATATATTTTAAAGATTTTATTTATTCATTTGACAGAGATCACAAGCAGGCAGAGAGGCAGGCAGAGAGACAGGAGGAAGCAGGCTCCCCGCTGAGCAGAGAGCCCGATGTGGGACTCGATCCCAGGCCTCTGAGATCATGACCCGAGCCGAAGGCAGCGGCTTAACCCACTGAGCCAACCAGGCGCCCCTAAAATGCAAAATATTTTGAAACCTAAAATAAAGCTTTAAGGATTTATTTATTCATTAAAAAAAAAAAGATTTTTATTTATTTATTTGACAGAGATCACAAGTAGGCAGAGAAGCAGGCAGAGAGAGAGGAGGAAGCAGGCTCCCTAATGAGCAGAGAGCCCGATGCAGGGCTCGATTCAGGACCCTGGGATCATGACCTGAGCCGAGGGCAGAGGCTTAACCCACTGAGCCACCCAGGCGTCCTAAGGATTTAATATTCAGATTTATCAATGCATAATTATTTATGGCTATATCAATTACTATTAAATTCTACTATGGACCAATAAATGATCTGTAAATAAACAATAAGTGAAATGAAAATACGAAAATTATAGGTATGCCTAGGTGGCTCTGTTGCTTAATTGTCTGACTCTTGATTTTGGCTAAGGCCCTGATTTCAGGATCATGGGCCTGAGCCTCTTGTCAGGTTTTGCATTGGAGCTAGCTTAAGATTCTGTATCCCTCTTCCCCTGTCCCCCTCCCAACCACATATGCTTTCATGTGCACTCTTAAAATAACAAAAACAAAAACCTACAAAATATCATTTCTGTGAATGTTTAAATTTAATAGTTTTCCATTAAAAATATGAATAAAAATAAGGATAACCTCCCCAAAACTTGGCAGCTCTTTCTGCCCATGTATCCTGTCCTTGTGCTATTATAAAAGTATCTTTTTGTACCAGAAAAACAAGAACAGTGTGTGCTTGTTTGTGTGATACCCTCTTCCCTCTTAACCATAAGATTCCCAGAATCTCAATTAGAGATACGTAAGGGAAAGGATAATACACTACAGAAACAACAGGAAAAAAAGAGAACAAAAATAAAGTGTTCTATTAAGTAATTAGCAGTGACTATTAGTTAAGTTCATACACATTATACTTTACAAAGAGGAATGTCTGGATAAACAATTTAACCTTAGATACAAAATATCGGTAATTAAAATGATCTCTGGGGTGCGCCTGGGTGGCTCAGTTGGTTAAGCATCTGCCTTTGGCTCATGTCATGATCCCAGGGTCCTGGGATGGAGTCCCACATCGGGCTTCCTGCTCAACTTCTCCCTCTGTCCCCGGATGCCCCTTGCACCTCGTACTCTTGTTGTTTTTCAAATAAATAAAACCTTTAAAAATAAATAAATAAAATGAACTCTGAATTAATTCCTCATAAACTTCTACCGAAATATTTATTAATATTACAAAATTTTCAACTAAACTGCATCTCAAAAAGATTAGTAATCCTGAGCTATTGGGACATCAAAATCTGAAGCACTGATGTTTAAACTTTGTAATGTAAATGTAAGAAATTTACTCTTCCTAAACTTTTTTTTTTGTAAAAGATTTTTATTTATTTGATAGAGATCACAAGCACGCAGAGAGGCAGGCAGAGAGAGAGGAGGAAGCAGGCTCCCTGCTGAGCAGAAAGCCCAATGTGGGGCTTGATCCCAGAATAATAAGAATAATAGAATAGAATAATAAAATAATAAGCCTAACAAAAAAATACAGCTTAACATTTTAAGTAAGCACTCTGGAATAACTAAGAAGAAATGAACACCAGAAAAGCATATTTTGAAGTTACTGATTTCAAAAGAAATTAATAACATGTACATTTTCACTGCCTTTATTTTAACAAAAACACAGATATATACAATGCAACTAACTTCTTTAAGAAGTGATTCTTTTTTTTTTCCTTAAAGATTTTATTTGAGGGAGAGACAGTGTGAGAAACAGAGCATTGAGGGGGAAGGGTCAAGGGTCAAAAGGAGAAGCAGGCTCCCTGCCGAGCAGGGAGCCCAATGAGGGACTTGATCCTAGGACTTTAGGATCATGACCTGAGCTGAAGGCAGTCGCTTAACCAACTGAGCCACACAGGTGCCCCATAGGAAGTGATTCCTAAATCTGACAAGTGTAACCACCTGGGATCCTTCAGAAAATGGAATTCTGATCTGTATCATGTGGGATATAGCATGTGAAACAGTTTTTTTTAAAACCAGCATTAGGAGAGAAAAATATGAGCAACACTGCATAAATTACCAGAATCCAAGATGAGAATTCCCATTAAAAAGTGATAAAAAAAAATCTGCAATGGATTTTAACTACATAAATATGGACTACTGCTTCTGTTTCAGAAGAAATTAGATCTCATCACTGCATTAAAATACATTCATCATTTAGTACTAAATGTGAAATAATACATTATATGGAATTAAAAACAATTCTTACCTAAATTGGCATACATTACAAACAGATTGAAATATTGTTGTAAATGACGGCCATGCTCTGAAACCTCTCTTCTGAGGAGATTTAATACTGCTCTTAGTAAGTGATCACTCAAGCTTAAGTTATCACATGCCTGTGAAGAATAAAATATTTTATTAGCAACCAGATGGAGAAAAGGATACTTCCCATATGTATGTTTGCATTAGGGGTATGTTCATATATATGACTGCATTAGGCAGAAATATCAGGAAGGAAATTACTAAAAACAATTGCTTTAGAGAGATGGGAGAGCTGGAAATTTCATTGTAGATGTTAACTGTTTTAACTGTAAAAAAATAATATTCATGTGTACAGTTTTATGCTAAATAGGCATATTTAGCCATTATAATTAGGCAAATTTAGCCATTATAAAAGTAAACACTCCCTGAATATATGTAATCTGAATATTTACTACATAACT